>NW_026900530.1:0-525000 GCF_033783945.1 Neopsephotus bourkii | reverse complement strand
TAAAACTGCTCATGGTTCATGTAGTAACTAGAGAGGAGACATAACAGGAACCAGTATGTTTGGCTTTTATTGACTGATGTTTACTGATCAGAATAAAAAAAGATGCATTCTACTGGACTGTTGATATTTCTTGCAAGACACTTTGTAGAAGCTGTTGTCCAATTAGTAACGTTGTTTGCAGTTTTGAGAGCCCAAACTTTTCTTTGAAATAATCACTTGTTACCTTGCCCCTGTGATGTCATGTACATAAAGCTAACAACTTTTCATTGATCATATTTTTTAACGGGTATGCTTGAAGTAAGATTATTTTAGACTGGCCTGTCTACATTTCTTTTACCGTGGACTTCGCTTGATCAGTCAAAATAGCAAAATATGCTATTGCAGTAGAAGATTGAGCTAAGAAACTGAGGAAACAGTAACTTCTGGAGCATGTAAAGGCTATCAGTCTGTAAATTTTTAAGACTTCTCCTTTTCTTTAGTCGTTTATCATCCTTTGCCTACCTTTTAATCTCACCTCAGTGAGTTTATTTATTTGGGGTTGACCTTTCAATTCTAAGAATCCACAGCCTCTTGGGATTTTCTTCTATTCCCGTGTTATGTCTCAGTGTAGTATTAGGAAAACATAATTAATTTGTTTGTGAAACAATTACTATGGTGATGAGTCGCACAGAAAAAAATCCACTGCAGCAATGAATATTCCCTATGTATTGAGGAGCTAGATTGCAGTGCTTCAGAAGGTGTAGAGATATAAAATCAATCAATTAATCCTTATTGAAGTAAGCCAAAAACTTTCATAATGTGCACTGAAAGAGCAAAGGATACTCAGGACATTTAATAATGTAATCGAAGATTGTGCTATAAGAATAGTAGTTTTTCTCAGGATTACACAAGCGTCTTTCCTCTTGGCATTTCTTATCTGTGACTAACTTTGGCAGTCCTTTACAGATCTTTAGTGCTTAACATAGATACAGAAATAAAATCCTTGATAAGAATGCAATTTGCATATATATAACTGTATAATCTAAGTATTTTACCAATTCTAGGTCAGCTGGATTCAATGAACCTTACTATAACCTTCTATAACCTTCTATTACAGCTCCCAGGAAACCAATGCTATGGCCAAAGATTGCTACTAGATATAAGACTATATATAAGTCTTATATTTTATTTGTATATAAATATATGTACATAGCATACACATATACAAATTTAAAGAATATCTTTAAGAAAATAAGATGAATGTTCTAGCAAGGTGTCCCTCCCCATGGCAGGGGGGTTGGAACTTGATGATCTTAAGGTCCTTTCCAACCCTAACTATTCTATGATTCTATGATTCTATAATATCAGAAGTATAAGAGAATTCCTTACTACAATGCAGGGAAGTGCTGAACTGGTGCTATGTAGACATCCTGCAGTGCAGAATTTGGGCTCTGGATTCTGTGGAATAAGCTAAGCTGTACTCTGATAATGATAGAATGATACTGAGGATGTAGAAATAATTAGAAAATATTGTTATCACACATATAATTTATACAGTTATAATATAATCACAGGTATAAATTTGTAAGCTTTCAACCTATAATTTTTTTTGTTTGGATTTCTACATTTATACCTTTGCAAATAAATAAAAATATTTCTCTCAGAAGTCAGCAAGAAGAGTTCACGAAGGGAAAATAATACAATCGGATATTTCACATGTGACTTTTCAAAAGGATTGTAGAGAGCTTTATTCACAGTAGGCACATAGATGTCAGTTGTTTATACTGTTGCAGTAATAGACATCGTTGTCCATTTGTTTTGTCAGAATAATTGTTACAGAACATTCTTCTTATCTGAAATAAATCCATCAAAAATATATTTAGATTATAATGTGTGGAAACCTGTTTGAGCAGATGAAGCAATTCCTATAACCCCCTGGCTAGTTATATTTGCAGTAAGGATGGCCTTTTTCCTAGGCAGGCACATGTCCTGCATGGGAATGTTCTTGTAGCTTGTAGTGGAATACAGGTTGAGTTGAATGAGTAGGTTATTTTGCCACAGTTTCTCAAATTTCATTCTTCATACCAATAGCCAGCTCAGATCTTTCTTATTATAACTAGACTGAAAATACTTTTCTCGTAACATTTGTGTTGTCCTTTTGTTTTGATTAGTTTTTAACAAGTGCTTGTGGCTTCTTCATTGCCTTCCTATACCACGTGTATGTGTTCTTTACATACTATGTATAGAAAGCTTACAGAGTAGTGTGGAGATGAACCAGGAGAAGTTACTGCTTCTTCAGAGTTTTTTTTTCTGCCAGACATCCTTTCTAATTTTGCTTTGATTCCTTCAGTTAACATTTCTTCCCCTTCATTCAGCCCTCTGTGTCAGCAAGTATAATACTTCCCATTCTGGATTCATGTGACTTATGCTACAGAAGGCATCAGAGGTCTCTTGCCAAGCACAGCTGGATTTGCAGTCTTGTATTCAGGTTGCAGGATCCTGCTAAGGTAGCTATATGAATCTAAGCTAGTATGTTTGCACAGGGTTGCGCAATATAGATGCAACAAGTCATTTAGGGCTAGCTCAGGGATCTCTAATATGGGCTGTGTTCCTTATTCGAGGGCTGACCTGCAGTAAGGTGACTAATTATACTTTTTAAAAGGAAGGGATAGGGAACCCAAGAGTTTTTATTTTTCTCACCCCTTCCTTTGCTTTCTGCTGTTGTGCCTCATATATAATGGAGATATGATTTCTATTGAATGTGCTGCAGGGAGCACTGCCATAGCTCAGAATCTAAAAGCAGAATCTTGTATTCTGTAGTCCTGCTGAAATGATTGAAAAAAAATTGTTTCCTGTGTTGGGAATTAAATGAAGTACATCGGCAAGATCCTACGTCTCAAGGGAAGCTAGAGTTAAAAATGGCGTTGTGAAAATTTTTACTGGGATGATTTTTGGTCCTGTGTTTCCTAAATGAGAACATCTGATCAAGCTGTTACAGAAGTGCTGATTTGTGCTCAGCACACCAGCTGAAGAACAGATGTCAGAATTTGAATTCTGTGAGTTGTCAGTGACTGTGGTGTTTTGAAGCTGTGTAATCTACAATCTAAATTGTGATAGTCAGTCATGAGGTGAAGCATGGACAAGCTACAGGAAAGTCTGTAGTGTACAGTGGAGCACAACACAGAAATCCCCAAGAGAGCACCAGCTGTTCTAGTTGTATAGCCAGGAGCAATTACAGCCATATCTGGGTGATGCAAGTCTGAATGAATTAGCTTTACTGAGCAGTGTTGTGTGTTGGTTCAGTCATAATTCAGTCGTAATTAAAACAGCTTTTGGAATTGGGGTAAGCATCTCAATGCAGTGTTGGATTGTACCATGTGTACCAACTCCAGGCAATCTTGCCTTCAAATATTTTTGGTGCACTCTGTTCCAAAGTGCACACAAGTATGCCGTATGTGACTACTGAGGTCACTGGAATTAACACTTGTTATGGATCACACAAAAAGGACTGCTCCTTTTGTTAAACATGTCCATTACAGTCTTCGCAGGCATCTTGTTTCAGATGCTGTTAGTATTGTAAGTATTCACTATATAACTGTCTTCACTATCTAGCTGTCTTCACTAGCTGGTCAGGTTGTGATATTTAGGTGTTTGCTTTTTGTGTTTTCATTTGCTCTCATTCTGTGGAGGTGAAATGGAACCTGCTGAGCCCAGCTGTTGTAAGGACCTGCATTTTCCTCATACAACATAAATGTTAACTAAAAAACATTTCCAGACTCTGCTGCAGTCTGTAACATTCTTAATGACATTAAATATATCAAAAATGAAAGATTTTAACAGTTTGGCCAAATAATGTGTTTAAGTTTCCTAAATCACATCTGTGGGTCAACTGAGGGATTGTTTGTCAGTAGTGCCAGACTTGGTATGGTGGTCTGGATTGTATGACAGGTTTCTAGTCTTTGTTTCACTTCAAAAATCACTGCTGATGTGTTCATGAAGCCTATGTTTAGACACTGAAAATGAGACTGATTTTTAGAAAATGCCTTTTAAAAATAAGCATTTGGTTTACCTTTTTATTTGTATTTTGAACTGCATCATCTGCATCAGCATGGTTCTTGTCACTTCCTCACTGTCTCTTTTAACTCTGCATTTTCTAAAACAGTTCTGGTCTGCTTTGCTGACATGTAGCTTCTTGGGGTTCAATACTGATCTTTTTTCTTTTTTTCTTTCTTTTTTACCCCTAATATATTCCCCATCAGGTATTTGAAGTTTGTTTTCTAATTTAGCTGCTCTGTGTCGTGGGTCATGTCCTCATCACCAGTGCAGTATCCCTCCTGCTGGAAAAAAGAGAGGAATCAGGTGCAGGAAAAAGAAAGGGGATTCTTTACTGGAATGGCAGATGCAGAGCCATCTGCCTTTCCAACTTTCTGACAGGAAAAGAAGGCCCACGTTGCAGTGTTACCACCAGGTTATACTTAGGCTTGGCCCTTATCAAACAGGTATACTGACTGAATTGCAATCATCTTTCCTGTTACTGATAAAAAGATTCCAGTTATTGTTACTTGCATGTTTTACTTGGTTTATTTTCATTTATGGCTCTCTTTCCTCCCAAAGGCTGTAGACACCCTATTCCCTTGATGTTCAAGGTATTAATTGACCCTATTTATTATGATTTTAAACAATTTCTTCAGGTTTTCTTTTCAGTCATCTCTCTGTATTTTGTGGTCTTGCCCCTCCTCATGGAAACCAAACTAATAGGAACATTTTCTAGAAGTTTGCCTCAGAGGCACCTTCTTTCTCTCACCAGGTCTGTCTCCAAGACCCTACAGTATTCTTGTCAGCTTTGTGCTTCTTTTGTTTGTCAAATCTTTTTATCTCAAACAAAAATCTTTAATGTTTTCTTAGATACCATTTTTGATGTTTTGCTCTGGAGTTGTAAAATTGCTATGTTTAATATTTATAGGTTCATGAATTAATTAGTTGGGAAATGCTGTATAAGAATCAGTGCAATTATTAGGAAGAGGAGAAACACTAGATTCTGACCTCCCAAGGATGTGTTTTGTTTAAGTGTATACTTGCCATGGAGCTTGCTGGTTTGAGTTTGCCACTAGGTATTGTGTGTCATATGGATTCCAGCTTCTCCTTTATGAAATGAGCTTAGATTTCCTTTTTATTCTTATACAGAATAAGAACCATTTTCACTCTCGAAGTATGTCAGCTTCACTGCATCACTACCAATAGCTTCTATTGGGCTGGTAGCCTCCACTCCAGTTTCGTCCACACAGAAAAGCTGTGAGCTGTTTTTGGAGTTAGTGTACCCAACGGGGTTTGTGGCTGGGCTCCATGTTAACTCAAGTTGTAACTGAGTTTCCATTTTGGTGTGAAATCCCCTTATCATTGGCTTTCTAGCATAGTAAATGTGATGAGATTGTAATCTAATACATTATTACTTCAATTTCCCTTCCCAATAAGGTAAGCATATGACAGTTCTGCACCTGCTCTGTCCCCTTACAAAATATAGGAGTGGGAGGATGGCTGCAGTATTGTAGCTGTCGGAAGTTATGTTAAGCTCCAAATATCTGGCATCAACTGCAAATAAGACAAGTTACATGGCATGTGAAGTTCTGAGAACCTGCAGTTCCATTTAGTTGGAATTCATGTTTTGGGTTTCTTTTCTTGAGTATCAATGCTACATAATTTTGCAGCTATAAAGCAAAATACATGTGTCTCCATTTGAAATCTGAGCACTCTGTGGATTCTTTTCCTACTTGAAACATTAACGTCAGTTTCCTCATCTGTAAAATAGGGCAGTAATATATACTTAAAAAGCACATTATGAACAATGATGCCCATATGTTGTGCAAATCTGAGCTCTTCTGTTCCTGAGTAGAAATTTAACATACATTTTCTTCAGGGCAGGATTTGTCTTTGTGTCTTTTATAAGGTTGAGGACAGAGTCTTAATGGATCTTAAAAATTACAAAACACTCTTTCAAATCACCAGATCTGTCATCTTCCAGGTACTTTATTTTGCCTATCTCATTTACCTTTGTCCTTCTAATTGGATTTATTAGTTGCAGTGACTATTAGGTTAAAAAAAAAAAAACACCTTTGATGGCCATATATTAATCTGCAACTCTCTAGAAAAAAATCTTGAGTTTTGTGTGCACCCACTCATTTGAAAATGCTGAGCATACTTATCTCTAACCACAGGATCTTCTCAGCATTATATAGTATCTAGGCTTCATTTTGGCCATTAGTGCTGGCTGAGAGCTGGCTGTGTACCATCTATTTTAGGAGGCTTCAATGCATTATCTGCTTTATTTTTTTCTTTAATGGTCTGATATTCCATAACAACAATGAAATTTTACAATTGGTTTTTTTTTTTTCCCCCAAGTTATTACCCACAAGAAATGAACAACTCTAAGTTTCCCACATAAATCCCCGAAGTAAGTTATACCTAATAACTTTTAGTCCCTCACTGACAAAGTTTCAAGCAAAAACAATAACTTGGCTTTGACCCTGCTCTCTTCAAAAAGGAAGTTACTTCTGAGCAGCAACATCAAAAAGAATAAATAATTGTTTTTCTTTTTGTTGTTATGATACGGATCATCTGAGCAGTTAGTGGTAAGCAAGCTGTCTTTGATTTGGTTCAGACGCCCTAGTGCTTCGTCCTCTATTTATGTCAGCATGTTCCTGTTCCCACACCAGGAAAGTAGAATCCCTTGATTAAATTCATATTTGTTTTAATCTTTCCCTGTGTCTGATCTCAAGCTCAAAGATTCTAATGAAAATGTAGTGTATCCTGCTGGGAAGTGTGCTGATGTCAGACTTTCGTCTGTTTGTTCTGTTCTAACCTGATAATGCTTGAAATGCTCAGAACCCAAATGCTTAACTCCAGCAGATTCTTAAGACAAAGATATTCTGATATTTCATGGAAAATTATAAGCAAGTCTTTTTATTTGTAGAGCTACACCCCCCCCCCCCCAAAAAAAAAGTCTTCCAAAACCAAAACACCTTTAAGCAAGTATTTGTGAAACAGCAGCTGGGCACAACAGTGAGTTTAATTAATCTGACCCCTATTTTCTTTATGTGGATGCAGGATTTAGGCAGGATTTTCCAAGTTCAGCACTAAATCAATGAGAATAAGGAATGTAATTAAGTGGTTCATTATGTTTATCTTTTGTAAGCTGTATTAAAAAAAGATTTAGAGTAATTTTCTCACTCTTTTCATAAGCATTTGAACTGTTAAATGCTAAGTCATTCTGCCTTGTGCAATGACTGAAAAATTGTTTGTTGTTTTTTTTTTTTCTTTTTTTCTGAGAACCTAAAGGCATAACCAGATGCTTACTTCTAGATGGAGAGGTTGAAGACCTTCCTGTCATTTTTGTCTCTTCCCTCTTCATTCCCCATGCTTTCCCTCCAGCTGTCTCTGTTGGACGTTTCTGTGCTAGAATTCCTGCAGGTGGAACACAATGTCTGTGGTCATCATCTGGTTTAGTGTAAAGTAAATCAGCTTAGGTAAATTCTCTTCCTCAGTGCTTAAAATTAACTTGATGTACTAAATTGGATGAAGAGGACATGTATATCTCATTCTGTTGGCAGAGATGTCCTAAGAAGAAACTGGGATCAGCAGTTTCTTAGACAGTAATAACCGTTTGCAAATTGAGTTTGCATTGCAGACAAACTTATTACAGGTAATGGAAGGTACCATGTATCCTAAGTTCGCAAACTGACAGTGCTCAGCACTTTGAAGGAGGCATTCATTGCATACTTAGAGGCTTAAGTGATGAGATTTTCTCTCTAAATGATTTGTAGAAGCAGGTATGACATAGCAGCCCTTGACAAATATGGTTTTACCTATAAGCTGCAATGATACTTCCTTTTCCTCAGCAACCCATATCGCATGATCTGTATATCTGAGTAAGCATAGGAAATGCTGACATGCACAAAGGCATGGTGCAGGCTAATTCCGTCATCTATAATGAGTTATTCAGAAATAGTTTGATGATATTTTCTGGACCTGAAGTGGCATTTGAGTTTTTGCTTTATTCCAGAACCTCTGGCATATGTTGTTAGTTTTGAGAGGGGCTGGGGCAGAGGAAGGAGGAAGGGAGTAGTTTCTTTCTTTGTAATACGAAGTCAATGTCAATATGAAATAAAAAAAAAATAGACAGAAGCCCTTTGATATGCTGACAGACACATGCCTCAAGATATGAACTGCAAGAAACAGCATTACATGTGTTTCTTCCAATGGTCAAATGTTTTACTAATGAAAATGGGAACATCCAGGTACTTAACTGTTTGAATTCCTTGTTACTTATTTGGGCATCTCAATGTGGACTACAGCAATTCAGTTATAAGCATCCATGTTTCAACTTTTTCATGTAATTATTGGCAAACCATATGTAACATAATAGCACAAATCTGTGAGTTTATGGCTACTAGTTGTCAATAGCCACACAACAGCTGTAATTTCAATTGTAGGGGGAGGGAGACCTTTCCCTCTTGTGTAACAGCTGGTGAATGTCTTGAAGAGCTGTGATGAGCATATGAGCTGTACACCCATTTGTACTTACAGCCCTGTCGAGTTGATGGTTAATAATTGTACAGACCCTGGAGCAGTCTTTTTTTTTTTGATGATGGTCTTTGTTTAGGCTAGCTGGTTTTGGGTGTTCAGTTGAGTAATTTTAAGCCTTTCTACCAAATGGCTTATATTTCATATAAATAAGGAGAAGTATGCATAGATACAAATCATACAAAAAATTATAGTGACCCTTTATCCTTCAAGACTAGCAATGATCCTGCACTGAATCCAGGTGTGGAAACACTATCGCCATTGTCAAAAGCTTGAAAGGAACGCTTATTGACCAAATGCTTACAAAAGGTGTTTTTGCAAAAATATTTTTTTGTTGATAATGTGATAGAAATGGTGGCACATAGAGAACCAAAATTTATACTTCTAAGATAGCTTTTGATATTGAATGTTAATTTTCAGGTTTAAAAATTAATAACAGAGAATTTATTAGCTTGTGATTATTGGATTCATTCTTTTCTCTCTTTTATCTTTGCTCAGTATAGTATTTTTTTTCTTGTTTTGCTGCAGTCTGCCCAGATGTTTTTCTGTCCTCAGTTGTCCATGTTTTATTTTGGCAACACTGTACATGCTATATGCTTTGTAGAGAAACACCAATCTTGGCAATATTCCTGACAGTCTTCTATCTCTCCCTATCCATATGGCACTATATTTATTTCCTAAAGTGTATTGTTTACTTCTAAGGATTAAGCCATAAAATCAATAAGATGTGAAATATCTTCACATATTAATGTGAATATGTTGTTTTCCTACCAGTTTATTATAGGATTTATGGTGAGAAGTACTTTGTTTGAAGGAGAGCACCGATGAAGGTCTCTTTCAAATATGTACCTAATGCTCCAGATTTTGCCCTGACAAATATCCCAGTTTGATTGTTTCTGTACCAGGCCCTTATTCATCTGTGAAATGAATGAAATAATAATTTATTTCTTAACAAAGTTATTTGAGAATTTATTGTTTAACAAATTTTAAGAGAAAAACACTACAGTAGTTTTCGGTGTTGTCATTGTCTATTTATGGTTATAGCTTGGATTATTTGATTGACTGATAAATGCAAACATGGTAAATCTCTCTTCTTATGAGCTTTAAAATCTAAGTCCATAGCTATATTACATTTTTAGCCTTTGTTCTTATAACCATTATTCTGCATGTCATGCACAGAACTCTGCATGTTATTCTCAGAGCAACCATGTAGTTGCTTGTGTTGTGATTCTGTACTGTCTTGAACAGCCTGGGTTATGGATTGAAATATGAATTTGATGAGAACTGGACTGGAATCTGGCCTTAAATGCCCTTTGAATTTCAATAGACCTTCAGCTCTTCTACTAAAAATGGAGTCAGATTCTCCTCTCAATGGTATAGCTGACTGGAAAAAAATCTTGGCATGACCCAGCATAAAGAGTCATGGGACACAGATTTTTGTCAGAAATTCCATGGAAGAAATGAAAAATCTTCCTTGATAAAAATTTTGTTAAAATAAAGATATTTCCACCACAGTGGAGTTTTGGAAAACCATCATTTTGCAATGGAATAAAAGTATTGCACTACAAATTTTTCAGCCAGCGCTAGCTTTGATGTGTTTTGAATATTCAGTTTGCACAGCTATTTGTCTAACCAAAGATGTGACAACTAGTATTAAATAATACATCATTACATTCTATTTGTATTTTGGAACATTTATGTACTGGTAGGATGACCTATGACTTTTTCAAGGGTGTCTCTTGAGGCAGCTGACTCTAGTTATGACAGCTAAAAATGCATTTGCCAGAAGAGGGGAAAAAGGCAAAGTGACTCAACAACTAAAACTTCACTTTTGCTAGATTCTCAACATAAAAATCTGAAATGAAATCACAATAGCTGTTAAGCTTCCACTTTGTGTTAAGCATTATAGCATGAGGAATGATCCCTGACACAACTTCTTGTTGCAATTCATTGAAAACAGAAAGCCTATTCCTGTAATGTCATAGTGATTGAATCAATCCAATTATGTGGCTTTGCTAGGCTTGCTGTTTTTGTTTCCCCAAATTTTCAATCTATTTTTTTTCCTCTTTGTATGTACATTATGTAGAAAGAGAAGAAAACTGCTCCCATTTTTAACTCCTGATGCCTCCTTTAGATTGAAAAGCTATGTACTTTGAATAATGAAGTATGATATAAAATTGATTTTTTTTGGTTGGCAAGCAGGCATCATCATGCAGTAATTTTTGGTATGAGTGAAATAATTGAAAAATGATTCTTCCCGCTGTCCTCAGCCCCTTTCTATGTACACAGCCTTGGAAATCAGAGCATGGAATGTAGAAGGTCTTGTATCTTGACAAGCAGAATACTATACAGACCTTAATACAGGAAAAGAAAATGAAAAACTACTTGGTGTAATTGAAGAGATAGGAAGTAATGTTTTACGTCAGTCATGTCTGCACCTACAGCAGACAAGTTACACAAGTGGAGATTACATACTAAATTTCCAAAGCGGGTCATGTAAGGTATGTGTAGAAACACTGTTAACAAGTAACAGAATTTGTGCATGTACCTCCCACTCATGTCTTTGAAAATTTGGCCTGAAAGAAGAGAAATGCAAAACCATGTTATATATGCTGGAATGCTAGGCATATAATTTACTCTGCAAGGGCACACATTAGAGTCCAGGCATGTTTTATTTTTCTGTTTTACCATCAAATACAGAAGACTTTGTACTGTTGTGGAAGCTTGTAAAGCTTGAACATTTTCCTGTCTTCAGTGTAACATGCACTCATAAGTCAGAGAATCCTACTGAATGGATTCTTCTCTGAATTGAAGCTTATCCTTTAGATAAGCCTGTATCTTCTTTTCTACATATGTAGGTTTGAAGGTTATATCTTATACCTTAGATAATGGGCTTTACTTAATAGTGGCTTCAGCAAGTCATAGAATCATAGAATAGTTAGGGTTGGAAAGGACCTTAAGATCATCAAGTTCCAAACCCCCTGCCATGGGCAGGGACACCTCGCTCTAAACCATATCACCCAAGGCCTCGTCCAACCTGGCCTTCACTGCCAGGGATGGACCATTCACAACCTCCCTGGGCAACCCATTCCAGTGCCTTGCCACCCTAACAGGAAAGAATATCCTCCTTATATCCAATCTAAACTTCCTCTGTTTAAGTTTTATCCCATTACCCCTTGTCCTATCACTACAGTCCCTAATGAAGAGTCCCTCCCCAGCATCCCTATAGGCCCCCTTCAGATACTGGAAGGCTGCTACGAGGTCTCCATGCAGCCTTCTCTTCTCCAGGCTGAACAGCCGCAACTTTCTCAGCCTGTCTTCATACGGGAGGCGCTCCAGTCCCCTGATCATTCTCTAGGACCTCCTCTGGACTTGTTCCAGCAGTTCCATGTCCTTTTTATGTTGAGGACACCAGAACTGCACACAGTGCTCCAGGTGAGGTCTCACAAGAGCAGAATAAAGGGGCAGGACCACCTCCTTTGACCTGCTGGTCACGTTCCTTTTGATGCAGGCCAGGATACGGTTGGCTTTCTGGGCTGCAAGCGCATGCTGAAGCCAGCTCATGTTCATTTTCTCATCGACCAACACCCCAAGTCCTTCTCCACAGGGCTGCTCTGAATCTCTTCTCTGCCCAGCCTGTAGCTGTGTCTGGGATTGCTCTGACGCAGGTGTAGAACCTTGCACTTGGCATGGTTAAACTTCATGAGGTTGTCATCAGCCCACCTCACAAGCGTGACAAGGTACCTCTGGATGGCATTCCTTCCCTCCAGCGTATCAACCGAACCAACAGCTTGGTGTCATCAGCAGACTTGCTGAGGGTGCACTCAATCCCACTGTCCATATCAGCGACAAAGATGTTAAACAAGACCGGTCCCAACACCGACCCTTGAGGGACTGCACTCGTTACAGGTCTCCAGCTGGACATTGAGCCATTGACCACAACTCTTTGTGTGCGGCCATCCAGCCAGTTCTTTATCCACCGAGTGGTCCATTCATCAAATTGATGTCTTTCCAATTTAGAGACAAGGATGTCATGTGGGACAGTGTCGAACGCTTTGCACAGGTCCAGGTAGATGACATCAACTGCTCTACCGCTGTCCATCAGTTCTGTAGCTCCATCATAGAAGGCCACCAAATTGGCCAGGCAGGATTTCCCCTTGGTGAAGCCATGCTGGCTGTCACCAAGCACCTTGTTGCTTTTCATGTGCCTTAGCATGCCTTCCAGGAGAACTGGGCCTTAGCTTTCCTAACCTGGTCTCTAGCTTCCCGGACAACATCCCTGTACTCTTCCCAGGCCACCTGTCCTTGCTTCCACTTTCTATAAGACTCTTTTTTTATTTGAATTTTCCTCACCAGCTCCTTATCCATCCAAGGAGGTCTCCTGGCCCTCCTGCTGCACCTCCTTCTAGTTGGGATGCAACACTCCAGAGCTTGTAGCAGGTGATCCTTGAAGACCAACCAAGAGCCTTGGGCCCCCCTGCCCTCTAGGGCTATATCCCATGGGACCTTACTAAGCAGGTTCCTGAAGAGGCCAAAGTCTGCTCTCTTAAAGTCTAAGGCACCATTCTGGTAACAGAATTCTGATTTGAACTTACTTGTTTCTAACATCCCACCCTTTCTTTTTGCAATGTCTTTTTCTACTGTGCTGAAGTAACTACTGTCAAACATTTGTTTCCCATTAGGTCATCAAAGAATGTAACAAGCTGGTACCTTCCATGTTACCCCAGGTAGTTTGAGTTCCACAGCTATTTCCTTGTGAGTCACCATTTTATTAATAGCTCTATCTGAACTGTATGTGATCTGCCTGTATTGTAGATGTTAGTATCAGACACAGTATTTCAGAAGATTCCAACAATTTTGAACACAAAAGTGACGAAATACCTGCTCTGTAAGTATGAGGATCTCATTATCTACGTAGCTTCACTGTCAGGTGACCAGTCAGTCTAACTTCCTGAAAGACTTCCAGAAAAAAGTTTGTCCTGTCTGTGTCCTTCTGACTATGCCATTTTACTGTCAATCTTACTGGAAGGAATGGGGTGGGGGGGGGGTTTATTTTGTATCTGTTGTCCAAAAAAGGAGGAAAAAGAGGTGTGCCTTCATGGAACGTATATTATATTTATGCTGCCATTTTGGATTTATGTTGAAGAGTTTTATGCAGATGATATAGTTCTATATGTCTCACCTCTGTTTTAGCAGTGTCGCTATGTGAAAACACTCATGCTTTTCTGTAGTATTCAGGCAGTCTGTATTGTGTCACACACACAGTATTTGACCATTAGTGTCAGCTTGGATTTCTAGAGGTGTTTTGACTTCATTTCGCAACTAAGTTGTAGTTTCACTTTCTCAATTGCTGTTGTAGTTTAAGTTGGCTCAGTTTGGACAGAAGTACATTGCATGGCCTAAAACTCATGTCTCAGTAGCAAACATTAACTTCTTAAACTTTTCTAATTCGTTGTTTCCGGTTGTCTAGCTAATATACCATCACTTTAAAGGTTTTATTTCTGTCTCTTGGCCATCAGGTTTTTAGGTGAGTTGAGCAAGTTGCTGGGCTGTTCTGTCTATTTTTCATTCTTCCCCATTTTTCATGTCTGTTTAGATGACACTCTATGAGGCAAGACTTGTTACAACATGTAGTTGTAAAGTGGTATGGGGTGTCTTAAAAACTGCTGTAATGTGAATAATAACTTTTAGGAAATTTTGTTAACATCCTGGATATTTGTGTATTTTCCAAACTGGCATTTGTCTGTTGCCACAGCTCTTCAGAAATTGGCTTTGCCTAATCAAACTGTCCTCTTCCAGTTGAGTATTCCTTCTTAAGCTTTCAGGTTAGTGCAACATCCGCTAGTGTGGAGAATCAAAGGGCCCCTGTACTTGAGGGCGGTCATGCACGCAAATGCATATACAAAGAAACGGAAATATTTCTCTATGTCTAGTCTAATTCACTTCCTAATTGCTCCAACAAATTAGTTTCCCTAGCTGAATGCATAGTTTAGGAAATATTTCCCTGGAACACAGTGGAGGTAGCAGTCATCATTGCTAGACCAGTCTTATAGAGTTGCTAGGGTATTTGTTATCATGCAGCTTTGGGGTAAGTATCTGCAGAGATGAACCAGCAAAATTATTGCATTGATTTGGCTAGGAGACATCAAATACGGAGCTTCTGTTCACGTAATAACGGCAAAGAGTTGCCCATTTTTGTGAACTTAGTCTGCCTTATATTTTACCAGCTTTTTTCCCCCTCTATTAATCTTGCAAACATTCAACATTTCTCCTTATAATTCTTTTAAACAATATCTAGCCCAGCATTTTCTCCCTTCAGTGTCCCTTTTTGCTTATGTTTCTTTTAACATCTCTTTCAATCTACCTGCCCTCCTTCTCCCCCCCCCAAAAAAAACCCTTGCCAAAAGGGCTGTATGCTTATGCCATGTTCCTGTTAAACCTTTGTCCCCATCTTTTCATTGTCCTGCCTGTTTCAGCTGTAAACTGTTAGAGGCAGCAGCTATTTTATTACAAGATCTTGGCACAGAACCTGGAAGAACAGGACTTGTACTTGGCAGGTCCCTAGGCACTATCAGTGTACACTTTTTTAATACAAATAAATTGGAGAGACTCTTTGACTCCATCTATTAGATAGAGAGAGTAACAGTTGCATGCTTTTAAGAAGAGCTTTTTAGGCCTACAGATGAAAAGGCTTTAGAAATGCTAAATATTAATTATTGGTAGTCATTAGCATTGCTGTACCCTCTTATCAGTTCTCTCATTTGCACCATCTAACATACTGTAACAGCTCCTTTTCCTTTTTTGTTCAATGGCTCTCCTAACAACGAATATTTAGGGTTGGTAAGTAACTTCTTTGCAGTTGGAATGAGACCTACCTGTTTTTTCAGTTTAGCTTAGACATCATTGTTTTCCTCATCATGTGTTTTCTGTCTGGGTTCTAATGGCTGTCATTACAGTACCAGTGCACCTTAAAATAGGAGTTAATAATAGATGGATGTGGTTGCAGAAGTCCTTTTCCTGTGTTATTGCTATTAAGCTTGGCTCATCCCACAGACCTGGGTGGGAAAAAAAGAGACTGGGCTCAAGAATGAACTGACCAGTGCTATGCTGACAGTGAAATACAGTGCATAGTTCTGAAAAGGAAATCGAAACATAGGCATTGAGTGCTTTCCCCAGTACACAAAAAGTGTGGGATAAAGCTTGGAACAGGACCCTAAATTTTGTGTTGTATGCTGATGATCTAGTCACAACATTATGTTAACAATATCTATAGAATAAATATTGCTTCAAAAAAATAAAAAAAATAAACCTTTTAAAGGTGTATCATCTATGCTGAGGATGCATGGAGCCCCTGGACCGGTCACAATTGGGTGCTTTTGCCACTTCCTTCCAGTCAGGCTGATTTCAGCCTCCAGTACAGTTAACTCTTGGGATCCTCCTGTCACTCCAAAAAGACAAATGGGTTCCACCCCTTGACAGCTTGATGGCATCAGGGTACACTGTGCACCGGTATCTACTAGAGCCTTATACTTCTTTTATAGTGCTTTAACACACACACACACACACACACACACAAACATGCATAAGTGGCTTCTGTTACCTTTTGTTTTGTATTTTTAATTAATTGGTGTTTCTTTGAAGGTGTATTTTCTTGTGGTTGTACAATTGCATCATTTCATTGCAAAGACAATATAAACTCCAGGTATGAAAGGATTTTTTCTTAATATACTCCCAATCAGACAAATTAATACAGAATTTGGTTTGCATGGAAAGCAAAGTATTAGAAACAGCATTTTCCAATTAATCTGTGCTACCCAAATGTGGCTATGTATGAAAGCTCATCAAGCTTCACAAGAAGTAACCAAACCAAAGAGCCCTATTGGTTGTCCTATTTGAAGTGGTGGATACTGACTCTCAAGGTTTCTTGTACATCTTCTGTGGCATGTGCTTGTCTACCTCATGGAGACTTGCAAGAATATTCCCAGCTCTTTTGGTGTATCCTGTGACATGACATAGGAATTCCTAGTTCAGAGGAATTTTCAGGCCGTGCTGGAAATTTCTGGATATAGAAGCATTCTAGGAATTTCTGAGTTATTTCTAGAAACCTGAGGGGTTTCTGGGAATTCCTGGATTGAGAGTCTTTCTAGGCATTTTTCCATGCTTTCTAGGAATTCCTGGAAGTCAGTGTTTTCTACTGTGAGGTGGGATATTTTTGTTAACTTGGAGGATTTTTAAAGTGCTTTCCAGGAATCTTTGTGTCTTCCAGGAATCACTGGATTGAAAAAAATTCTAGGAATTTCCAAGCTGTTAACAGCATATCTTTATTTTGGAGAACATTAACAATAGGAGGTGTATAGAGTCTTCAGCTATCCATATTTGCTTTTCAATGGGAATAGAATACATCTATTGACTAAATATGGTGTTATCTCTTAATCTATATAGTAATAAACAGACTTTTGTGTCAAGTGAGGAATAAATTCACATAGCCCTTCAGTCTGAACATAATTTTGTTGGGATGATAATAACTTTAACTGGTAACTAAACTTTTTCTTAATGAATGTGCTAATATTAGTCTGGTGTCTTTTCAGTAGCTACTTGGAAAATATATACAGATATTTATCTATATTTATTTAGAGAAGCAATAGGTCTTTACATGCATAACCAGCATAGGCAGGAAAGCTATTAAGTGGCATCATGTAGGTGTCAGGCCTTGGCTGCTCATTTTGTAAATCTCAGCTAATTGAAATGGAAATATGTTGTTTCATTATCTATTTCTTTCCTTCTTGGCTATTGTGTATTATGGAGCTATTTTTTCTTTTATATTCAATCAGTATGCTACATGATTTTTTAAATTCATCCTCTGTAAGTCCCAGTGTCTTGCTAGTGCAGACACAGTGTACCTGTCTACCTATTATACACAATAGGTACAAGATGTACAGGTTTAAAGTCCTTAGCTACATGATTCACCTTGTAGTTGTAGGCCCAGATGATTTCTTTAGGTAAACGGAGAATAGATATAGAAGAGTGGCTGCAGGCTCTCTCTACTCTATTTTCACCTTTTGTTATTAAGCTTGAAGTTGTTTCTCAGAGTAAATTGCTGGTGGTAGTGCACTGGAAAGGAATTGTACTGCTGCTTGCAGTAGAGATACATAATTTGGCAAGGTTGAAAGTTGCACATACTTTGGCAGCTTATATAGGTAGAAACTACTCATCTGAAAGATAAATGTCAATTTCTACATTATTTTTTTCACTGAATGCTTACACATCTAAGCTTGTTGCTAGTGCTACTTCCTACTGCTGGCATCCTGTTACTACTTCTGCTCTCAAAGACAGTAGTGCCTGCTGTGAGTAAATGCGCACTGGTAGCTACTGCAGTACAATTCGTACAAGAATCAACTTTCAGCAGGGTTTTTGGTGTAGTGGACTAAGAACAGCTTTATTTGGTGAATAAATATAAGTGATTTTGCAGAAGGTTTGTTCACATAAATTCTGAAGCTACCCTGAAAGCTCAGCCTAAATTAATTTTAAATGGTGCTCATGAACTTTAATCATATAAGCAAGCTGATAATGCTGTCTCTTTCTAAGAGGAGACACAAGCAGTGTTTTTATTCCTTCTTCATTTCCGTGCCAGTCTGGGTGCATGGCTCTTAGTGTTAAATATCCCATGTGTTATCAAACATCTTGTGTTGCTAAGCAAGAGATACTAAGCAGGATTTGTGTTGCCCAGGTCTGTCTTAAATTTGTGGTGGAAAGCATACACAGAAAACATTAGACTGCTTGCTTGGTTTTATATGTTTGTACTGCAGTGCACCTCCTTTTCCCTCAAGCATGTGAGTATTCTTTTTCTATTATTTGAGATCAAGGCAGAAGTTTTTAATCTTTTTCAAAGTGTAAACTATCTTTCAAAGTCTTGAAAGTTCATTTCATGAAACCAGATCAAATAGTTCTGACATTTGCTAGCTAGACATTTGAAGGCATGCTACAGATGCAAAGTCATTTTTCATTGGGTGATTTGCTGTAGATAAAGGGCTAACCTGCATCTTTCATTATAAACACAAGGAATCCAGCGTGTGTGAGCAGTGTCCTGGAGAGAAACATTCCTTAAATGTAATCCATTGCTTTAACTTTCATGCCTTCTTATTCTTTCATAAAAGTGGGGCTCGACATCAGCTGAATTCCTCTGTGTTTTTTTTTTTTTTAATTGTCAAAACCTAAAATTGCTTATTTTAATTTTTGATTTTACCCTAATAATTCCTCAGAATAATCCTTGAAATACTCCACAAATGTGCTGAAGTCAAATCAGGTAATTCAAAGCCAGGATTGAGTTAAACTAAAAATGAAAGTTTTATCTACCAATGTACATAAACTGTTCGAATGGATATATATGCTGGTTTAGAGAGACAAAGCAAACACATAAATCAATGTTCATTGCCATGGTAGAGGCACACCTGCTGCTCACCTATGTAAAATTGTGCTATCTTCATTTGATGCTGTAGATACTTAATTGATTTAAGGCCTGAAAATTATAATCTGAAGTTGTTAATATCATTTACTGAACCAATGGGCAAACTTAAATTATAGTGTAACAGGATATCTCACATACTTATCACTGGAGAAAAGGTTCCAGGAATTAGTTTTTCTTGCACACCAGTGTGTAGGAAACTTGGACTGTTCTGGCACACTGAAAGGCAGTGAACTTGGGAAGTGCTTCCTCAGGCTACAACTAGTGTACAACTTGGTGCACTGTGTAGTCAGACCTTTAAAATTCTGAAAGATGTGACAAGCAAGGATGATATATTTTAAGGGATCTTTGGCTGAAATACAATGCATAAGGATTACGTGATGGGTTTTTATGATTAGAGAATTAAATTCCAAGTCATAATTTTTGCATACTGCCAGATAAGAGTAAGGAAACTGTTGCATGCTCTTAAGTGGTTAAGCACCAGCAGGCACCATCTGTGTGTATGGTAGAGCAATCCTAGGAGTATTTTTAGGGATGGTGTAACATTGCTGTAATACCTGTTACCACCTGAGCTGTAGAACTGAATAATCAGATCGAGCTTTTGCTGTGTACTGACTCTGAAGCTAAGCAAAATCCCAGAATTGCATGACTGGTGTTTTATGGTGTTACTTCCTAAGGATCTGTTAGCTTAATTATGAAGTCCTAAGAGACAAGAGCAGGCATACACTGCAGTCAGACTGCCGGTTGGTTTGGTTGTGGCTCACAGTTAAGTTATTTCAGTGTTAAATCAGAATCTCTGGAACATTCATGAACTGTGGCCTGAATATTTCAGTCTCTTAACTAGCCTAGATCAGGGATGCACAAATGTAATTGCAGTTGCTTTTTTTATATAATAGTCTAGATCTGTGTTTTACATTCTTCCGTGTTCAAAATATTTTGCAAACTGATAAATTTCTGCATCACATTCTTAGGTGCCCGAGGGAGACAAATATTATTGTCACAGATTTACTGACAGGAAAGGAACAGCAGCACTGTCTTGCTAAAGGCTGCATCAGAAATTTGTGGCAGACATGGATCAAAGGGCATGTCTGCTGTGCTGTTTGCTATGTGTGTAGTGATACCTGTGCATGCTCTAAATGGGACAACTCAGGCCCCACAACCTGTTAGGATGAGACAGCATGTTAAATCTGCTCTAGCTGCTCTGGAGCTAATAGCATTGCACTGTTTCATGTAAATACTGTGTATCGGTGGCTGATGTTCAGTTACTTGGGCTGTGTTGCTCCAAATTAATGTCCTATATAACCTCATATGCTATATTGTTGTATCATTGCACTAACAGGGATGAAAGGATACCTTTTATTGCTAGGATTAATTAGCTGGTGCAGGTGCGAAGGACACCACTATTTTCCCAATAACATGGAATGTTCTGTGAAGGCTAAGGGTTTGGTTCTGGGTTTTTTTTTAAATTTTTCTTTAATGGACACTTGAAAGAAACTTAGCAGTTCAGGAATTACACAGGAAATAAGCTTGTCAAACACAAAGCCACAGTGTAAACCAGGTTTTAATAAAATAATGTCCACTAAATTGGGCAGTAGTCTTGTGGAAAAAGCACATTAGCGAGCATGTAATTACAGCATGAAAATTGATATGCATAAAATAACTGAATTGAAACAATGCTGAAGTTAACATTGTTTGCATGTCTGTGTATCTGACTTGGAATTACTATCATATAGTGCTCTTTGTAGATAATAACTATAATTAAATTAATCAATAAACAGATCTCACTACAGTATTTATCTGGTCTGTCCTTGGCACCAAAATGAAAGGAGTTGAGAGGAATTGCAGATCCTTTCATTTAGTAAATAAAAGCTTGTGTATATGTTTCCTTCTTTAGCACAGAGATGCAGCTCTTCAGCATTAGATTTACAAGTACATGTGCTATAGATAATGGACCCTTAGATTCAATGACATACGTGAAAATAGCTTTGTGGTTGCAAAAATAAGAGGAAACAAGTTACTGAAGATAACACTTTGAGAGTTTAAAAGCAAATAGAAACGTATAGACAGGATAGATTAAGGAATAGAGATTAGGTATTGTGCTTTTCACTTCAAATTATGAACTGAAACTAATATAGACTGGCTGCACTAGTGACAGCCTATCTGTGTAGGAAAAGTTTTTTGCTTTTTGTTTTTTGTTTTTCTGCCTGCTTTTTAAAATATATTTCAGAATGGTTGAGATTGTCAAAGAACTGAAAAATTTGAAAATACATTCCATTAAGAAGTAATACGAAGTAGGATTTATCTATCTTGTGGATTAGCCTAAAATTATTAATTTTCCTTGATGTTTATTAGAAGCAACAAAACCTAAAATTTGAACTGGCAGTATTCCTGTTCAAAACTAGTGTGGTAAAGGGTTAGTTTCAACAGCAGCAAAAATGACTATATCACTTGAAAAAAAAAGATGAAAATAAACTTGTACGGTTTAGCTAAATGACTGTTTTATTACAGGTAGTGATATGAGGAAAAAGAAAAGGTCATTTGTTCTTCGTGACAGATTATATATAAAAATAAAACACAAGCAAAGGAAGATGTCTGAACAGTGGGGTCTATTAATACTGTTGAATTGCTAGAGCACTAATATTTGACCTATTTAAGAGTCCCAGTATCAGGCTTTGGGAAAAAACATCTACAATATACTTGAAAAGTCCAGTTGCTGCCAACAGTTTATATGAAAAGTAGTAAAATACATAGAATAAATTTCTGCCTGTATCTTGGTATGGCTTGAGCTAACCTCACAATTTTAAGATAGACTTTAGTTTGCAGGATACCGGCTAACTGTTTTGCACTGAAGATTACTAAATGTACCATATGTGTGTATGTGTGTGCCCATATGTGAGTGAGTGTGTGTATGCAGTAAATGAAGCACTTGTGTGCCATTTTCAGCCTGGGAAAGAAGAAAGCTGCTGAAGTGGTTTTTTGTTCTCCCCCCCACCCCGCCCCCGCTTTTATTGGCCTAAATGAATGTTACAAAGAGGAAACCAGATGTGAGACAGGGATGACATGAAAGGACAGGTAATTAATATCGTCTGACTTAAGTTTCTTATCTTGATGGACTGATGTTTACAACACTGACCTTGGGGTGGGGGAAAGCACGACCTCCTTCAATATGAAATGAGAAAAGTCCAAAGGCTTTTGAGCTTCACAGAGAGCTCTGTTCCTCCTGTGAAGTGCAGTTTGATTTTCTATGTGTATGCATGTGAACATGCAACTGTGTCTAACAGCAAGCTCTTTTAACTTACCTTTCACTAAAAAAAATGTGTTAATGGTATTTTCATATGGTATGTTACTTTCTCCCCTTAGTTTTCTTTTGCTTCTAATTTATTTCATAACAAATTCAAGCCAAGTGACTAAGAATCTAGGTAGAGAGGTGATGAGAGGCCTGCATAAAACCAACGGTATTTCCAATAGTTGATATTGCTGTCAAAAATAATAATAAAAAAAAAATCACCTCTTTTTCTTATTTATTTATGACATTTTGTCCATCATATTGTAATGAGTTTCTGCAGAGGAATAAAAGCAGCTTGTCTCTTTGAAAGTAGAGATGCAACTATTTTTTTTGGGTGTTTGTTATCAAAACACAAGCTGTTTTTCCTTCCTCAAAGGATACCTCGCTGTACAATGGAAGAAACATCAAGAATTAAATTAGACAGCATCAAGTTCACATGAAAGAAAATACATTTCTTTAAACAGAATTTTTTTTTTTTTTTTTTTTTTTTTTTACAGGGGAGCAAAGATGTAGGGGTTTAGTAATCCCCCTCTTTTCCAGCGTGTGCTACTTTCTCTGCATAGATTTGATAGTATGGAACCAAATGACAGATTTCATGATAACAGTCTAATTGTGAACAAGGGGCTTGAATTAACTTAAGTCATTTGGGAGGTCTTTGATAATTCCATATATTAGCAGGGTCTGGTACATTTTCTGGTTCCCTGCACATTTCAGAATGTGTTTCTGACTTTGATCATTTTATGATGTTAAGCATAAATCACAGACTAATTTACTATTTGCTTTGAATGTTTTTTTTATATAAATCTTTGACAGTCTTTCAGAATAAGCAGTAGAGTTTATTTTCTAATCCTGTGTACTGGAAAACAATACCATTTCCAGTTGCACCAATTAAAGTGGGACTCCTAAAAGTGTGGGGCAGAGACTTCTGACTGTCAAAAGGTTTAGAAAATTTCAGGGTATCGACTCACTGGCCATGGGCCATAGCTGTTGTTTTTTATGAGCATGCAGGTATCCAGATGTGATGATTTGGAATATCTTTATAACTAGGTTGTAGCAGTCATTTTTGTTTTATAAGTGACATGTTTGTGGGTGGTCTCCAAAACTTTCTAAGCCACCGATTAAAAAAAAAAAAAAAGCCACCATATTTCTTTTTGTGGTTTGTTTTCATTTTTTTCTCAGCCTAGATTCTAATATATTTTGATATACAGGAATTTTATTAAAGGCTTTCATTTTGTTCTTGTAGTTTCTGGCTTCAATGAGTGCACTACATGTTTGAGGGTGGAATGATGTAAAATGAACTTGTGTAGTGAAACTCTGTTTATACCACAACAGGACTGAAGTCCTGCATTGTCTTGATGCAGTTAGCCAGTTCAAATCTTGTCAAGTACGTTTCCATTTATAGTGCCTTTGCTCTGTGTTATCATTTACTCATAGATCTGTTCACTGAGCAATGAATGAATTACTAAGAAGTAAAAGGAAAGGGGGGGACGACACAACCCCCATCCCCAAACATTTGTTTACTATTATATTAGCAAAAGGGCCTAGTTATTATTATTGCATGTATAACTTGTTTATCCTGACAATGTCTGTGTTCCGAGCTTACTTGCTTGCTTTACTTATTATTGTCTTGATTCTTTATTATAATGACCTTTTTTACAACTCATTGTTTTTGCAGTAATTCCCTGTAAGGTTTCAGCATAAGGATGCTATAATTACTAAATAAATGTGTTCTAATTAATGTGACAGTTTATTACTGATTTTGGGTTGGTATGAAATAACAAACTCCCTCAGAAGTGTACTAAGCTGGATTCTTAGTTGAGGTGATTATGATACAGATTCACCTATTCAATCAGGGTGCAGTTTTCTTCATTGGGAGCGTCAGTGAACAGACATTTCACAGAAACTCAGAGGACTGAAGTGCTTAAATCCCAGTAAAATGAAAACTGCCTTAGGCAGTCTTCAACTTCTTTAGATTATTTTCAATAACCCAGCCATTATTTTCAGCCGTGAGGGTGAATCCCTACAGCAATGGTAGGCAGGCCACTCCTGCATTCATCTGGCATAGAACAGAAGGAGAGCAGAAAAGTGAAGAGTTGCTGAAGTGTCTAATTTATGGAGAAACTGTTTTTTATATCTGAAAGTTACTGAAAGTCAATGAAGTTAACATTAGGTTTGAGGCTGATGCTGCATCCTTAATGCTGCATTAAATAATCTTTGTCTGAATATTTACCTGAGCTTTGGGATAGCTTACTATTTCACTTATATAGAAGATATTGAACAGGCAAAGCCTCTATTTCTAAAGGCAGTAAGGACTACATTTTCAAAGGTGTTTTGGTATTTAAGGTTATAAACAGAAGACCAGGGACCAGACCAAGTAGTCAGGGTGGTTAGCTACACAATTCATGTGGAATTATGTTGAAACTAATGTAAGCTAGAAAGAGTTTGATTGGGTACTTATGAAAATCTGATGGAAATTGACTTAGAAGCTCAGTATGCTTTGAAAAGGGCTACTGTTATGTTCAGCTATTGACTTACTGTCTTCAGTAATATGTACATGAAAGCAGTTGCCAGATGTACACTTTAGATGTATGATTTGGTCTTATTAGAACATATAATTATTTACAGATTTTATTTTACTTTCAGACTGGCCAGAGATTATGGAAAAAATTAGAAGAAATCATAGTGAATGAAGCACTGACCCCTATAAAGAAATGTTTCACTTTCAACATCTCTGACCATACTAATAATAATAATAACAACAACAATAATGGAAGTGACATTTTGTTTTCAATAAATCCTTTAAAACATGAATTTGCATGTTCCCTTTTCAAAAGTTACTTTTGGGATGAATTTCAACCAAACTTATACAAATCAGAAAATACTTAACTGTCACCGAATGAGTATTTTTCACAACAGGAATATATCATGATAGTAAAAATTCTTCTTTCATATCCTACTTGCAGGTTTTCCTTTGTAAATATAGCTTGTTAAGTAGTTGTGTACACCTGCCAATAGGTGCGTATTGATTGACTTTGCTCTTTGTAAATCAGAAAATCATACGTATTGATGCTTTCTTACTGATATTCAGTTCTTTAGAACTTTTATTACTGGGATGATTTTTTTTCTCAAATGTAAATACTAGGTAAAATATTTTAATATATTGCTGCATGAGAGAAATGCACACAATTATGGTTTTGGTTAAGACTCTGAAAACATCAAAAATCCCATCTATATTAGTATATTTATATCTAGTTTAGATTTTCTTCCTTCAGTAGTAGGAGTTTGCTTAGTAGAAAGTTATCAAATATTGTATAAAGAGGGGATAGGAGAGTGTAAGTTAAAAAAATTGAACAGTGCTCCCTGTTTTCTAATACAGCTTGTTAGAATGTGATATATGAATGGTATTAGCCGTGTATCCTTTTAAACTGTTATTAATAGCTAAGCACTGTATAGATATTTTGGGGCTAAAAAGCTGGATGGAGTGCAGAAATAATTCTTGCGTTCAAGATAGATTTATTTTTTTTTTTTTGCTTTTTGTGGGAAGACTCAATGTGTGTGCTGAAGGCATGCACCTTAAAATTAGATATTATATATCAAAATGTTTTTCTGGTAGATAAAATCAATTGGTATTACATAAGCTTGTTCATCAGGAACTGTTTTCAGGAAAACCAGCTTTTGACAAACTCCATCTTTTTCTTTTCTTTTTTTTTTTTTTTTTTCTTTCCTGAAGGGAACCTAAACTAATGTCTTAAACAGAGCTTCTGATTCTTCACTTTGGAAATCACTGGGGTCTTACAGAGGAATTGAAATCTCGTCTCCATAATTTTAGCAGAAACCAAGTTTATCAACTGAATGGTTTTGAGATCTTAGGTCCCCAAGTAAGTATCAGTGTTTAATTTTGGTATATTCTGTTTCATTTAGCTGTAAGGCTGTTTCCCATTGATTAGATAATATTACAGTCTGTCTTCTGAATACATGCACAAAAAATGTCTGAATCTTGACTGAACGTTACACTTTCTAGCATAGTTGGTCTCTGGTGTCCCAGAATTGCCTGGGAAAAGCATCTTTCATGGCCAACTCTTAAGCAAAAGCATCTTTGTTTTCTGTAAAAGCACCCCTGAGATTTATAATATGCTAACAGTAATGGAGCAGCTTTCTTTTTGCTAGTAATAATGATATCAACATCTTAATTGCATGAACTAAGTTTTAAAAATGTAAATAAATAGCACAAATAATGAATATTTTTGAGACTTTGCTAACCTGGATCTATAGCTGAACTTCAGATGCACAGAAAATCCTATAAATGGCAGCAGTTAGAATCATAGAATCAACTAAGTTGGAAAAGACCTTTAACATATATGCTTTCCTAATTGCTCATATTAAAATATGTGTGCTTTCTGAAGTGGATGCTTAGTAGTTGGCAAGTTTTCATTGGAACTCTCAGGTGCATAGTTCACATGAGCAGCAAGTCTAATGCTGAGAAAAAAATTGTGAACCGTAGCTTATGTGTATAAGTGCTGAACCCTGGTATGCAGCTTTTTCACACTCAGTGCTAGGACCCAAAATGTTTCTTTCTTGACTAAGAATTATTCCTCATTTCTTCTTGCATTCAGTATGGCTCTTCATCTCTGAGAAGAGAGTTGCCTCAAGTCCTAAATACTTGGGTTTGGGATGCTTTACAGGAATTGTTTTTTTCTGTGTGTGTGTATATATATATATATATATATATATATATATATATTTCATATCCATTTGCCTCTCCAGGTTCTTAGTAGTTAGTGGACTGTAAAACTTCAGACACAGAGTGACTTCACTTGCTTATCTGTAGTCTTTATCAATTCAATTAGGAGTAACATTCCTCTGCCCTCCTTCTCCTAGTTGCTAATGGTAATAAAGCTCTGAAACTTAACGATGGAGGAGGACTGAGTGGCTGAGGTAACTGTAGCTATTAAAGATCCTTTGGTGATGAGATACAGAATATTTACTGCTGAAGTGATTTAGTGATGCACTCCTACTTCAGTACTCCTCCCCTGTGTTACCTTGTACCTATTTTCTATCTAGTAGTTCTTTCCCTTATGTATATTGATGCCAGCTCTGCTGAATTTGAGGTTGTTGATTTTAGACTTTCACTTTATCAGTTTAGATTCTAACTCTTTGATACGGTGGCTTGGCATTTTCTGCAATTTTTTTTTTTCCATGCCTTTTTTTTTTTTCTCCTATCTTGCAAGTACATTGAAAGTAGTTGAAGTAGAAGCTAGACTTCAGGGTATACTTTGGATTGACAAGCTATTGATGGTAATTAGCTTTTGGTCATGGTATTCCTACATCAGCTCTTGTCTGCAGCTCTATTCCTTTCATTTAGTGTTTGTTGGTTCAGCTGTAGCCCTCACCTTTGCTGTGAATAAATATCACTGAGTTCAAAAGATGCAGAGTCAGTAAGAGGGACCTGAATCTGGTCATAGGCAAAGCTGTTACAGGTAAATAATCATCAGTACAGTCCTTCAGTTGCAAACACTGCCCTGAATACTTCTGTTTGATTCTTTGAACACTGCTGCATTAATAGATTTTTCTGGTGATATTGCTGCCACCATCTTAGTTGTCAAAGAAGGAACTCCTCTGTTAGTGTCAGTGTCTTCTGTGACCCCACTTGTATGCTCCTAATAACTTTTCTTATCCCTAACAGGAAATAGCAATTACACTGTTAGGGTGACCTTGTACCTATACAACTTGTTACTTAGTTATTGTTCTTTGGAGGGTAGAAAACAGATCATTCTGACTCCATTATTAATGGGTAATTCAGGTGAACAATTAATTTAGAAAATAGTGGATATTTAAAGAAAAGGCTGCATTTGTCTGAAGAAAGTGAGAGAAAATCACTCTGAGGCAGAGTACTTGTCTGCATAGTCTGCAGTGAGGGAACCGAACATCTGAAGCAAAAGTAGATGAATTCAGTGAGAGAAGACCTGGTGGGGACCTGACAAGGACTGAATTCAGCAGAGGAAGAGAACAAGCATGCTCCTCCTGCACAAGTGACCTTTTTGCCATGGAATTTTATGGGAACTCATTCAAATAACTTAATTCTCAAGATCCCCTTACTCTTGAAGTCGTTTTACACTGCATTCTGATAACAAGCAATAAAGTAGTTTTGCTCAATTTTCCTTCCTTCTAGTTATTATTTCCTGCCTTACTTTGTATGTGAGTGAAACTATTCACAAGAGAATGATATTCAGTCTTTCCTGAAGGCATTCCAGAGGGGTGTTTGTAAATCTTTCTTTGAGTAACAGGTGTTGTTTTTTTTTTGTGATTAAACCATGATTTTTTGATTGAAGTCCTTGAATGTGAAGATTTTTCTGCACATGGAGAATTTAAAAATAAAACCAGACTTCCTCTTTTACTTACTCCCACATATGCAGACTCTCCCTTTCTTTCTGTGATGGCTTTTAGCTATAGTATTTATTAGTGATGCAGTGGAGTTCTGTAGCATATTTGGAGCACAAAAGCCCATGTTCAGCAAATTGCTTTGACTAATGCCATATCTGGTTACCTGAACATTGGAGGTATATTTTGTTGCATTGCCAAAGAAAGCAACTAATAATACTTCTAAGAACTTTAACTGTAGGATATAGAATGTGTGTTGTGTGTCTGTTCTTGGCAATAAATTTAGAATGAAAATGAGATATTAAGAAAATAGGTGTCATTTATACTATGTATGTGTTTTTTCACCCAAGGTTTGCAGTTCTTTCATTACAGTAAAATTCTGTATATTCTGTTATGAAGCAATTAGCTGTTGTGTAACCATTCAAAGAGTACCAAAGTATAGTTGAAACTTCTTATTAGATTGCTAAATACTGATACTGTATGCTTCAGTCTACAGAACTGTTGTGTTTAGAGTGTTTGGAGTAACAACCAAATAAGCACTACTTCAGGAAATGTTTCTGTAATAACTTTATAAGAGTCTGTGTTGTATGAACTTTGTATATAACACAATAAAAGGATGCCTTTGTGAATAAGATGGTGTTTCTGCTTCAGTCATATAATTTTGTTGTCCATGGGTTCATCATATAGTTCCTCTAAATCAGCTTACTGGTCTGTAAAATGCCAATGATAATACCTTCCAAGGATACATTTTTTCCACACCTGAGGTCTTAAATTGCAGCCTGCCATAAACCTAAGTGGCAAAGGGAAATGCACTTAGCAAAGAACCCAACCCAATATTATATGAAGGTCCATCAGCAGAGGGAAATGGAGGTTTTCAGAAACCATAATTAGACCTTTTGGATTTGAAGATAAGCTAGTACCAGCAGTTTTTAATGTACCTACAGAATTACACTGTAATTATATAACAAAAGTTGCCAAAACTTTCTCAGTGCACAAATTTTCAATTTAAGACCCTACCCCACAAGTAATAATAGGACTAATAAGTAATAATTTTGCCCCGGGAGGTTGTGAATGCTCCATCCATGGCAGTGTTCAAGGCCAGGTTGGACGAGGCCTTGGGTGATATGGTTTAGAGCGAGGTGTCCCTGCCCATGGCGGGGGGGTTGGAACTTGATGATCTTAAGGTCCTTTCCAACCCAAACTATTCTATGACTCTATGATTCTATGACTCTACACCACACCAGTGTTTGATAATAACAGTAGGACCTCCCAAAGCTTTCTACCTGAAACTTCTAGATAACGAAAAGACTCACACAGTATTTAAAGACAAGGTGAAGCAGCAGTCACTGTAATGGAGAAAGATACAGATACAATGGCAACGGCAGGGCTGTTCTGCATTAGGTGTTCCCAACCTCTACCTGGGAAGGCTAAATGATCGCAATGGCATGTGTTAAATGATTTGGAAGCAACACCACTTGAAAGACAAAGTAGTAAAAGGATCATATCATGATCTTATATGAATGCCTTGTGATGCTATATTCACCAAGATTCACCAAGAAAAGGCAAGAAACAATTTTACTAATTTTTTTTATTTATTTTTTCCTATAAACAAAAAACCCCCATGAAGCAACAGAGGTACTGCACTTCAGAGGCTGTGCAGAATATAGTGATGGATATCCACAGAACAATAAGAGTTCCAATCAAAGTTTAAATTATTCAAAAGGACTGATAATTTTGAAGGAGATTGCTAGAAATCTGTGACTGGGTTTCGGTATTAATATTTTTATTTAGATCACTATGAACTCTGACAGCTTGCAGTACAAGCTGTCAGGTAATTGTCTTTGTTACCCATTTAGGTATGCTTTACATAAACTAATCCATACCATGTATTTGTTTTAAGGTGACCTTCCTGTCAGGTGGCAGATTATCATTTGCTTTCGTTAATGCATGAACAAAAACCTGAGGAGAAATATTTATGTCCATAGAACTTCCCCTTTACCCTGTATCACTTTAGTGACATGAATTACCTCTCCTCATTAACTTTGCCTCAGTAGTATTTTTGAATAGCACAGCTACGGTAACATTGCAACTACAGCATAGAATTGTGATATGACAGATAAGGTACTATGCATTCATGGGTCTATATTGCTTCAACTCCTTCAGCATTTGTTTCTTATAGATTGATTGGGTTTTAACATGAATTAAATAGTAGTAAATTGATTTAAAGAACTTAAAAAAGTTCCTGTAATGGTAAATAAGAACTTCTTGAGTTTAGAGACAGTGTGAGGTGATACAGAAACTAACTATACATTTACCTTCTGTATTTCTTTTAAACCATTCAGAAAGTGAAATCTAGTCCTTTGTTGGTCTTTGATATGTTTAGGTGTTACCCAATATTGTTGCTAAAATAAAATTATTTCTGTTTTCTGTCTTAGGTTACAACCACCAAGGTTTTGTAGAGTAACTTTTGAGACCAGTTATTCTGAAGATATTTTTGCAATACATTTTGCATGTCTTCTTGAGCCAAACAAATTTGAAAGTGTTAAGATTTACCTTTGTAATGCAATACACTAACACAGTGTTTTATCCCCCCAGTGTCAATTTATTTATCAAAATTGTACATAGATCTATGTTGTAGCCAGAGAATATTGTATTGCTTGGCTGTCATTTGTTATATTTCCAACAAAATCAAATCATATTGTCTCATTTGAATGAAATGACACAATCACTAGCTGACTCATATTGTTTATTTGTTCTTCCTAATGTAAGACCTATATGGATAAGGAATATACAATTTCTAAAAAATATTATGGTTTAGGATGTAACCTTTTTTCCTGTAACATAGGAAAAACATTTTTGGCTTTCTGGTACTCTAGCATAATAGATATTGCCTTTTTTAATTCATTGCTAAGCTTTCCCCTTTTGTTCCCCCACTCCTTTTCTCCTTTTGTTTTAATCTTTCTCCTTTCTCCTCCTTTTCTCTTGGGATGCTGAGCAAATGATTCCAGCAAACATGCAGTGCAAAATTATGTTACATAAACAAAGTGTAATATGTGCCAATCAAAAGCCATACACAAAAAAAAAATCTGATCTAGATGTCATCAGATCCACAGATTTTGAATCTGCTACCTCTGGCAGATTTGTATTACAGAAGTTTTCATTTTTTCCTTTGATTTTGTGACTGTTGAACTCATCTGTGGGAAGGCGAAGGTGTTCCAAATGTGCATATATGCAAAGGACCTAGAAAGGTTTTCATTCCAGTCTCGGTGTCTGAGCTGTTACATATATCTGTCAACTCAGTAGTTTTCCACCACTGTCATTCCACCTGTTGGTCTCTGGCCTACTTAGGACATGGTGGCTATTCTCTCCTCAGTGACAGCTAAACAGCTGTTACTTGGAATAAATCTCAATCTCAGTCAACCACTAACTTAACTCCTCTGTGATGAGAGCATCTCCATTAATTATGAAGAGCTAACCAAGGAAGGTTCAGTCACAGAATTTCTGCTTTATCTGTTCTTGATACTTCATTCATTTCCCACCATGTACGAGTTTCATCTGCCTTCTTTCCCTTATGTGTTATTAAATGACTTTGGTAAATCTTTATTTAAGAAACTTAATGCCAGAACAAATTTAATCTTAGAAAATCTCTTAGAGGTTCTTCCTGTGCTAGTTTTCAAATGGTTCTGGCTTCTCTGAACAAAAGCATTATTACAGTAGAAACACAGAAATGTTAGTTGATGTTGAAGAGATAAATAAGACACTGGTATTCCATATTTTATTGCTGTTTTATTAACAATCCTCAGTTTGCAACTAGGAAGTCCCATGAGGTATTACATTAACTAAATGTACTGGGGGTTAGTTTGTGCAATTTGCACCCGAATATCCTATTAGATGGCAGTTTGTAGTAATGGAGATAAACTTTGTGCAAAAGTTACAGTCAAAACCTTACAGAAAAAGAAGTAAGCCAAGTTGTTTAATTCATTTTTATAGGTGGTAATTTGTAAATGGAAATCATGTGGCCTAGTTGACATGGAAAAACAATTTTACATGTGGATGGTACGGTATCTTCTTTGAAGAAATGATACATATCTTCATTTTCTGGTAATTCATAGCTAAATGGGCTGACCTGAACTTTCAAAAGAATGTAATTTAATTTTGATTCACAATGAACATGTAAGTTCTTTAAAAGGTGAGACTCTTTTGAAGTCATCCAGATCATGACACAGAAATACAGCCATCTCCAGACCTGTGCAAAATAACAGAGCTGTTTATGAAGGAATAAAAGAAGCGTATCATCTTTGTCATGATAAAGTCACTTGTTGGTGCATTGCAGTTGTAATCTGAAATGCTGGAAAGAAAACAGGTAGCATTATGCCCTGCCAGCATCATGCACCCACACCACTGTGATGCAAGGTGTTTCCATCTCTGCATCCCAGCGTTGTACAGCGCCATGAGGTGGAGGTAAGTTGTGGGTTAATTTTCAGGCTGATGGCAAGATCAGAGAATGAAGCATCAGAAATACGGTATGCATGTAGTATGTGGGATGCCCCACATACCTCATAAAATCATGAAGCAACTTAAATTATATCAGTATAGTACATTGTGTCTGTACTTTGGACTCCACTATTAGGGCATGTGCAAAATACAGAAAACATCTGATGTGCACTATTCAATCTTCTTTTACTTGTTACTTAATTCTGCATACAAATGTACAATGTGATACAACAAATATTAAATGTATATACTAAAACACATGAATTCAAAACCCCATTTATTTTATCAATTGCTTAAGCTTATTTGATCATAAGGGACAGGGAGACCAAACAGCTATAAAAGAGCTCCATTTTCTATCAACTGAACCAAATCCTCCTTTGATCTGTTAATCCCAAGTTTATAAGGTTAGCAGATAAGCAAGCGTAACTAAATTCCTTTTTCTTTTTGTCCACCTAATAGTCTATGAAGCAAAGCAAACATAATAAGCTTCTTTGCTGCTTTTCAGCCTCTTCTTGCTGAATAATTCAAAAAGTGCATTACAGGTTTTATGAGTACAACTGTACACACAAGCAATATTCCATGATTTTTTTTTTTGCATGCTTCATATTTGCATATATTATATTTTTATTTTGCATTTCTGACAGGGAAGCTGACTGCCTAGTCGTTCTTGGCTTTTTATTAGGTCTTTGATGCTTGCTGGAGGAGAAGGCCTCTTTTGTCTCTGATAGCCTTAAGGCAGATCTAGGTTAGCAAGAAAGCCAGAGGTTTCAGGCTTGTTAAATGTCACAGTAATGGCTGTCTTTACGCATTGAAATACCAGCCTTCTTCTTTATAGGAAAATGAATCACATTACCACCAAGGGAAGGAAAGCCTTTGTTGGAGGAGACTGCTAGTCTGCTACTTAAGAAGGGGATTTAATTTTCCCCTCCAGGCTTTTTGGCCAGCCCACTACAGTTGCCCTTGTGGAACTCTGATATCATAGCATAAGAAGGATAGCGAACAAGAAAGAGCAATTAGCCATTAATCATACTCATTTTGCATTGGGTGAACAGACCATTTAAAATACTGTATGTGTTCAGTATGTGAGGAAGAATAGCCGCTGGACAAAGCATGAATGTGTAGGATTTTATTCTTGCATTCTGGATACGCATTTCTTGTTTAATTCTTATTCAATGTCGCTAGTGTTATGCATACTACTCCTTATTAAACCCTTCTCATAAGTTTTGGTGCACAGAGAATTAAATTGAGGGTTTATGTTGCCTACAAAGTGCCCATTTTTCATTTCTCATAAAAGTGGGTGCATTACTTGTAAATAAACATGTAAGAACTAAACTATTAATTCTGCAAAGAGGAAAAATTGATTGAAAAAATTGATTATAATGTTATTCTCTATGTTTTGATCTGTTTCATGAAATAAAGAGCGGTTGATTGGTACTGTGTTGTTGCATGTGTAATGAAATGCTTATATAGATAAATGTATACTTAGACTTTGTATTTAGTTACATTAGTGTAAAGGGAATGAAACTTCTTAACTAAATAGAAGTACATATATTCATTATTCTGTCAAATACTATTTTGGCAGAAAACAGAATTAAAGGGAGTTTTATTAATTAAATAAGAGCATTAGCATATGTAATGGGGAAGTGTTAGGAAAAGTAAGCTTGTCAAGATCTTTTGCACTTGAGACCAATTTATTACAAAAAGAAAATACTGTCGGTGGACGTTGAATTGACCTGATTGCTTCTAGTTCCCAGGTCCTGTAAGTTCCTTGGACTAGTATATTTCATTTTGCCATAAGGAAAGGAAGTTAGTTATTCTGCTTTTTCAGTCACATACCTTTTGGTGAACTTGACATCAATGTAGAGTAGTTCATTTATCTGAAAAGAAAGAGAAATAAGGCATCTGTTGTTATTAAATCTAGCAGAACAGCTTCATTTGAATGCTGACCTAGGTACTTCAATCCAAACACTATCCTTTGCTTTCTGAGCTGCAGCAACTGTCTTTTACTTTTTGGACTTGATTTGTGACCTTTCCTGTACTTCACCCTGTAGAGCTGAAAGAAATGTTTATAAGAAATAAAAAGTGCCAGAGCTTACATGTCCTACATCCTTATCAATCTGCATGCTTCTGTTTTCCAGAAAATGTCCAGAGCTTCTCTCACCTTTGGTTACTGAGAAGAATGTGATCTCTTCATGTCTGAAACTGTATCTGGAAAGATGCCACTGCATGACTTTCGGGTATGTTTTCCTGGTGAGGAAAGCAAGGCATCCTAATATTAATTTCAATTACAAATGACATTGTTCCTTGACCTTTGCTAATCCACATAATTAAGCATGCAGTATCTGTCTTAATTCTAATAGAATTGGTGGTCATATGGTGAAGATTTTTTGTGATTCAGAGAATTAGTTCTTAGCTCTCTTACAGTGCTTTTGGGTGATCTTTGGCAAGTCACTTGCTTTAATGTATTGGCTCCCTAACTTTAAAAAACAGGTTAAAGACTTGGTCTCCATGGAATGATGTTTGCTGGATATGTCATGAAAGAAGTAAGTTTAAGGAGAAATTTGAGGGGGCAACCTTGTCTTTCACCTGAAAGTTTCATACTTTTAAACCATGCTCTCCAAGCACAGACGCTAGAAATTTGTTAAGAAAGTGGAAGTTTGGTTGATCATAAGATGATTCTAAAACCTAAGATTTTAAGGAAAGTATCTACAGCCATGAGACTTTCAGAGTTGCATTTGGCATTATTTTTATTATTTGTGTTCAGATTTCTTGTCCAAGAAAGGAAAATGAGGTGAGTTGTCTTCTTTTAATACTTCAGTCCTGAGAGCCGTTTAAGGGTGAATGCTAGTTCATTTTTATGTAGCTCATTTTTATGTAGTGTAGTAATTCAACATCATCTCAGCTGCCCTGAATGGACAGAATTCAACATGTGTCTCCTGAGATTTGGCACAGTGTTGCATTCATATGAATGGCTACACTTCCTGTGGCACTGATGAGTGCCAGAATAAATGTGAACTGAAACAGGCTTGAGCATGACAAGTGTATTCCTTCTCAGCTATTTTGCAGTTGTATGTCTTTGTCTTGTAAGTACCCATGTCTTTTCATAAGAAGAACTTGCTTTTAGATGACCCTGCCATTTCAGACATGGCAATGCTACTGCTGCAAATAGCAAACCAAAAGTTTATGGACAATATTGGCAAATGGAGAAATGCCATGTCAGCAGAATTGCCATTCCATTATGTAATTGTGGCATACTGTATCATGTGCATTACCCTTCTTGCAAATGTAGGGCTAACACAAATATGTTTGGTTATGGGTTTTATTTTTTAGTTACAGAGTGTAGAGTTTACTTGAGGAAGCTTGCTACTCCTGTGGCACAAGGTTTTTGTTAATTGATATGAATTAGAACACCTAATAGATCATAAAGCAATAACCAGTTTTTTTAATTAAGGATATTATGCCTGTATTATTGATTGATTTTTTTTTATTTTTTTTTTAAGGTACAGCACTATTGTGTGCAGCTTTGTATATTTCTTGGTGGAACAGAAACATCTGGTGTCCAGTTCTCATTTGTGCAGCAGCCCATTCTTCATGTGTGGAAATTTTTTTTCAGATGGCCTATTTCTAGTATACTAGGGGAAGAGGAAATTCCTAAAATGTACTTTTAATTAGGATCTTTGCCTGCTAAAGTCCTTGTAGAATAGTAGATTCTGCCTGCCATTCTGTGACACACTAATGCTAGTTTTCTTTAAATATTGCATGCTATTATTCATTTTTGTTTTCTTTCATTTCAAACATAGGAAACACTTTTTTTTTTTCTTTTTTTAATTTAGTCTTATCCACCACATATTTATATTTTTCTACCTGTCTCTAATGATATTCAATCTGAACAGATACACTTCTTTCTCCATCCTTTTTTTTACTTTAAAAAAAGAATTATACAGGAGTTCATATTACTTCAGATTCCTTCAATATACTACTGGTGTGCCTTATAAATAAAGTCAGTAAGGACTTTAATTACTATGTTCTGCAAAATATACTAAATATAATTTCATACTTTTGTTATGAATTGAACTTAACAAAGTAGTATAAACTAGGTGGTAGATTATGCTGGAAAACAATTTTCCAAGAAAAGTATCCAAGTTTTCCAAGAAAGTAGACAGGTATCTGGCACTATTTTTATATACAAATATTAGTTGTATGTAAACTTGGCAATGTGGGATTGTGCAGGTTATCTGTAGTAACTTATAGCCCTTTTCCAAAAATATACCCCTTTAAATGCACAATGCAGCAAATAGGATAGGGGAAGAAGTCAGGGTAGGTAACTTGTTTAAAAAGTAATAGAAAAGTCATGAGGAGACTGTTGTTCCTGTCAACTAGGTACAGTTACTAACTCAGTGCTAGAAACTCCACAGGTAAAATGTTATTGATGAAAATGCTCAAAATAAATATGAATAAAGTGCTAAAAGTGATTGCACTTTTGGGGAGAAAAAAAAAAAGATCAGTCAATTAGGAGTTCTTAACTGTATTAGATTTCAATCACAGAACTACAAAAGGTGTAATGACAGACAATTCTTTTTAGAACATTGAGGTAGTTCCAGTAACCCTGTGTTTCTTATAATAGTCTTCCTGAGAATATGATGGTATTAGGGTGATCCAAAATCTATCTGGATTCAACAAAGAACTTTCCAGTGGTCTCAAAGTCTCCTAGATCAGGATCATTGACTACAAAGTACAAATGAAACAGAGTCAAATAATCTGTCCTTGCATAGAATTCATAGAATTAAAAAGAAGAAGAAAAACCAGGTAAGCAAAGGGAACAACTGTCATACTTGTTCATTTTAAATAATGTTGCAGACAGGTAGAATCTCACAGGATAACTAATAATTATGTAAAAGGATATTGTGAATTATTTTTCATAAGAAAGGAAACTGTTCACTGAGTATTACTGTTTGTGCGACTGTGTACCCTTCCCCTATTATTCTGAAAAATTGCCACCTGTAACAATTGCGTGTAATTGCAGGTTCCTGAGTAGCTGTCATGTTATTAAACTTGATGAGGAAAAAGATAACATCCAAAATATATGGTGGTTTTTAAAATAGAAAATAAAATAAGCATAGTTGCTGTGAAGTGGTGTAGGATGCATCAAGTTTTGGGCTTGTTAGTTTTGACCATGTATGTTTAATCACATGTCCTCACATTTTCATTTAGAATAATAACGGTAGTGTGTAAAGAGTATTCAAATGGGTGGTACTTGTAATATAGTGGAAACCAATAGCTGTTTAAAACCAGCTTCAATCTTTTTTGGATCAAAAAAGCAGAAAGTCTGGTATATACAAGATAATTTCACATACAGAGATATACATGTCTCTAAATATCAGATTACCTATTTATGGCATGCTTTACTTCCATAGTTTAGAGAAAAGTCTTGGGATACTCATACACAACTGGATTGTTCTGCTTCAACTTAAGAATGGCAACAAAGCTCTTTTAAAAACAGGATGTGCAAATGCTGTGGATAGTGTATATATTATTTTTATGTTTCATATTTAAAGTGTTTTAAAAATTAAGGCTGAAATTCATGTCTAGAAAACAGAATTTTGGGCCTTCAACATAATGAGCTATTTTTATTTCAAATGGGCAAAACCCGTAAAAGAATGTCTCCCCTTCCATTTGTAAGAGGATATTCACTCTTCCAACATCAGGTGGTGGGGGCCAAGTGGGTATTTCAGTGTATATTCCTGTACAAAGTCAACTACAAGCTTAGCTTTGCCTTGTTCAGAAACTAGGGAAGATTAATCTTTGTCTGTGGCCTAAGAGGAGGTTCCTGCAGTAGAGGAACCATTGGTAATTTGGTGTTTTACGGCCAGCATTGGTTACTAGTGTAGCGGTAAAGATGGGAGCAGAGGAGGGTATTCTCACTTTTCTTACTGCCAAAATGCTACAGGTAAAAGTAAGGAAAGAAATTATCTGTGTCAAAAAAGACACCAGGGAAACATCTCTGATTAAATGATTTAGGCCTGTAAAGTATAAATACTCAGCTGAACAGTTTTGGTGTACCTACCCTTCTATATGATCTGCTTACATGTGGGAAGGGCATGATGAAAAGCGAGTTGTCCTTCAGCATCACTGAAAGGTGTCTTCCAACAAGAACATAGCCTGTTTGTGTGCCTCCCTCCCCCTCTGTCTTCTCTTGCAGTATGCAAATATTTTCTTTTTTTTTTTTTCCCCTTTCTTGCACAGCTTGATATGTGATTGGTTCTCTTTTTCAACACAAATGATTTTTGCCATTTAAATTCAGTATCTACACCTTGGTTCTCAAACATAGGGGGAAAATAATATAGTTCTGCCTGTAGGAGGTTGAATTTGTAAATATATATTCGTTTGGAAATACAACGAGAGATAATAAAATATTCAAAAAGCAGCCTGCTCTTGTGGGGTATTATTCTGCACAGCCAGGGAGCAGATTAATGACACCACACTGAAAAACATAAGATATGCACAATAAAATATGGATTGGAGCAGTAATGTGGGAACTAAAATTCCAGTCCTGGCAGCCTGTGAAACACATGTGTTTTAACAAAGTTTGTCAGCTTTAAATAGCAACACTTAAAAGCAGTCATTATTTAGCTGGGAGATGTGAAATTTTCTATCTCAAGCAGCTAACCACCAGCCACAAGAATTGTTCCCTATTTAGGTGTGAGTGGTATTGTCTCCTGACTAAGATTTAGAGCCAGTAAGTCCATCTTGGGTGAATTTTGAAGCTGTGTTTGGGTTTGGGTTTTTTTTTCAGGAAAGTGTTCTAGGAAGCATACTGTCAAGAGGCTGTGCATGTAGCAATGAGGTTGTTGTATTTGTCTTTATTTCAATTTCATTTTCTCATCATCATGGCTTGACTTCACGAATGAAGATTTGGGAAGGGCTTTACCCACGCTTACTACAAGCGCGCTGATGACTAAGAAGGCCAATGTGGGATAGGCAAATCCGGCTACAAAAAGCACAGCAGAAGGTCTCCTTGGGTGGAACAGGTGGGGCGCGATTCTTTCTGCGTTGTCTTTTCTCCTCGAGACTAGTTCTTCGTGAGCTCTCAAAGGAGTCAGCGGCATTATGTATGGTGTGCCTCCAAGTCTCCCGATTGGAGGCCAAGGTGGACCACTGATGGTAGTCAATATGGCCAAGGCTAAGGTATTGTTTCAGGGAGTCCTTATATCTCTTCTTTGGGGCACCTCTCTTGCGGCTACCGGTGGCAAGTTCACCGTAAAACACGATCTTGGGGAGGCAGTGATCCTTCATTCTAGAGACGTGCCCTGCCCAGCGCAGCTGCAATTTCAGCAATATGGCCTCGATGCTGGTGACCCCTGCCTGTTCGAGGACAGTGACATTAGACACATAGTCAGTCCAATGGATGTTTAGAATTGTACAGAGGCAGCGCTGATGAAAGCGTTCAAGGAGCCGCAGGTGATGACAGTAGATGACCCATGATTCAGACCCATATAAAAGAGTAGACAATACAATGGCTCTATAGACACTGATCTTTGTACTTTTCTTCAGGTGTTTATTACACCAGACTCTTTTATGGACTTTTCCGAGGGCTCTATGTGTTGTCTACCTCTTTGCTGATTCCGAAGAAATGCTTCCCAGATAACTGAACTCCTGAACTGACTTAAGCTCTGACTCACCAATGGTAATGTGGGTATGATGGTAGTCTTCTTGTGGTGCAGGTTGGTAGAGAACTACTGTCTTCTTCAAGCTGACTTCCAGCCCCAAAAGCTCAGCCACCTCTGCAAAGCAAGATGCTAAATGCTGCAGAGCTGCTTTTGTGTGAGCAACAAGGGCAGCATCATCAGCAAAAAGCAGTTCACAGACAAGATGATTTAGGGTCTTAGTGTGGGCCTTCAGTCGCCTTAGATTGAATAGGCTACCATCGGTACGATATCGAATATAAATGCCCTTTTGTTTATCGAGGTCTGCCGTAGCCTTTTGGAGCATCATGCTGAAGAAGATTGTGAATAAAGTTGGTGCAAGAACGCAACCTTGTTTCACACCATTGGTTATTGGAAAGGGCTCAGAGAGTGCATCGCCATACCTGACTTGGCCTTGCTGATCCTCATGTAACAGAATAATCATTTTCAGGAACTTGGAGGACAACCTAATCATTCCAAGATCAGCCACAGGCTTTTTCTGCTCACCGCGTCAAAAGCTTTGGTGAGGTCAACAAAAGTTACATAGAGTCCCTTATTCTGTTCTCTACACTTTTCTTGCAGTTGTCTGAGAACAAATACCATGTCTGTGGTACTTCTATTAGCTTTGAAACCACACTGACTTTCAGGTAGAATTTCTGCGATAGCAGGTACTAATCTATTCAATAGTATTATTGCAAGAATTTTTCCAGCAATGGAGAGTAGAGTTATACCACGGTAGCTTGAGCAGTCTGACTTGACACCTTTTTTCTTATACAGAGTGATGATGATTGCATCACGAAAATCTGATAATTTACCTTGTTCCCAACAGCGCACAACTAGCTCATGAAATTTAGCATGAAGTGCTTGGCCTCTGTGCTTCCAGATTTCAGGTGGGACTCTGTCAACCCCAGCTGCCTTGCCAGTTTTCACCTGCTACATAGCCTTAAGAGTCTCTCCCATGGTAGGGGCTAAATCCAATTCATTTTTCACTGGATGTTGTAGAATGTGCTGGTTTCCTTGGCCTTGGACTACATGGTTAGCACTGAAGAGTGTTTGAAAATGTTCAGACCAACGATTCAGGATGGAGATTTTATCTGTAAGAAGCGTTTAGCCATCTGCACTAAGTAAGGGGGTTTGAACCTGAAATGTGGGTCCATACACTGCCTTCAGAGCCTCATAGAATCCTCTGTGGTCACCCAGATCTGCACATAATTGAGTCTTTTCTGGTAGGTTGAGCCACCACTTGTTATGGTGTCTTGAAGTTTCTGTTGGAGTTTGCTACATGCAGGTCGACAGGCTGCTTTTCTTACACGGCAAAGTGGCTGAGTGAGGTGTGCTTGATAAGCAGACCTCTTCTTTGTCAGCAATTCCTGGACCTCCTGGTTGCTATCGTCAAACCAGTATTCGTTTTTCTTTAAGGAGAACTCAATGGATTCTACAGAGGACTGCAGGATGCTATTTTTAATATGTTGCCAAAGTGCTTCAGGAGAAGAATCTATAGGCTGGTCTTCAAGACTAGTTTGAAGGTTAGCCTGAAAGCTGTCCCTCACTGCAGCTATTTGGAGATTATTAACATTGAGCCTCCTCCTTGGAATGCCGCCCCTCTTAGGTTTGGGCTTGAAGTGGAAATTAAGTTTGCAATGCACAAGTCAGTGGTTTGTTTGACATTCTGCAGTAGGCATCACTTGGGTGTGACAGACATCACGAATACTTCTGTGGCGCACTAAGACATAATCAATAAGGTGCCAATGTTTAGATTGAGGATGCATCCAGGTTGTCTTCTGGCTGTCTTTCTGCTGGAAGATAGTGGTGGTGATTGTAAGCTGTTGCTCTGCACAGAACTCTAGTAAGAGATGACCGTTATCATTGCAGCTGCCAACACCGTGCTTGCCTAGTACTCTTTTCCAGGCTTCAAAGTTCTTTCCTACTTGGGCGTTGAAGTCACCAAGAATTATGATCTTATCTTCTATAGGAACCTTTTGAGTGAGGTGACGCAGCTGAGAGTAGAATTTTTCTGCAGGGTTAGCTTGCAGAGTTGGAGCATATATGCTGAAAAGAACAACATGCTGCTTATTGTGTACTGGAAGACATAGGGAGATAATACGATTGGAATGACCTATTGGCAAATTTTCAAGTTTAGAGACGATGGAGTTTTTAATCATGAAGCCGACTCCAGAAAGATGACTTTCAGTTTTGGGTTTGCCTGACCAGTAGAGTGTATAGCCAGCACCATGTTCTTTAAGGCTACGTTCCTCATGAAGGCAAACTTCACTGACAGCAGCAATATCGATGTTGTGACAATTCATGGGCAATTAGTGCAGAATGGCACTCAGGACACCCGCTGTTCGCTGTATCAAGCATGGTTCTGATGTTCCAACATGCGAGTGTCAATCTGGACACACCTTTGGAGGCAGGTGTACGTCTTTGTCTCTTATCTTTAATCGACCACAACTCGGAGATGAGCTTTGGTTAGGCCACCTTTTCTAGGCCTCTCTCCATATGGATTTAGCAGCGCTCTCCCTGAAAAAAAAATGCTGCTTGATCATTTAGGATGTTTTCAAACAAGACTGTCATCTCCTGGGTCAGTCTTGAGCGATCAGTGTCCTGAATTGCCTGCATGGCAGGGTTGGGTCTGTGGCTTCCATTGCACCTTACCACCTGCCATTGTGTCCCTCATCTGTTGCTACAGGGCTTTGCAAGTGTGAGTAAACTCTTCGGGCCTGTGCAGTGGAATTTTTAGATGAAGCACAGAGTGCACAAAACTGGCCCCAGCCTTTACCCCTGAGGTTTATCTGCCAGGGCCTAGTGAGCTTGGACAGTGACAGCAAAGTCCTCAGGTCGTAGGTTTAGTTAAAGTGTCTTCCTCTTAGATGGAAGGCCTTACAGGGCTATATGAGCTCCATCTGCCCAGGTCTGAAGTTAGAGTTGTCCTTCTCCTAGGATGGTTGCCCAAAGGCTAGTGAACCCATCCTGCCCATGGACACACTTTGTCTGACCCTTCAGTTGAGACATGTCTGGCATGGGAGACCCTACTGGAGGCATAAGCCACCACCAGCATAGCTCCCAGCCTCACAAGGACATGCAAGCTCTTTCCCCACGACAAGGGGTTGTTCGTGAAAGAGATTTCATTTTGTACTACAGACCTAAGCTTCAATCTTGAAGTACCTTTATGTAGGAGGATGTAGGAAAAACGAGTCAGAAGGGGAATTAGTTCCACTGGTCCCTGGCTATGTGCCTTGGATGCTGCACTATGAACCTGTGGGTTCTCCACTTCTGTTTGCTAGTTGGCTACTGACCTTTCTGAATGCAACATTTTGTCTTATTTTCATTCAGTTTCCAGTATACTTATAAAGGTGGGAAGTATGATGTCATATGTGAAATACTCTTTTAGTTTGGATGAAATCTGTCATCAGCTGGTCTCCAAAGTCTTCAGCCCAGTTTGCATTTTAACATTACAGACAGTAAGATGTGGCATTTGTAGTAATATTTTGCAAACACATGTATTCTTTAGGCAATGCTAATAGTGCTACTTGTAGTGAAGCTTGCTTGAAATTAGAAAATACTTAACTGCTGCTGACAACTTTCACAAAATTCAATAACTTGGTTTGAAAACTTCCCTTCAGATGTCCACTTTTATCTAACTTTTTCCATCTTAAATTTCAGCTGAAGAGGGTGTGATGTTTTGGGAGCAAGGGGCAAGAGAGTGATATTTGCAAATAGTGAAAAAAACATAATCCTGACCTTAAAAAATTGTCTGAGTTCAAGATGCTGATCCAGGATGCAAAATTTGAAGGGGACAATAGTGTTTTGTGTTAGTGACCTGCTCTTTATTTATCACTGAGGACAGTCACTCTGATCTGGCGAGTGTAGATGCATGTGTGAAACCTGCTTATTTTGCGGAGCCAGTCAGGGGCTTCCATTTAATATTACCTGGATTTGCGCTTCCTTTGTAATTTCAGTTCTGGAGTGCTGAGGGCCAGGCAGTGTCGGTGTCTGAATGCTTGTACCCAGACAGCGGGAGGAAGGGAGGATATTTTTCTTGCACTTGAAATAATACATCTCTTCTCCGTCTACCTGGCCTGGACCGGAAGCAGCATGTTGCAAGAGTAATAGCCTCGATGCAGATGGAAGAGTTAAGAAAGGGCAGAAAAACTATGTACATATTCACTAGCTGTTGGAATTATGGTTGTACACACAAACCTGTGTTTGATAGTCCCCATTTTAAGTTTTCAACTTAATGTAAGGCTTTTTAATGCTCAATCTCTTTATATGTATTTATAAATGTGTATGTATGGGCATACACACAAACATACAAATAAACAGACAAAACATAATTAACTTGATTTAATAAGAGGAAGGGAGTGTTATATATAGTGTTAGAGCTGGGTAATGAATGTTCATAAACTTTTTCTGGTAAGTTTTTGTAAGTGCAGCTGTATTGAACATTATAATAATGAAACGTGAGTTTAGCTGATGTATTTTTCTGTTTCTAGATTTTGAAACTTTGTATTGTTACTTTTAAACATTATTTTAAATGTTTTATTTGGGGAAAACCTTTTAATTTTGAATGATTTTAGCTTCGTATTATCAGCCTTCTAAGTCTCACAAAATGATAACATATTTCAAAGCTTAAATCCAAGCACTTTTTTTACGATCCTTTTGAAATTGTTTCTTCTGTTCTCAGTGACTTGCCTTTCTCTTCTTTGTTCTGAATACATTTCCTCTGTGCTGCTGTATCAAAGAATTCGTTTTCTTTTTGCTGATTGTTTATACATTTGAAGGCTTTTAAAGAGGAAGCAAGAGCCCTGTATGTGTAATTGAAAACCCATCCATGGACTTCTGCTTTTGAACCTGGGTTCTACAAATGGGTAGATGTAAGCTGTTTTCCTCACCCCAAGTAACAATAATAAGATCAAAATGAGATTGGGTTAATTACTAATTGGTACATGTGAATTTAAAACTTGAATTGTCTTGTGCATGGTTTCTGGATAATTTTTGGGAACTCTGAATATATATACTTACCTGGAACTGCAGCACAAATATAATCCTTCCTTAAGATATTACTGCAAACAGCTGTTAAATCAGACAGTGCTAAATCTTCCAGAGCTGCTCAAAAGTGGTCTGTAGCATCAGGATGAGATTGTTGTGTTGATAGGCATTACTTATCTAACTCCCACTGAATGAGTGTCTTTTAGTGTCTTTTAAAGTGTTTTGTATTGGACTGACCCAAATCATTGGTGACTTCCACAGCCCTTGAATGGAGAATAAATTAATGAACAGAAGAGCAACTTACTAGGGGGAGCTGAAATGGAAATGAAACAGATGTTTGCAGAGCAATAAAACATCCCATGAGCTGTGTATCCTTCTGAGGCAGATCTATATAGCTGATATAGATTACTTTAACTTAACTGTAGTCTGTTTTAACTGAATCGAGCTATGCTGTCTTACATTGGCTGAGGATCTGAACCAGTCTTTTTAATTTTTAGTTTACTTTTTTGTCAGTGTCATGTTTGTGGTTATGATCTGTGTGGATATGGAAAAGAAACTGAAGTGTTTCTGGAAAGTAAGCTAGGAAATTATGTACAATAATTAACCTTTATTACTACTTTTATTATATGTCTACAGCATAATAATGAACCAGAAGTGTTGGTGTAATATAATGGTAAGTTATGGTAAGCTGTCTTTAGAAAATACTGGCAGTTACTCATATCTGTAACATAACTAGAAGTATCTGGAAATTTTTATATAAAAAGATTTATCTTGATTGCAAACTAAATATTGAAATCCTCCTGTGGACAAAATCCTCCACTAATTTCAGCTAATGTATCCCATTTAACCTCACCTGATGATATGAAGCAGTCATATAAAACACCTTTCTGTTGTTACTGGGAATCTTCCTGACATTTGCACAGTTTTAATAATGTCTCCTCATCATTTTATTTCATTCACACCTATACAAACTCATTGTCTCAATCTGGTGCTTATAGAAGCAGTTGTGCAAAGTCATTGTATTGGGTACTATTGCAAGGAAAAAAATCAGTAGCAATTCTGTTTGCTTAATGTATAAAAAGAAACAGAGTCCTGTTTACACAGTGTTAGCTACATGGTTCTGCAGGCTAAAGTACAGCACAAATGTGTTCTTTGAATTAGATAAAGTAGCCAAAGTAGCTAAAGATCCTTATAATCTCTGTGTCAGGATAGCTTTTTTGCCCTTTTTTTGCCTTCTTTTTTTTTTTTGAGTAAGAAGGTGTCTTTTTATATTTCATACCATTTTTTTCCAGATCAGAGCTATCTCCTCTTTAATAAAATGAAATCACATTTAATACTACTGAAACTACTTCTGCTCTGCTGACAACACACAGAGTTTATAACAGCAAATATATATCTGTTATTAAAAAAATTCCTGTTTTACTGGGGAAAGCTGATAGTTGTTTCATCAGTAATTTCACATATATAAAATTGTCACCAAAAGCGGCTGCTACTTCAGAGAGAGGGGAAAAAATGAAGATTTCAAGGGAAAGAACTTTCTTGGGAACTGGATCTGCATGTGTAGAGCAGAATTCCTTGAAGAGGAGCACAGTTTTGTCTGCAAATACTGATAGAAGAAACATCATCAAGATATTTGATTACTACTTCATCTGAAATCACATGAAAAATGACAAATGGTAACAACAGATTGACTAATTCTATATTAGTTCTGTGAACCACCTGCCTGTTTGCAGAACTGAAGATAAGGTCAATGCTACAATTACTTTGCTTATGTGTTTGTACTGGTTTTTAGGATTGAAGCAATAGCAAGTGTGTGTCATGTCTGAGCAAAATTATTCCATAGAGCAATCTGTTTAGAAAAAAAAATAAAGAGAGGATAAACTTGGTAGCTAATGAAAAATAAGCCACAGTTAGTACAGTGGTGCTGTAATGGAGATAATAGTAATGATTTAGAGATAAAATTAATAAGAGAATCAAGCTCCTGAATTTTATGAAGACTGTCTTGTATAGTTTTTAACTGAGTCAGCAAGACTATTTCTGTAAAGTATCTATGGATAGGTATTTATAAAGTATTCTTCATAATAGTCAAGGATTAACTGGCCTAAATTTTTACTATTATCAAGTCTATATATAAAGATTTTTCTTGCATTTTAAAAATAGTTCAGGTTTATCCAGGTAACTTTGGCAATTTTTTATACAGGCACCAATACACCTGTGTTTGTGTTTGGGTTGGTGTTTGAGATGCTTCTGTATTCTTTCTTTCCACGTGTTTCTTTTAGACTCTCAATTTCTTTGCCTTTTGTTCATATGCCAACAGTGAGCTACACTGGAGAGAACTACAGCTCATATGAAATAAATAGAACAGTTCTACCACTTGCAGACTGAAAGACAAGAAAATCTCAATTCCATAGCATATAAAACTGGCCCAAAGGGAAGCCCTGCTGGGCAGCATACACATTTTTATGGCTTATTGTTGGCCTCCTTTATTTTATACACAAATGCATAGAAGAAGAAGACAGGATTAAAAGATTAGTTATGTCAGTTCGTCTTGGTTCCACTATTTTACTGCTGTTTTATTAAATCAAGCTACTGACCAAACGTCTAGTTTCCCCTTCCTGTGAAGGGTGTTTCTCTATGCCTACAATTGATTTTCACACTTTAATCAAAGACTGTTCAAATCTTTCAATAGAAAACTCAGGTATGTTTCACAGACTTAAAAAGAAAAAAAAGAATAGAATAAGAAACTTTTGTGGTGCAGCAAAGCCAACTTGTTTAATATACGTATCTGTACACTGCTGTACACTACTGTACACTAGAAAAGCCTTTTTCCCCACTGGTGTTTTGAGAGAAGACTGCCAAAAGTTATCTCCCCCTTCTTTGTGTATGTACCTGCATTCCACAGTTCTAGGAGCTGCTGCCTGTTATCAACACTTTGCCGTTACAGCATATTTGGAGATTAGAATCACAGGATATTCTGATTTGTAAGGGACCCATAAGGATCATCAAGTTCAACTCCTAATTAATTACGCACTTAAATAAGCCTATCTTGTAGCATGATGCAGCAAAGCAAAAGTAAAGGCAAAGCATAAAATAATCCAAGCAGAAATAGTGGATTGGCTGAGCTCGCACACTCACGTTCGGTGATGGAAGCATGCAGTGTTGTGGCTATTGTGGTACATCCTGGAAATATACCCTGAAATACATTTAGCAATGTGTGTAAGAACTCTTTCATTTTGGTAGGATGGATAAAACAGTAATCCCTGGAACAGTGGATTGACAGTATTTTACCATCGGGTTTTAGCCAGAGTAACACTGACATAATATAACGTAATGGAAGACCTGGAACATCATTATGCATGAATGCAGGGGTTTTATGGATGTAGATGGTACTCAGAAAGCTTACTTTTGAGATTCTGAGGTAGCTAAAAATGTGTCCTGTTTCAATTTTAATCTTTTAGAAGGTTACTAACTCACATCATCTATTGTAAGGCTTTGATCTTGTAAGTACTGGCACTGTGCACAGCAGGAGCATTTGATTTAGGGTAAGTGCATACAGTGACTGACACAAAACTCAGATGAAATTAAACAAGCAGCTGAGGGCTCTGTATTATTAGAAATCTTGAGCTTCTTGTATACCTCTCCTCTCAGCAATATTAGGTAGGAAATGAATATAGAGTGTGAACAGAGAGAGGTCTATATAATTGTGTAAGCTCAGCCTTCAGCTGACAAAGGAGATGCCTACTTACGTACTTTCTGTTTGCAGTGTTTTTTCTGAATACTGCACTGCTTTTCTTACCTTATCTGCTTTGCTCACCTCCTTTTAACTTAACATTCCACTGTCTATTCCTGCATGGTGTAAGGGTGATTTCTAGCTAGTAATTTCTGACTGCCTTCTTCCTCCGTTATGGAGCAATTGTTTATCTTGGTCATACCACTTACTGTGCCCTAGCATTCACAAAGGCAAAGCAATTAATTCAAAGACCCAAGCACATGCTCTGCACTAGAAAAGATGCTATTATTTGCAATCACTTCATTTGCTGAAGCTAGAAATTCAAATCTCCACAAAGCTCTCCCGCAAATAGTATTTACAGACCTTTATGTGTAGCTTATTCTGTGGTTTTAAAGGGTATATCTGCATTCAGTGGACAAAATACCTTTTTGTGAATTCAGCAGCGCTACTTTGTCATCCTAAAGAAAATTACTCAAAGGACTACAGTACGATAGTAATTTATCAGCAGCGTTACTGTATGGGATTGCAGATTGTCTTATATCTTCCTACCACAAAAATGTCTGCTTTGCTTTCTCATTATTTTATCTCTTTGCTTATAGGTAGGAATGGTAGGAAATTAGGATATTTTACTCATAGCTAGTGATGATTGTTATTTTTATACAGGCATTTATAAAAGGCAAGGACTGGGAAGTTATTAAACTTACTCTCTTGAGTGAAAAAGATAATCATCACTTCATCATTTTTCATGACTAAGATTCTCCATTTGCTTCACAGAATTACTGTAGTTAAAGGAGAACTGTATTTTGCAGCTTAAATTGGCATGACAATTAAGGAGATTCAGATCAACAGCTGCTGATATAGATATGTTTAGTACTATTTGATTCTTATGGAAATGAGTTATTTTTCTGTACAGTGCCCAAATATAAGATAAACATAATTCTATACTGACATAGGAATAGCTGTTCATTACTATAATATTCTAAGGAAAAGTACTTTGTCTCTTTGCAGTGGCATATTGCTGGAGCTTCAGGATACAAAAGTACAGCTCTTGAATAGCTTGTACCAAATGAGCTTTTTCAGCTGCTATTTGCAGTATTGTGAATAATCTTGTAGAATGAATAGAAATACCACTCTGCCATAGATGTCATTAGCTAATGCTTCTCATATATTAACATTTACATAACAGAATTACGTCAAAATCTTTGGTTTAGACACTCCATTAAGTAACTTGATTCTAGTTGTCATTCCATGTAGTCTGGCTTTCATTCAATCCTGTTTATAAAAATGGTCATTTGGACACCAAGCCGATTAACATGTCATATGAAGTACCTACTAAAATATCACTAACAGTGATATTTAAATCATGAGCCACTTTGTACATAAAACCCTCCCAATGGGCATGGTGCATTTGACCATGCATTGTCTGAATTCTTAAATTCTCTTCTTAGTGTTCTATTTTCTCAAAATTGGCAACTGCCAGCGAAACGTGCACAACAAAAAGCAACTGCTCCCAACCCTTAGCTGTTCACATCCATTATACAAAATTCTATTTTTGCTAAGCTTTACAGTACAATGCCTTTATTTTTTTCTCATGTTAAAATTTCTTCTAGCTTACTTAATTTTTCAGTTTTAAACTACTATATGATGCTTCCTTCCTTCTTTGTTTTGTGCATGCATTTTTGAACTCTCCAGTGTATTATCTGATGTGAGCAAGTTTTTGTTTCCCTTTGCTTACCATCTTTTTTGCTCTTCTAAGGCTTTCTTTTATTCTGGCATAACAAAAATGAGGGAAAAGTAATACCATACTGGAAATGAAATCATAATTCAAAAGAAAATTCAGAGAATAATTCAAATTATGCCATCAGACTGAAAACTTAAGAGACTTAGATGCTGATATTTACGAATTTAAGATCCAGTTAATGAAGGTCATTCAAATAAACCAGGGGGATTACTGCCATGATTAAATCCTTATCAACATGGGTGAAAGATCAATACGGCATAACTGGACCACAAGTTTGTTATGGTTGAAGTATTTTATGGAATGAACCAACAACTAATGTTAAAATGAAAAATGAATGACTACAATGACCACTGGCCTAAAAAAGGTAAGAAAAGTGGGTTGTTTTTTGTTTATTTTCATTTGTTTGTTTTGGGGGTTTTGTTTATTTGTTTGGTTTTTTTTTTGTTTGCTTGGTTTTTTTAATACACCTTACAAGAGGACGAAGTGCCCCCAGATCACATTTTATAGGAAACAAATTTCAAATCGTACTGTATAAGTGCATTTACAAATTAAGGAAATTATGCAGAGTACTTTTACTTAGGGATGATGAGGAAATATCCCTGATTTCTCTGCCATTGCAAGAAGTAAGATTTTGACATGACCCATTGCTGTAGTGTCTGTTGTTTGGATAATGTATTTCAGATGAATTCTTTGAATTTCTACTGATATTTTGCTTTTGTCAAGCTTTTGCAAATTAAAAGTGTAATTTCTTTTGTGCCAGAAAAAGACACCAATAAATTTTTATGTAATAATGATAGGGTCAGAGACCACATCCTTCCTTTGTCACATGAAAAATTGACTTGTGAAAGAATTCTAGTGTTCCAGTTATCGATGGCCATGTTTGAGAAGTATTTATCCTTTGCAAGAGAAAAGTGATTGAGTAAAGGATCCAAGCATATTTTCATCTAAGTCTAAACAAGTGATCCATAAATGGTCTGTGTTCTACTTGGAATCTTTGTTGACTAAATCTATAAATATTACACGGATTATCTCAGTATAATAAATGAGTAATAAATAACCTCATTTAAGAAGAATGTTGCAAGTATCAGACACATCATGAGGTCAAGCCTCTTCAAGGATTCTTAGATGGTCATAGAACAAATTTTGCTTGCCTTATTTTTTTTTCAGTGTAGAAAAGGCAGAAAAAGTAATGCATAGAACTTAATTTCTGAATGTCTTGCTTATTTGACAAAAGATTAGCACTGCTGAGGGCCATGGATTTACTCTTTCCTTTTGTTTTCCACCTATGCTGGTATGATATTTAGGAGCACTGATTGCCTCCACTATGTACATGCAAGCATTTGTCCAAATAGGGATACTCCATCAGATTAGTTTGCTTTATGTTTTGCTCACCAGCATATGATAGAAAGTGTATTGATGCTGCTTTGCCAAGTTTACTCAGGTGTCTAGGGTTTTCAAATAGCACTGCAGTTGTTTAAATTAGCTATGAAATGTTCCAAATAAATGTGCTTGTACATGGTGTTCTTGTCCTCCACTACAGATATGGGAATTTTTACTACTGTACATTGTGGGATGTCAATGCTACGTAGAATCATAGAACAGTTTGGGTTGGAAAGGACCTTGAGATCATCAAGTTCCAACCCCCCCTGCCATGGGCAGGGACACCTCACCCTAAACCATGCTGCCCAAGGCTTTGTCCAGCCTGGCCTTGAACACTGCCAGGGATGAAGCATTCGCAGCTTCCCTGGGCAATCCATCCCAGTGCCTCACCACCCCAACAGGAAAGAATTTCCTCTTTATATCCAATCTAAACTTCCCCTGTTTAAGTTTTAACCCATTACCCCTTGTCCTATCACTACAGTCTCTAATGAAGAATCCATCCCCAGCATCCCTATAGGCTCCCTTCAGATACTGGAAGGCTGCTATGAGGTCTCCATGCAGCCTTCTCTTCTCCAGGCTGAACAGACCCAACTTTCTCAGCCTATCTTCATATGGGAGGTGCTCCAGTCCCCTAATCATCCTTGTGGCCCTCCTCTGGACTTGTTCCAACAGATCCATGTCCTTTTTATGTTGAGGACACCAGAACTGTACCCAATACTCCAAGCGAGGTCTCATGAGAGCAGAATAAAGGGTCAGGATCACCTCCTTTGACCTGCTGGTCACGCTCCTTTTGATGCAGCCCAGGATACGGTTGGCTTTCTGGGCTGCAAGTGCACACTGAAGCCGGCTCATGTTCATTTTCTCATCGACCAACACCCCCAAGTCCTTCTCCACAGGGCTGCTCTGAATCTCTTCTCTGCCCAACCTGTAGCTGTGACTGGGATTGCTCCGACCCAGGTGTAGGACCTTGAACTTGTCATGGTTAAACTTCATGAGGTTGGCATCAGTTCACTTCACAAGTGACATGGTCTGATGCCCATACTTGAGAAGTATGGTCCAGCTTAACTGTCCTGGTCCTGGCTAGGATAGATTTGATTTTTCCTAGTAGCTGGTGCAGTGCTGTATTATGGCTTTAGTCTGAGAACAATGTTAGTAATACACTGATGTTTTTGTTGTTGCCAAGTAGCACTCTAAGTCAAGGGCTTTTCAGTCACTCCTGCTCTGCCAGTGAGGAGAGGCACAAGAAGCCAAGAGGAATCAGAGACAGGACACCTGCTGCAAACTGGGCAAAGAAGTATTCCATATCACAGAGCATTATGCTCCATATAGCAACAGAGGGGAGTTGGCTGGGTGTGCCTGATCACTGCTTAGGAACAGGCTGGACACTGGTTGGTGTGTGGTGAGCAACAGTATTGTGCATCACTTGTCTTCCTTGGTGCTTCTTCCTCTGCCTCTTATGTTTGCTTTTATTATTATTATATCATATATTAAATTTTTATTTTATTTTATGTCAATTATTAAACTGTTCTTATCTCAGTCTATGGATTTTACCATTTTTCTGACTCTCTTCTGCTTTCCACCAGCCGGGGGGGAAGTGAGCAAGTGGTTGCATGGTCTTAGCTGCTGACTGGGGTTAAACCATGACGTTAACAAACATTTACAATTCCATTTAACATCACACAATTCTCTGTGTTTTGGAGCAGTTGGGCCCTGATGTAGAGCGTGAACGTTTTTTAGCATGTGGAATCTGCTGCAGAGCATGAACAACATGGTGCACATGCAGATGGAGTTAAACAGTGGAACTGGTTTAGCTTGGCAGCTTAGTCTGTCTTTGCAGAGATGCACCTACAATATAGGATGTGTTTGAAGATGGGATTTAACAGATTTTTTGCAGTTTTTGGAGCAACATTTTGGGGCTTGACTCACATGACAAAATGCTAATGCAAAGTTGAGGGACCAGCAATGGCATCAGAACACCAGGATTAAGAAGACTGCTTTTCTGTGATTCCTGTTAGGCCCTCAGGTGCTTTCCCACTACAATAAGAACATTGCTGGGAAAAAAAAAAAAAGTTGGTTTGGTTTTTTTCTTCACAGTTGCAAGACATGGTTGATCAAACTGGAAGATTAGCTGTTATCTAGGCCTAAAGGAGCAGAATGACACATTCTCTAGGAACTCCTGTGTTGTCAGGAACAAGAAAGAAGATTTTGTTCTTCTGTTATTGCACCTTGTCGCTCTCATATAGTCAACTTACCCTCTTGCTGTTTGAAGTCTTTCAAAATGGATGTTTGGACAAGAGAAAAGAGCTGTTTAATTATACCATAAGTGGTTGCAGAATGAAGGGAAAATGTTTATTTAGAAGACTGAAGGGTACATGGTAGTGCTTTGTGACAAGTCTGAGTGGTTCTCAACAACAACAAATGGAGTTCCTCTTCTTCCAGGAAGAGTTATGTGCAATACATGATCTTTCACTTCAAGAGAATGCTACATGGACATTCCAGGGTGGGGGAAAAAAGTACCACTATTCTAATATAATATGTCTAATTACAAAATGCTCAAGATTTCACTCTGACACTGACATTTAACTCAGGATTTTAAAGACTTACAGGCATTACAGTAATGACAAGACTACTTAATATGTACCAATGGAAACTGCAGTTTTCTCTATTTTTGTTTTCTTGCTGAGCTCATAATATCCCACTTTTTTCTTTTAAAAACTGTTAGAAAAAGTGGTCCACATATATTTTTCCATAGCACACAAATTTCTGTGTTCATTTTTTGTTCATTCTTCCTCATCTGCAAACTAGATAAACCTGATTCCAATAATGCTTTAAAATAAAGCTATTAGTCTGGTGAGGGAAGGTGGGCTTTCTCAGAGCTAGCAAGCTAGCTTTCTCAGAGCTAGCAAGTTGCGTTGCTTGTGATTTATAATACTGTATGGATTGTAAAAAGACAGAATGATGATTTCATGCAAACAAGACACCAGTGCATAACTGCCCACTCTAAGTCTGAAGTAGTTTATGATTTTCTGCCCAGTTCATTTTGTGTTAGTCACAAAATAGTATAAACAGCTCTAGCCAGGGCTATAAACAATGTAGAGTTGAACTGCTGTGGGCAGTAGAGTTATCAGTTCCAAGCCTTAAACGGTAAAACAGTTTTCAATTCCTAAGGGTCTTACCATATTTTTAGTTAGGACTAAAATATTACAGTTGTCTGAGGAAGAAGCTTTAGTCAGAAAATATTTGAGGTAGGCAAAAGCCATATTTAAATTTTACTAGAAGATGAGAATTCTGCACCAGTTGTCAGAAGATATAACACAGGAAGTCTGCTTAAACAGTGTCTGTAGGTGGGCCACTGGAAGCCTTTACTAGAATCTGTGATACCTGCCAGACTGAGCATATGGGCTGGAAATTCTGGTGCACAGTTCAGCAGGGTGAATTTTTGCCATTCCTCATCTGGGACTCCAAGAGGAAAGGTGAATTTAAAAGTTCTCTAACCTGTTCTAATGAAACTACTTGTTAGTATCTTCTCTGGGATGTTCAGAAGAGTTATACAGTTGACAGATACACCTGTCCACTGAAATGGACAACTGAGGGATTCAATTTGTTTTGAACAGACTGTCAGCTGAGTTCGAGGTACTAATCCTTCCAGTCTTTCAACAGGCATTGAAACTTATGCTCTACATGAGCAGCCATGGAAGGGGAATCTGTGCATTTAGTAAAATTTTGCTGCTTCTAATTAATGTCATCTTTCCCTTGTATAGACCATACTTGCTTGTACCAGCAAGAAAGTCTAAAAGAAAGTTCTGTCTATAGAGAAGAAATTGCAGCTATGCAGATAAATGTTGGAGCAGGTGACGTTTCGGGGTCCTTTCCAACCTTAGTCTGTTTGCTGATTCTATAAACGGGGGACAGATAAATGCAAGATATGTGCACAAATGCTGGGAGATGGGGAACTGCACTGGCCTGCGGGAGGAGGCCTATTGCACTGACTATACTTGTGCTACTGAATCAGAAGGGTGCCATTCTCTTAGAGGCTTTGCTTAAGATGATATTTCTTGTTTATAGATATAAGGAGGTTTTATACTACATACAGCCTAATTATATTTTATAGTTAAATAAGAAGTGCTCAGGTTTTAAGTTTTTCTGACTATTGTGAAGGATGGACAAACAATATTTTATAATGGGCAAGGATCTGCCTACTTTGGGAAGCAGGGAAAACACGAGCCAAATGTAAGAATGGGTAACAACATTCATACACAATTGTGATTCAGGGGATAGAGTCACAGACTGACTTCAAAGATTCCTGCTAGTCAACAGGACATTTGGAATGACTGAGATGAGAAGAAAGCATTCCCTCTACTTACAAACTCTGGCATTCTCTTTCAAACTGCTAATTAGGAAAAATAGATAGTGCCCACAGATGAAAGCACTGTATCCGTCAGTCTTAGAAAGAAAGACATGATTGTGGAATACTTGGTACTAAGCATCTAGACGTTTATTCCCCGCAATCTTGTTTGTGCATCTAGGAAACAGAATTCAGAAATGTGAAAGGATAACTTCTCTAGTCATAACGCAGAGTACATTTATTTGCAGATTTTAATTGATTAATTTCCATCTAAAAGATTGATATCCCCAACCATTTGGTGGGGTATTTTTATCTTAACACTCACAAATGCAAGCTTATTTTACAGTCAAATGATATCCAATTCATGGTATCATAATATGTTGGACAATTACAGTCATTATTTGAGGATACCTGTTAAAGTTAACAGACACATCAACTCTTGCTAAATTGAAACAGAGAGAAAGGCAGTTTGTAAAAAGTACAAAGTAAAAAGACTTTCACACTCCTAAAACAAAGCTTGATCAAAACATGAGTGCAGAACAGTGACCAATGGGGCAGGCAAGCACCTGTGACTTGTTAGCTGGATGCAGAGGGGGCAAGGAGTTTTCTTTCCTTCTAGTTAAGCGTGATTTTTCTTTCTTTCTTTCCATCAGCATGTTTGTCTAGGTTTTTAGCAGTAATGTGACTGCATTGTCAGTTGTTCTGATGTTTGTAAATAATTAGTTGTATTTGCTGTCCTTTTAATTTGGCTTGACCTAAGTATGATTTCAGGGCCATTTTATTCCTGCAAGGGTAGTGGTTTGGGCACTTTTCTAATGCTCTGATCTCCAAGACATTTCTTTGTGGCATATAAAGAGTAGCTGACCATACCAGATCTCTGGGGGACTGTTTGATTTGGGAAAGAATAACACAGCTATGTGTGGAAGAAGTGTCTTCTTATGACCTGTAATAGCCACAAGAATGTGTTGGCATGTGGAAATGCAATTAGAAACATCTGGGTCCCCAGAGTGCAGGAGAGAGTTTGTGGCACAGGAGCAGAGAGGCATAACATGCTGTAGTTGTGAATACAATCAGTAGTGACAATGGTGTTAACTATGTGTGCTGATGGCATATAAAAACGTGTGTTGCATTGCTTTTAATGGTAGTTGCAGAAAGGATGCTCTAGATTGAAAGTATGCAGCAGCAGTCATGGCCAGAATTAATTTAGGCTTTGCTAACTTCTAGTTTCTAAGTATATGCAGTTCATAAATTCTGTTTGAACTGTGCATATCTTTGCATCCAACTGCAAACTCCAGTTTGAGAGGAAGGCTGAGTTCCTGTCCTTGTATTTTCTTCTTGGTCTAAAATATGTAGTGCAGGGCTCAGGCCTTTTGGAAAAGTGTAAGGGGAAACAAAGCAAAACGCAAAGCTGCAGTTTACCAAGACTTAGACAAACTGAGTGTACAATACAGAGCTAATGGGATGTAGGGCAGATACTGCTGCATGACTAGGTGACAGGACTGCTCCTAAAGATGTGTAGAGTCAGTGTAAAAATATAAGGGCCAGATTAAGCCAGTGAGAAAGGACTGCTGTTTTACTGGGATGTTCTGGAATACCAGCCTGGGAAAGTGAACGGAGTATGGGAAGAGATGCAATACAGAGAGCATGATTTTTTTGGCATTATTTATACTCCATGGGGGCTTACCCCTGAACAGCAGTAGCTGTCAGAAACCTTGTCATACAGCTGGTAAATTACTGAGAATTTTAGTTGCACTGCATTTGGCTACTTCTTCCAGGACCGCTCCCATGTCCACTCAACATATTGTGCATCAGTCAGCCCCTCTTATTTATATCATAATAATCTAGGATTGTTTATATCAGTGAAGGATGATCAGGGGCTGGAGCACTTCCCATATGAAGACAGGCTGAGAAAGTTGGTGCTTTTCAGCCTGCAGAAGAGAAGGCTGCGTGGAGACCTCATAGCAGCCTTCCAGTGTCTGAAGGGAGCTTATAAGGATGCTTGGAGGGACCCTTCATTAGGGACTGTAGTGATAGGACAGCGGGTAATGGGTTAAAACTTAAACAGGGGAAGTTTAGATTGGATATAAGGAAGAAATTCTTTCCTGTTAGGGTGGTGAGGCACTGAAATACGTTGCCCAGGGAAGTTATGAATGCTTCATCCCTGGCAGTGTTCAAGGCCAGGTTGGACAGAGCCTTGGGTGATATGGCTTAGTGTGAGGTGTCCCTGCCCATGGCAGGGGGGTTGGAACTGGATGATCTTTCCAACCCTATGGTTCTATGAAAGTTGTTTCTGCATCTGTGTGGTGAGTGAATAGCATAATGTGATGTATTCTAAAGTGCTCCCTTGTAATTTTATCACTGTGCATGAATTCTCAGGAATAAGGAGGCCACTCTTTAATAAAAATTGCTATTTCAAAATTCATTGGGCCCATCAAAGATACTATCCAAAGCAGATATTTATGGATATGGTCTCTTTTAATTCCCTGCTCAGCAAAGTCTCAGGTGAACTACCAGTACAGGAAACTAGCTGCTTAGAAGATGCTTTGCTCCAGACATTTTGTGTTACAGGCAGATGAATGGAAGACTGCATCAAAGAGATGACTTTTTTTTAAGATTCAGTGTTCAGGTGGAATATGAGTGCAACCAAAGCAAATGCTGTCAACCTTACACTCATCTGAGGCACCTTTCCTCCCTCCCCTTGGGAGACAGTGAGCTAAGAAAAAGGAATCTATAGAGTTGCATCTAAAATTCCCTAATTATATCAAGTGATATTTCTGGGGGGAATTAAAAACTGTAAGGCTAAAATGAGGCAGATTTTTTTTCTGTTCTCTTGTGCCTGTTTTAAGGTGTCTGCAAGACAATACTAACCCATCATTTTGTATGCAAGAATTATTCCATTTTTAAGCTACAATAACATTTTCAATGATCAATATCTCAAAATTTCAATTACATTACAATACTCGAGATAGATTTTCTTATTTATTTATTTATTTATTTATTTATTTATTTATTTATTTATTTTTAAAATTAGGCACTTAATTGCATATGTGCACCGAGATCTCTTAGCAGCTTAAGGCATGTGGCAACCTAGCTGAGCACTGATTTCATGCCTGCTCGGGTTTCTGCATGCATACTGCTATTTCTGACTTTAGTGATAGGAAATTGCATGATCTGAAGTTCATCTAGTACTCATTGTAGTAACAAATTAAGTTATTAATGCATCTTCATTTGTGAATAGTGACACAGTAAGCTTCTTGAAAAACTCCGCTCAAACTCAAATTTCACACCAGCAAGTATATAATAAGGTTATGACTGCACAGCTGTAGAAACAATACATGCTGACTGGAGAGTTTTTGCAGGTGATTGGCGTATGGAAGTGGCATATACTTTGGAGAGACTTCAGAAAAAGAAAATGTATAAGGATGGTGTTCTCTACTAGTTGTTTCTCTTAAATCATATTTTCCTGGAAATACATCACTAAAAATTCTGTCATATGTTGTTGACCTAAAATTCTTACCAACATTCATATAAATTTAGAATGTGAATAAGCTATTTTTCCAAAGCAGCCTGCTTAGACAAAGCTGCGATCCTTATGAGAAGGATGTCTCACACGTGATCTCTTAAAACTGCTATTGCTATGATGTGGTTCTTTTGAGGCAATTCTATTTCATCTGCCATAAATAGTATGATAGCACAAACTTCAGTCTAAGAGAAAAACGTAGGTACAAATGCACCTGTTAATGTAGTATGCTATTTAACGGAGGTATTAAGTAGAATTTGTACTATCTGTATAGGACCAGACACCTGGCTGTGTTTTCACAGTAAAGCTGGTCTAATCTGTGTCTGTGTCTTCACTACAGGACAGATTTTGGTGAGGAACCCCAAAGAATACCAGATCTATTCTTCCTTGCCTGGCCTTTCTTTGGTCTGTCCTAGTCTGCTTTCAGGACATGTGTTTTTATACTCTGGGAAATTATAGCTTTAATGGAAATCAATGAATTAATATGGGCATGTGAGAGAATGGAAGGCAAGGCAAAGAGAACAGAAGCACACAACATTACCACTTGTGCAACTGAATTGCTTCTGCAGCTGAGTGGACTTTGTTCTACCATGTTTTCCCAGTGAACACTGAAGAGTAAGTTGTAACTGCATATAACTTTCCCTTTGATGTCAAAGGACAAGAAGGCTAAATCACAGCTTAAGGCTTACAAGTCAAAATCATTGTTTTCATGAGAACCACATCCCTATTGTCTTGTAGTTACTATGGAATCAAGACTTTGTAGTGGAGGAGGTTTTGAGAAAGGAGAGTAAGTTAGATGTTAAGACTATTTCTGCTCTAGAGCACAACTCATGGTACATTAATATACCCCTTTAGAGTGCTACTTTATCAATCAGAAAATTCCATCAGTTCAAGCCATTTTATATGTGAATTACATTAATTACATTTGTTTCTTGTACTGACATTTTCTTTTTTTTTTTTTTTAATAATAATAATTCTTTACTGATGTCCTCAAATAAAGAACTCATTTTAAATGAGTTGTTGCCAGCCTAGGCCTTTATCCTCATTCCTTAACATTAGCCTGAAGGTTTAATTCAAGTTGTATTTAGTAGAATACTTTTGTAGTCCTTCATTTACATGTATGCCAACAAGCTTAAATGCACTGCAACCTTGGAAGACTTTCAAAGGAAGTAATAATTCCTCTGAAATAAGTCTTTTGAAGGCTTTATCTAGTTCTTTCTCTTTTTGTTAATCTTGGAGCCCCTTAGCATGTCAAAGCAATTTTTCTAATGTCACATCTTCTACACATTAACATGAAAGAGCTTTAAAAGATGATTTGAGAAAGAATAAATGTTGAATGAGCATTTATTATAGAGCCGTTTATGCTACATTTGCATTTTGACTATGTTTCTGACGTGAAATGTTTGAAAAGCAGACTAATTCGAAAGCCAATAGTCCCTAAACAATGTATACTACAAGTCTGTTTACACTGAACTGTTTCCTTTGTGCATTAATTTACAAATAAGATTTCATTAGGCTTAAGCTGATTTGTTTATAGGGATGAGATTAAACTAGTCTCATTAGCCTTAATATTGAAATGTTATTCCCTTTAGAAATTTGGTAGTGATCAAATGTTCCTCTTTAAGATATGTTCAAGGGAATAGAGAAAAACTCTTAGTCAACTGATATTTGAGCTCTGATTCTTTCCAGTTCAATTGTTATGGAAATTAATTACTGAAGAATACCCAGGTCTGGAATGAGAAAAATAATTTATTACCTTACTGCAAAGAAATTTAAACTTTTTTTTTTTTTTTTTTTGAAAACCTGGCAGACTGGAATTGTCTGTATGAAGTAGCCAACAGGCAGAAGTTGTGCGTAATTTGATTGATTTTATTCATCTCTGTGTGCAAAAACTGGCCAGGTAGCATTTGAAACATTGCTAGCAGTAGTTGTATTCTACTAGGGTGACACAGCATGTATTATCTGTGTGGATAGTTTGTCCAAAATACTCTGGACAAAATACCTAAAAGTATTTTGGCTTTCAGGCACCACAATATTCTATATGTGTCATTTTAAAAGTTCAAGCTATTGTGGGATTTTTGGAAATACTTTGCAGAAAGCTTGCTAGATACCAAAATTTAAAGGAAAGTAAGAAAAAAATATCTTCCTTCCAATTTTATATTTCCCATGAAGTTACAGCTTTAGTAGAAGGATCAAAATATTAACAAAGAGGAAAAGAATAAGCAAGATTGATATCTGTAATGGTAGAGAAAATGATAAAAGGTAAAACCAAAGATGATGTGAGCACTCAGAAGGTAGTGAAAGAAGGCTAAATGAGCTGTACCTTCAGACAGCCACCATACACGATGTGTAGGTGTCCTGGGTTCAGCAGTAGCAGTCATTTTTCTCCTTCTTGGTAGCTGGTGCAGTGCTGTCTTTTGACTTTTGGCCTGGGAACAGAGCTGATAACACTGATGTTTTGGTCTGGCCAAGGACTTTGTGAGCCTCATGCTGTGCAAGGGAAGAGGGGAGGCAGAGAGAAAGCAGAGACAGGACACCTGACCCAAGCTAGCCAAAGAGGTATTCCATACCACAGCACGTCATGCCCAGGAGGTAACAGAGAGTTACTCGGAAGGGCTGGGAGGACTGCAGGGTTGGAGGAGGTATCGGTCGGTGCTTGGTCAGGGTGGGTGGGTGAGTTATTTATCAGCTGGAGGTGAGGTCTTGTATTCTCTTCCCTTGTTATTTCTTTTATCATTATTATTATTGATGGTAGCAGTAGTGATTTGTGTTATACCTTAGTTACTAAACTGTTCTTATGTCAACCCGTGGGAGTTACATTCTTTTCGATTCTCCCCTCCATCCCTCCAGGAGCAGGGGGAGGGAAAGAAGGGGGGGAGTGACTGAACGAGTTGCCTAACTGGGTTTAAACCATGACAGCAGGACTCCTGTCATGGCCCCCCAAGTCTATGATGTGATAGGAACTTAGGAAGTTGCTGATCTTTTAACTCCAAAAGAGAAATTCCCTCTTCTCCATAGAGGTCCAGTAGACATGTTATTTGTCACAAATACTTTCTTTTAAAAATTGTTATGCATATTAGCATTAATTAATATAATTTTTGAGAATAACTGATTTGGAAGGTGGGGTATTTTTTTGTTTTGTTTTTTTTTCTTTTTTGTTGTTTGTTTCTTTTTTTGTTTGTTTTAATGAACATAGCAGGCTTTGTCATAATAGCAAGATTATTATTATTATTGTTATTATTATTATTATTATTATTTATTGGATGGTATTTGTGTTGTAATTTCTAAATTTTCCTGTCACTGAGTTCTCAGTGTGGGAAAGACTCAGTGTCTGTATTGGTGCAATAACAAAAGAAGGTGTAGCATAGAAAAGGAGGGAATGAGTATTTAACCACTGCATAAATCCCATAAGGAATAATCTCTGATTGAAGTAATGCTGTAGTGAACCCACCTTTTCCTCATCTTCACTATAGATTCAACTGCTGTTGCCATTCAGAGAGGCATTGTATTCTCCCTAACCTAAAAAGTTTAGGATACTGCTAATAACCCATCATTCTGATGTCAAGAAAGCCATAATCATTCTAAGTATTGCTAATGTGCGATTACACAAGCTGCCCCCCTTACATAATCCTTTTTAAGTTCTCACAACACACAGGGGGCAAATCTTGTGGCACCAGGTTGTAGAAATCAAAGGGTCCTGGTAGTAGTAAGGATTCCAAAGTGCCAATAATATCAGAAAAAGGGGAATCTGCAAAAATGAGCAAGTTTTTGGTGGGTGTTCTTGGAAGGTGCCTTTTTCATTCCTCTTGAGTTATCTAGATTACTTTTTTAAAAAAGCTCTCCTGAAGTATATATTCTCAGAGCAGCACATCACTGAAAAAGATTGAGGATACAACTGAAAATGTGGCCTAGTGTAGGTACGTAAACATCTTCAGGTACACAGGAGGTGTCTGGACTATTTGATTAGGTGTTTACATGTATTTTCATCAGAGAGATATATACACATGTTAAGTGTGACATTGTGTGTGTTTGTGTTATGTGTGTGTGTGACATTGTGTGTGTTTGTGTTTAAAAATATATATATAGTTGCCAGAGGTATCTAAATGTCTTATAACAGTTATTCTAATACTTGAAGCAACAGTCTAATTGAGAGGGGATGTCAGAGAAGGTTTTAAGTTTGAAACATAACAGACCTTATGTGGACCCCCCTGGCTCTTCAGATAGTATTTCCTGTAGGGGAGTACATAACGAACGAGGAAAAGATTTATACTTTCACAGTCATTCTTAGACACACACACTCATATACAGGTAAAGAAAAAGAAACTCTTTATTTGTGAACTTTCTGAATAAGGTAAGAGTGTTCTCATAGATGTAGGATTTTTTAAAGGGAATTGTTGAAAATGGCCTAAGAATAAAACTTTTGAACACTGTCTCCTTTTCTTCCTTGGTATGAATAAAAGCTCTAAAAGCTATAGCCTATAACCTTTTCAGGTCTTTCTGTTCATTTTCTAAAGAGATTTACATGAGACATGTTCTTTTTTTGTTTGAGTTATTTGGTATAGGTGATGGTCATGTAAGTGCAAGGGCCTATCTTTCTTAGGATCTTAGACCTCAGCACTGAGCTAAAAGCTTGCCCTCAGCAGTGGATAGGAGATGACAATACCCCGTCCTCCTTCAAAAGTTATTTCCCTGGAAGTTTTAGCATTTCAGGCTAACGCTTTACTACTTGGGTGCCTGCAAACGCTAGCCTTCAGATAAAACTAAAGAGGTTGTATAGTACCCTGGACAATCCTAAGAGGACATCTTCTGTTATGAAGTAGTTGCCTGGGGGCTGAACTTCGTCAGTCATGATATCTATATTAGTCTGTGCCCCTTCTCTCTCAGATACATATACATATATATGTATGCAAGTAGCTATTGCCCGTGGATTTAGAGATGAGAATAGAAATATTCTTTAATTGAGAGGCTTCTAGGGAAAGACAAATTCTGAAGTGAGCATCCTGTTATCTGAGTAAATTCTTGCCCTGTGAAACCCACTTGATACTAAAAAGAAGCAATTCAATAAGCAGAATTCTTCTTCCATATACTAGAGATTTTTTGGATTCTTTTCTGTGAATAAATAATAGACTTGTCAAATGCTGGCCTTCCTGAAGCTGATTAAAATAAAAACAGCCCCCCTGCAAAAAAAAACCCAAAACCAACAAAGCCTAAAGCAACACAAAAGCCAAAACAAACAACCAAACCAAGCAAACAAAAACCCCAAACCAACACTCCCCAAACCATTCAATTTACTAGGTCTAGGATTTAATCTATTGGCCTTAATAGATTTTCTTTTTTCCAGATTCCAGCTAAATTGTTTTCTCTGCTTGCTGCATACTTGTCTTGCAGCTTGATAATTTCTCTCTTTGTTGTCACTCAAGACTTGCTCTCCAAAATTTATTCTATGCTATTTCTTCATTAGGAGGACAAATTATTAGGCTGTTAGAAGGAGCAGCTCAGCAAGTTCACCGTGTTTCACAGTGTATTGAATAACGGCTGCCTTATGATATGTTGTCCTCCTTACCCCCCAGCTCTCATTTCTTTTATCAGTACTTGCCAAGTTTTTTGTTGTGGTATTCTCTGGGGTAGTAGCATCAGTGGCTGCTGATTGGACAGCAGCTACTACTGTAGTTTGTCAAGCTTGTTTTGAATACTGGAACAAGAGCAGGTGGTTTCTGAACCTACCTGTGACAGGTGAGTAAAAATGTAGTCTCTTTTCTCCAGTTATCACTATGTGGCTTGGTTAGTACTTGGATGGGATACCGCCAGGGAATCATCATCTGCTCTATTGAAAACCTTTTCTAAATAAATCTTGATTCACTAGAAATGTGGAGACATAGAGACTAGAAAGGCAACAAAACTTAATTTTCAGAAAAACAGGAACTGGGATCTGCAGCAGCCACCTCCTCTGACAACGGCCTTGTGTTCCTTCCTAAGTCATGCAAAAAGGGTCAGAGCTTAGTGTTTAGTAAAACCTTGGACTCTGTTTACATATTTACATATGAGCCGCAATATCTTACTTTATAAGGTAATGTCTGCAATTTCTGTACATTTGGGTCACTTCAACCCTTCTTAAATTATGACTTTTTAACTGTCTATTTTGAATGAACCTTGATATTGCAGGTTCATTTAATCCAGCTCATCTACCCAATAGCTTTATTCTTTGGTAACGTAATCTTTTGATCTTTCCTGGCCTTCTCCCCTTTTTTTGTTTTCCTCATGTAATCCTGCTTTCTTGATTTTACTTTTGTAAGTTCATTCACTTTCCTCAGAAAGATGCCTTTCAATACATATATATTTTCAATGGTTAAACGTGTGGTCCCATTCTGTAAACAGTCTCCGTTCTTTCATGCTACTAAAGTCATGTTGTCATTCTGTTGCTTCAGATACATTTTTACAAAGCTTAATACAAAAAATATGAATAATCAGCAATAAACACTGATCTCTTCATTTCTTATGAGCATAAAAAAGTGGCATAAAATTAATTCTGCTCCTCTGAGATGGATTCTTACGTGTTACGAATATACCCTTGGAAAAATATAATCATGACCATGGTCAGGTGAAAAGTATTACTTCCGTATTTTACACATAGTAATTTTCAAATTGTCACTCTTACAGCTTGTTTGCCAAAAAGAAATTCAGCTTTTGGATAATAAAACAGCTCTGTGTAAGACAGGTACTATTGTATTACAGTATGCCTTTGACTTAGATTTAGAAGACTGAGAACAGTGCGGATAGATAGTCTGAAAGTTTATCAGGTGTTTATTTTAAAAGGAATCACAGATTTTATGAGCCTTTTTGTCATGCAGATTTCTAAGTTACCACTTAGAATTAAGTTAATTCTTCTCCAGCTAGAAGTTTCTAGCTAAACTTCTGCCTGGTTATATTTTTGCGAGGTGATGGAATGGTTAAGTACGATGTAGCAAAAGGTGACCTCTGATAACTGTGCTCTTACCTGAGATGCATTAAAAAAAATCACCAAAGGTTGCTTTGTTCAATTTCCTGAAAATGGAGAACCAGGAATGAAAAAAAGAGATGCCCAAGAGATTTTGAACAGGTGATTACTTTTTGAAGTAAAGGTTAGGAGGTCTTGGAGAAGGCAGAAGTCAGAATCAGTGAATCGCCTTGAAACAGGTCACTGATTTGTCAGACTGGTTTCTCATCGCTTCTGGCTCCCTGTAGGAGTTAAGTAACCTTAGAACCAAAGGTGATCTGCTTTGTTCTGATGTTCTAGACCATGTTAAGATATTCACATGGAGAGCAATGTCTGAGGCTGATCTGTTGGTCAGCTATTGAACAGAATGTATAACTTGACCAGGTATTAATTAAAATACTAATTCACAAGGCAGGTTTGAAGTGAGATGAAACGGAATGTGATACACATAATTATATTCCAGTACCTCTAGTGACTGCAGTCTTTTATTAACATGTCATCTGTTTTCATGTCTCTGGGGCCTGGTTAGTGAACTGTTACTTTGATACTTTTGCTGGTATAAACAAACCTTTTGCACTGAATAGCCATTTGTGTGCTTCCATGGAGAGAATATACACAACGCTGATATATATCCAGTCCCCATGGCTCCTACATAGTCCCATAAATTGGCATTAAGCCCTATTTATTTCTATTCATCCCTGGGCATTGACATGGAATATAAGAATGTGCTGGTCCTGCTTTTTTTGCATGTCATAATTAGACTGAACAACTCCAAGTTTCAACACAGTGTAATGAAACTTGCATGTGAAATAGAGCTCCAGGGATGCCTTTTTTGCTGACCATGTGACATTGTCATTTGGAAGTCTGAGGTGGGATACAGATGGGTTTCTGTGGAACAAGGCTGGTTTACCCTAGCTTAGTATCTGCTGCTGTTTTTAGTCCAATTCAGTATTCAGTGATTGAGCAAAACTCCAGCTGACTTCAATTAAGAGGTTAGCATGCACTAGTTATAGTAAGTAACATCAGAAGTTTCTTACACATTTGGAGGTAAAACCTGTTTTCATATAGGACACTGCAACAAACCCATGAACTGTTCCCAGACTACTCAGGTCAAAGGTCCCCCATAGCTCCCTGCCACCCAAGATGAGTATTGTTTGGGTCCTTGAGGTGGAGGATTCTTCAAGTACCAATAACTGGGACTTGTCTGTCCAATTGATAACCAGAAAAAAATTGCAAATATAAAGGGGAACTGGTAGTGATCCTACTTTTAAAGCATGAAATATTCTGTAGCATAAGAGTACTAAGTCAGACTTCAGTAAAGCATTTGAAATTAGGACCTCTTTAAAAAAGTACAGCAATTGGAAGAAAAAAAAAAGCTTCAAAGCTGCTTTTGCTTCCCCTTGGAAACCTGCTGGTGTTAGGATAAAATGAATAGAGAAAAGAGAAAGGTTTGCCTTCTAATAAAGCATCTGTTGCCCACTTTGAACATTTCTTACTTCTTTGTGAGTGTGTCTCTTCAGTTATGGTGGCTACTGACAATGAAGAACAGAGGTATAGAAAAAGACAATATCTGTTATATAGCCAATATTTTTGATTTCATGTCACTTTGAACAGAATCTTCATTTGACCACATGCTGTGTCCAAAAGGAATTTCTTTGTTGCCTAATCCAAAGATGCCGTAAGATGCTCAAAAAAGTAAACTGCAGGAATCTGTTCAATAAGAAAGATAAAAACAAACCTCACAATTCTTTCAGTGCACTGCGATCACTTTTAACTTCAGCCTATTTTGGCGTGCTACATAAAAACTGAATTCAGATGACCCGTGCCTTTTTTTCCTCTCTTAATGTTATTAATTCTGGTCATGGACTATAGATTTCCTTCATCTTGGAAATAAAAGGCAATAAAATAAACAAGTTCACATAAATTCAAAACGCGAGAAGGACTAAGGGATGCACATGCATCACTGGATTGTTTAGAAACCTGTGGCCAGTTACTACTGCCACTGAATTTTAGCTGCTGTAACCTGGCTTTTTGAGGGCTCCCATCCTCAAAAGCTTTGCAGTCTTTTACAGCAGGAGAGTCTTAGGTTTGGCTGAGGTCCTCACCTAAGTGATTCAGCAAAATTTTGTCCAGACCTCAGACACGTTATTTTTCTGTCTTCTGTGTATGCCAATTCAAGGCCAAAATGGCAGAAGATTGTATTCTAAGGGCTACCTTTAGCTCTTCATGGTCAGCTCTTGCCTTGCTTGCAATGGATAAAGTCAGCTCATGACTGACCATTGAAGCATTAAGCAGAGGCCATGTAATGAAATATAATCTTAAAGTCTAACCCAATTCAACTGAGTTTAATGAAAAAAAAAAAGCTGCTTTTTTAAAATGGGTATAGGAAAATAGACAAACATTTGAATCTTTGAATTTTTTAGAGTAGATAAGGTTGCAAAGATGACTTCTTTGCAGTCTCTTTTTTCAATATTCTTAAGTGATAAAAACTTCTACTTAGATTCTTTCCTACTTTAACCTTGAGTCTTTTTTAAAAGTTGAAGAAAAGCACTTGTAGGTTGTGTGTTTTACAGAGTTTTTTTTTTGTTTGTTTTGTGCTTAAAAAGAGGGCACCTCTGGGTCTGGGCATAACTCAAGAGTTGTAAGGCACTCAGTAAGGAAGTTTTAATTACTCAGCTATAGTTAATGACAAATGACACAGATTTCCTATATGTCTGAATTGAAAAGATACTCCAGGATGTTCATGTAGTGCAACAGAGAAGACTCTTTAGCACATAGATGTAATTATTATAGTTAATTTTGTTGTGATTACAGTCCAGTACTATCAGTCATGTGAACTATTATGTTGGATTTTAAAATATTCAGGCTAGTTTTAATTTCTCATTTACAGTGTCTTCAACGTAAGAAACATAGCATGCTTTTGGAAGGAGTGAAATTTGCTTCTCACTGAAAAGTTAAAATACTAGTTATGGAAGCCCTGGAGTCACGAAGGAACAAGGCATCCACATACATGTTTGAGAAAAGTCTAGAAGATCATGGCCCTTTGAGAAAAGATAACACAAGGAAACACAGGCTGGTGCATGGCATACAAGATGGGCAAATGAGCCCTGCCCTTGTATAAGCTTCCCCGGATCAGTGAGTCCTTACTCTGGTATGGCAGAAATGATCAGGTTCTGCTGTGAAGCTGACCAAGCTTGCTCTAGGACAGGGAAGGGTGGCAGGGTTTGTGCAGGCAGACCATATTACTAACCAGATTTGAGCAAGAGCCCCTTCCTTTTGCTATTAAGCTCCATTTCAAGTGAAGGCACAGCAGATACTCACATTTAATTATTAGCAACTTACTTCTAGGCGGGCCACCCTCTGTCTCATTTGAATTCTTCGGTCTACAGCCACAGCCAGCTCTCTAAAGGGGCTTGCTCTTTGAATTATGCATTCCTTCTCACAAGTCATCAATAACGTTACTCAGAGCAGATGTGTGTTCTGTAATTGATTAGTTATCTCTTCATGGCAAATAGTAGAGTTTGTGATCAAGCAGGTTCATAGATTCCCTTGATCAAAGCATCAGAATCTGATTATGCTTTCTATAAAGGACATCCTTTGAAGTGGATCAGCACTCAGGTAATTCAATTTTCTTTCTGGAGAATTCATCTTGAAAGGAGGTCATTTACTCAGATACAAAGAGGTGAAAGATACTGTTTCCATTATGACCCATCTGGTGACTTTATGTCAGCCTCAGAAAAAAAAAAGTAAAGATTATTGACTGTGTCTGAGAAGTAACAATACGGTTCTTTTTGTTCTGTACATCAGATATGATAATTTCTCTAAAATGGATCTTGTTTTATATTAATCTGAATCTTAATCTGACTGTACTACACTTCAAGGGAAAATGAGCAGTTACCAAGTGTAAACTTAAGCTGTAATAGGACTTTTCAGAATGCTATACAAACTCAAGCTTTTACCTACATTTGCTTGTTAGCCCGTTTATTAGCTCTTATCCTCATAATTCTGGATGGAAAGCCATTGTTTTTTAAACAAGGCACCACTCTTCTTTTTTTTTTTTTTCTCTCCTTTTACATACAGCTGAAAGTTTCTAAGGAATATCTAGTAATCCAGGAATTATTTTTCCACCCTTTTTCTTTCCCAGGAGTGTTTCAACATTTCTTATTTCATTATTAGAAAAGATCAGTGGTTATCATGTAGTTACAAAAAGAAATTTAATACAAGAAATGAAAAGTACTGTTGAATGGTACTTTAAAGCTGTGAACTCCCTAGAAAAGTAATGGAAAAAAGTAAAAGGCATTTTAAATTTAAGCATTTTTAAACAGGAGAATGATGTTATTAATTTCCTTCTTAAACATGAACATCTTAATGTCATTTACGTACAAAGTTTACAGCACAGCTCCCTAATGCAATGGATAAATGCTTCAGACAGGGCCTGTAGGAGATCATGTTAGCATTGAAATCTTTCTTCAGTTCTCAGTTAAGGAGATATGGTGGTACATTATTGCTCTGTAGCATGATCGCTTTCATCTTGAGAGCAATGGGAAGAGTCCAAATGGATGGAAGAGACTTGACCTCAGATGTTGAGATAAACACAAAGTGTGTTTTTAATAAATGTGCTAATTAACCAAACTTACTATTTTATTTTTCTTTTTAATTCTACTGTACAAAACCCTTGCTATAGTCTTTCCTCTTCTCAAAGGGTAGATCAAATACTAGAAGGATTTTTTTTGTCTTTAACCAGGGTCTGAAGGCTGTAGGATCTGATGAAAAAAGGGTTAAACACTAACAAAATGGCTGAAGAGTAAAAGAAGTCAGATTAAGGAAGTGGAAAAGTTAGCCTTTTAAAACAACTATAAAAGTAAGAGCATCTTTTTGTGTCACATGGAATATTTGAACAGAAGGAAAAGATAGTTAATCTTTTATTTTTTCTTTCCTTTTTCCATTTTTGGGTTTCCTTGGTTGAATTCCATGACCAGAATGATGCCCAACTTCATATCTTCAAATCAAACAAAGGGAACATAACCTGTCAGGGACCTTCCAGGTCTATGCCTCAGTGTTTTCCCTCCTGTCTTCCTTTAGACTTCAGGATTATGTCTCCCTAGGGCAGAAAAGAGAAAGTTGTAAAGGTATCATAACATTTATGTGCAAGTCTCTTACACAACCTTTGTTATCTCTGGACACTGGGGGACATATGACAACAATACTTCCTTAACTGGTGGCATACATGGTAGTAGTTTGTATTATACTGAATTAATACTTAACTTGAGGTTTCATTTTATATCTCATACCATCCTCTGCTGGTGAATGTTCAGTGGCCCATGGTAAATGTGTCCATAGTAGAGGACAAGGTGGTCCTGAGGTTCACTGTTTGTAAGAACTGACAGTCCTTCCAAGTACATGTTTCTAGCCAGAAGGCAGAATGATAAAAATGGAAATAGCTGAAGGAAAATGAAAAATAGCCAACCTTTGAGATCTTTAAAGGGAGCAGCCTCCTTAGGACTATGTGGAATTTTTGAAAGAATTCTTTAAACCTCTTGCTGTGAAGAAATGCCTTTTTGCAGGCCCACAAAAGTATACAAAGAATTTAATCTCTCCTTTCTTTTCTCTTCAGCTGATTTCATTTGTGTCTCCTCCTTGCTTTTTAGATTGTTCTATGTTTTCCTACCTGTGGCCCCTTTGAGATACTTTCTGAGATAAATGTTTCACTGTACACTTGTGATGGTAACTTTCAAGTGGAGACAAAGACTTCAGGCTCTTTGCTGTGGCTGACTTTTGTGCATTAGTTTTGTCTCTTTGGGTGACCAATGAGACTAGCCCAAGCTAATTAGGACTTCTACAACCTTCCATAGTTTCATAACCTTGTGAACGCGCACACTTTTTGTGTTAAAAATATTTCTGAACTTGTGAAATCAAGAGATTTATGTGCAGACTTAATTTGAGTCTTCCCCTGACTCTGCTCTGTACCCACCTGTTCTACATTTCTGATTCCTGGGGCCATATTTCTAAGCATCTCAAAGTATGGTATGTGAATCACTTTATCTTAATGGTGTGAGGATTCATTTTACCAGTGGAATATGGTTACAGCACTTTGTTTCCATAGAGTAAAGTTGTTTTAGGTATACTTTCACAATAAAATTTCTTTCTTTTCACAAGAAAATAATTTCTTTCTGCTGTCCTGACAATTATCTGCTTTTATGACTAAGGCATTATCTTGTTTTCTTGCTCCATAGTTTGTATTTTAAAACTCCTAAAAAACTCTAAGAAACAATTTCTCTTAATTCTGTTTTTGCTTGTCCTTTTTTCTTGGGTATAACTTTATATGCAATTACTTAACTGCTTCTTTGCTTCTACTGCTGCCGAAGGAGTGAAGTCCATTTAGTATAATGAAGATGGCAGTTGCATGGGAGTATGTGTATGACCATGCAGTTATTCCACTGAAATCCAAGGAACATTGATAAAATGTAGACATGTGAAAGCTGGAGCAGTAGTACCCCAGCAGTGAGGAAGTTAAGTGTATGAGACTGTGAGAATGGAAATGGAAATCATTAAATGTAGGTGTCAGGATTCTGACATGTGACTATGACTTTAGGTAGTTTTGCAACTGATACTGAGAAGAAAAAAGCGAAAGAGAAACATTCTATTAAAAGAAAAACTTTTCAAACTTTGCAGACCAAAACTATAAGCCATTCAAACAAATCACTGAAAACACTCCTAGTTTCCATATGTTGTACTTTTTTAATAGATGTGGTTTGTACTGGCTTATTAATGGAGTGGCAGTGGGGGCATATGGATAGATGACCAGTTGGGGAGACCTGAAGCCCAGCTGGAGTAATGCTGCTGCCTGCTGTGTCAGCGGGCTCAGGCCTCTGGGTTTGGGAGCCCTGTATGATGGGTGAATGAAGCGTCTGCTTAATTCTGTCTTCCTCTATTCTCTCTCTCTCCCCTTTTCTCTCTGTATATGCCTCTCTCTGTATCTTACGCAAACTTTGAGTCATTAGTGGACTGCCTGCTGAAAAGATCTCTGGGCTTTACACAGTCTGGCAGTCTCTCTGTCACTGGAAAGGAGATCTAAATCAAATCACAGCAGAGAAGAAGAAAAATTTCTCTTGTGAGAGCTGTCACCTTGCTTTTAAAGATGGCTAGGATTTGAAGGGGAAAAAAAAAGTATTCAGAAAGACTGTATTTCCATAATCCAGCTAACTTTTTCTAGCTTGAAATATTTTACCATTGTACAGGGAGTTTTCTTTTGTCTCCTTGGTCTCTGTGACCTCAGGTATGGCTTTGGCCCCCTCACAATACGGTGTACACAGTAACTGTAACCCACCCCATGGCTGGAAGACAGTAGCCCCTGTCTGTGGTAACTCCCATGAACAACCTCTGGAATTAAATAACATTATGTTGCTATTAATTATAAATGTTATACATCAGTTTCCAGCTAAATATTGAGTCGCATTTTCCAGAATAAATGGAGCTGTGGAGGAACAGAGCTGTAGTATGTCTCTGTTCTTTATTCTTTTAAAAAAATAAGTATAATAAAGAACTCCTAATTAGCTTGAACTCAACACTGCAGCTGGACTACAGTAAAGATTTGAATTATCTCTCTGCTGTGGTGAAATGTGTTTGGCTCTGAGTAAGAAGTTTTGCCAGTATCATGTCTACGCTTGTTCATTGTGAATGTACAAGTCATCTTGTGACTTTATGTCATCATACTGAAATGGTTGTAATTTCTTTTTCTCCTTTGTCTCCCTTTGTGTGAAGGAAAGAAAAGACAGAGGAACCCACCAGGCCTTGGTGCTCGGGTGCACTGGTAGAAGCCCCTCTGGCACCAGCCAGAGTGAGTGTTTAAATGACCTTCTTGCACTTTTGGCAGATCTAACCTGTATTAACTGCAGTATATTTTTCTTGATATGAAAACACTTTTAGCAGCTTGGTTAGGACTCTGTTTCCCAGTGGTGTGTTCACATCACTGTCAAGTGATATCTGAAACAAGTTCATGATCTCTTCTTCCTCTCGTGAGTATTCTGTATGTAATACCTGCTTCAGCTTCCACAAGCTTCAGTTGCTTTCTAGAATTACAGGCTACAGGACGTTTCCAATCCAAAATGCTTCATTTCAAAATTAAGTTGTCTGATAATTGAGAAAGCATCCCTTGTGTTCTTTTGAAAAAGTCAGGCTCCAAAAGATGGAGGAAATGAAAACTCCAGTGTGACAGCAATTCCACCCAAGCTGTATGATTAACGTGCTGGGATGGATTCTCAGCTGTGCTGAATTTGGCCTTCGTGAGGCTGAGCAGAGCCAGAGAGAGCAGTGGCACTGAGCCACCTTTCCAGTCCTTTGATCCAGGGCCAGCCAGTGGCAGAGCTGTCTGTCTGCATACTTTAAAGCAACCTAAGAGGTGTTTTAAACTCTGCAGTTATAATGACAAGGTAGGGGTTGCTAACCCAGATTGTTATCCCAGCCCTGCTTCAGTGCTATCTATCTGGGGCATTGCTCTCTTCTTCTCCCCAGCCTAGCTTGTGACCCGATCACTTGTCGCCAGGAATCCAAACTCCATCTTTAAAGTTACTGCTTTTAGAAGCAAAAAAACAGCCAAAGTCAGAGACAAAAATATTGACTGTTACATTTACACATAGAAGGAAGGACCTCTTTCGCCTATACATTAATTTTATTTTGAAACAAACCCATATATAACTGTTCATATTGATTTCAATGTCTAAATCCATTCTCTTCTTACTCAAATCCTGAATGTTTTTTTCTTAAAAAATTCTATTTATCATTAAGTGTTTATCATTACAGATATTTGAGGAAATGAAATTTGCATTTTTTGAAAGCATTTGCATACTGGAAAAGCATATGTTTCCTGGATTGGAGTGAAACACCTTTTGAAGTGAAATATTTCACTTGTTTCTTAAATTTATAAAAATGTTACTTCTCCACAAGGATTTTATTTTGTGGTCATTTTGTTGTGATCTTAATGAGGAAAGAATATTTTACCCGAATTAATAATGTTCACAGGTTACATGCTTGTGAATGTTTTAAGATGAATGTTCTTATGACAAGAATATCCTTTAGCTTCTTCTACTGTTGTGATACAATTTTCTGAATTTGAAATTTTCAAACTAATCCATGAAAAATTATTTTCAAAGGTAAGAGCTATTTAGAATAGAAGGTTTGCTACTTGCTGCTACCAGAGTGCTCTTTGAACTAGATTGTTCCCTTTGGATGAGACCTTTATGGAAGGAGGGACAGATAATCCTGTGTATCTCCCCAGTGTGTGGTTTCTGAAACATCTGCTGCTGGCTTTGTAGGAGACAGAGGAATTGGGGTACAGGGAAGGGGAGAGGAAGCATTCTTTTAGAAAACCTGCTTTTTTTGTTCATTTTGACATTCTATTCTGAACATCTTCAGATTGCTCCGTGTTTGCAATTTCTGGTTTTCTCCCCAGCTAGTTTTAGTAAGTTGTTCTGTCTTCATAGCATATAAGTGTAAAAACAATACAAAATATGGGAAACAGGGGTTGTGGTCAGCTCATCACACGTTGTCTCTGCTGCTCCTTCTTCCTCAGGGGGAGGATTCCCCACACTATTCCCCTGCTCCACCATGGTGTCCCTCCCAGGGGAGACAGTCCTCAATGAACCTCTCCAATGTGAGTCCTTCCCACAGGCTGTAGTTCTTCACAGACTGCTCCAACATGGGTCTCTTCCACAGGGTGCAATCCTTCAGGAGCAGTGATTCAGTGTGAGTCCCTGGTGGGGTCACAAGTCCTGCAGCAAACCTGCTGCAGCATGGGCTCTTCTCTCCAGGGGGCCACTGATCCTGCCAGGAGCCTGCTCCAGTGCAGGCTTCCCACAGGAAAAAGGTCACAGCCTCCTCTGAGCTCCTCCTTGAAGCCACTGGCATTGGCTCCATTGGACAGAGGGGAAGCTTCCTATTGATGGGAATGGGCCAAATTTTTTTTTTCTTTTTTTTTTTTCCTTTTTATCAGCTTCCAGTAGGAAACCACAAAGGACCTCATTCTGATATCAGGATTTGAGGATACTTGGTGCTTAAATGAATCAAGACCTTAGAAAAATTACTTCTTGTACTAGTGGTAAAGCTGACCTAGAATATTTCCAAAAGAAAGTTTTCTCTGTGAGAGCTATTAAGCTAACAAGATGTGCTAAACTCATGTGAAATGCTTTGAAAGCTTGAGAGTTTAGAATTGTGAAGCTATCTAAATTCAAAAGAAAGATAAAAAAAGAGAGAAACAGAGGAACAAGAAGGGAAGGACAATGTTAAGGCAGTTTTTCCTAACCCTCTGTGACCAAGGCAGGCTCAGAAAGTTACAGCCTGTCAGATTGACGGAAACAATTGGCCGCTATTTTACTCTAGTAAGTAAGATTTCAAAAATGGGAAAAATAATGAAGGGATACACATTAAAGGTTTCTGAAGCTTTCCAGCAGCTCCTCTTCTACCAGTTACATTCCTACACATAAATCAAATGGCTTGTAGTCTTTGGAAAGTTTTCTGTAACATATCTTTCTAGAAATATTTAACTCCAAAGTGTAAATGTGTAACTTTACAGTATGAAATTGATAAATTGTTTCATGAATAAGTAGCTGTGTACTACTTGGAACTTTCCATGTGCTGTAAACTAGTAATTGACTTGTCTTTGAGCAAACTCCAAAACCATGTGAATCTTGGAGAGCAGAATGAACGTTTATGTACTACAACATCAGGTATCTTGGATAGATATTTATTTGTTACTCTTATAGATGTAATGTTTTGATGAGTGCCTTAGAGAGTAGGAACTGCAGGTATAGCACAGAGGGAAATAGAGAAATACAAACTTTTCAAGCCATATTTGCCTGTGTGCAGTGTTCCCCTGCTCTTTCCTGCTCCAGCATGGCACTGTTTTGAGCTCAAGAGGTTGACACACAGCAGCACACACAAGGAGAGCAGCAGCAAAGCCATGCTGTCACAAGCCACAAGCTTATCAGAGATGGCCATCCCTGAGCATCCTCCCTAGCACAGGGAAATGCTCCTCCCAAACACCCCACTGTCTGTCCATTATGTGATTCCATGCATCAGGGTTGCACTGAGTGAAGGATCAGCTGTACAGTATTGTCATGCCTAAGTACTTAAAATTAATGATGTTTTAAATAAATAAAAGAACTTTATTTTCTGTTTTATGGGCTTGTAGCGTATATTATAGTGACTGTCTTAGAAACCACAAAGGCTAGAAACTTTCCTTCTTTTGTGATTCTTATGTTTTTAATTGGCTCCAGATGTTGTAACTATAAGAAGATAAGTACTGGGAGGGTTGTAAACTATGTCATTCATGTAACAACTTTGGGAAGAGCAAGCTGAAGAGGCTGATAATCATTACTCCAAGAAGCAACATGTAAGGCAAGTAGGTGCAGCTGAGCAGATAAATATTTGAGAAATAAAATGCGGCCATGGAGAGTAATGAAAGATAGTTTGGGGTTCCTCTGAGACCAGCTACAGGAGGGTCATCAGATTAAACAAGAGTAAAAGGAAAATAAGTATCATCTCATTTGTTTTCTTCTTCAAAACCATGTGCAGAGATGCTTTAAGGGAGCCTTCACAGAATGCATCTTTTAGAGGACAAATTTTACTGCAGGAAGCAGAAACTTGTCTCTAAAATAATTTGCATATATATAAAGTAGATTCAAACTTTGCATGCTCTTTATGTGAGATTTGAGGTGTTTTATCTGTATGAAGCCACATGTTGCTGGTCTTGAAGGACTAATGTAGAGTCTACTAATGCATGTGAATAAACATACTTGCAGTGAAATGTTTAAAGCATACAGCTTAAAAAAGATGTCATTAGAGTGATGTATTCTCCAGCAAATAATTCGTTTGAGAATATATGTCATAGTATATGTTCTCCTCTATGAATTGTGCTAGTTTGTGCTTTAGAAGAACTGCAGGGAAGTTGGATATTAGAACTGGGTTTGCTTCCTTGACTGTGAGAAATCCTGGCTTAATAGCAAAATTCAAGACGGTATGTGAAAAGTATAAGGAAAGCAACATATCAGATCATGGTAGACACACTGTATTTATGCATTTAATGCTTCCATTTGGACTATCTTATCAATATGGCTGGGTTTTATCTGATTACCTCACTGACGTTCAAGAGCATGCACAGAATAACACATATTGAACTCTTGTTAGAGCATTTTGAAAAATAGCAGGATATCAATTAATTCCATGCAACCTGCTGAAGTAAATTCAAATGCAAATCCCTCCCAATACTGAGGATGACATTTGCTTTCACTAACATACATGTATAGCTGTACTTGAGGTTAAGGTATGAAAATCAACAGAATTTCAGTGGATTAAAACAGTGTTACCAGATTGGTCTGGAGCTTAGATGCTTTTTAATTTGTGAGGAGAGCAAGTCTACATTTATTTTCAGGCAGTTTAGAATTTGGCGCAATAAGTCTGGCTCAGATTCCCAAGCACTGTAACCTCATTTGTATGCAAAGTGTACAGAAGGGGCAAAGCAGCACCATACGAGCTGTGTGGGAAACAGTGGGTAAAGCTGTGTGGAAGAGCAGCACCAGTGCCTGTGTTCTTGCCGCCAGCCCCTGCTGAGCCTGCCCCTGCTCAACACTGACACACAGGCTGCCAGCTGTACTGTCCCATGAGTTATGCACTGTTTATGCACCAGAAGAATCAACTTCCAGTTAAGACTGTGCTTACACCACCTAGCTTGTGCTTGCAGAACCTGGGGCACATTATGCACAGGTCTCTGAGATGAAAGGCCAACCGTGAATTAGCCATTCTTCCATCAAATCCTTTCAGTCAGTCAATCTAATGAGGAACACTAAGGAACATGTTTTCAGCTCTTCTCTGGGTTTTACCAACTTCTAAAACAGGGTAATTGTCTACATGTGAGTTTTTCAGTTGAAACTCTCAGAAAACAGTTTATCTGGCTGGGCTTAAAAGTTACCTCTGATCCTGTCAAAAACATTACTCTAGTGGAAACTGGAGGTTAAATTCTGTTGATATTTTAAGTGCATATTCTACTACAATGCACAAGAAAAACTAAGCCATTTCATTCAGTTTGAGACGTTAGGTTAATGAAATGTTCTTAAAATTAACAGCTCACTGGTGTATTTTCTAGCTGACTAATCAACATAATGAGCGGCTGATGCCATCTACCTGGACTTGTGCAAAGCATTCAACACTATCCCACACGACATCCTTGTCTCTAAATTGGAGAGACATCAATTTGATAGGTGGACCACTCGGTGGATAAAGAACTGGCTGGATGGCCGCACACAAAGAGTTGTGGTCAATGGCTCAATGCCAGCTGGAGACCCATAACGAGTGGTGTCCCTCAGGGATTGGTGTTGGGACCGGTCTTGTTCAACATCTTTGTCACTGACATGGACAGTGGAATTGAGTGCACCCTCAGCAAGTTTGCTGATGACACCAAGCTGTGTGGTTCAGTTGATATGCTGGAGGGAAGGAATGCCATCCAGAGGGACCTTGACACGCTTGTGAGGTGGGCTGATGCCAACCTCATGAAGTTTAACCATGCCAAGTGCAAGGTCCTACACCTGGGTCGGAGCAATCCCAGGCACAGCTACAGGTTGGGCAGAGAAGAGATTCAGAGCAACCCTGTGGAGATGGACTTGGGGGTGCTGGTCGATGAGAAAATGAACATGAGCTGGCACTGTGCACTTACAGCCCAGAAAGCCAACCATATCCTGGGCTGCATCAAAAGGAGCGTGACCAGCAGGTTGAAGGAGGTGATCCTGCCCCTTTACTCTGCTCTGGTGAGACCTCACTTGGAGTATTGTGTGCAGTTCTGGTGTCATCAACATAAAAAGGACATGGAACTGTTGGAACAAGTCCATAGGAGGGCCACAAAAATGACTGGGGGACTGGAGCACCTCCCGTATGAAGATAGGCTGAGAAGGTTGGGGCTGTTCAGCCTGGAGAAGAGAAGGCTGCGTGGTGACCTCATAGCAGCCTTCCAGTATATGAAGGGTGGCTATAGAGACGCTGAAGAGGGACTCTTCATTAGGTACTGCAGTGACAGCACAAGGGGTAATGGGTTAAAACTTAAATACGGGAAGTTTAGATTGGATATAAGGAGGAAATTCTTTCCTGTTGGGGTGGTGAGGCACTGGAATGGGTTGCCCAGGGAGGTTGTGAATGCTTCATCCCTGGTAGTGTTCAAGACCAGGTTGGACAAGGCTGTGGGTGATATGGTTTAGTGTGAGATGTCCCTGCCCATGGCAGGGGGGTTGGAACTTGATGATCTTAAGGTCCTTTCCAACCATAAGTATTCTATGATTCTCTTATTCTATATTGTTTTGAGAATATAGCCTGCAAATAAGTGGGCAGAGTTGACAATAACTGTAAGTAAAATTATATCTGCTGATTTACATAATTAAAAATACTCTTTAATGCATTTGAAAGAAAAGTAGTGTTTTGATAACAGCAATTTTTAAACCTTTCCAACCATTGCAAAAAAGCTTATTTTTTATATGCGATGTGTCATATTACAAGTCAGTTTTCCTTTAGTAACAAGCAGCAAGGTTTTTAAATTAATACAGGCTTACCTTATTCGTCATCACAAATTAAAATCATGACTTTTTCTGCCTACATTAGCATATGATTTTTAACGCATTTCCAAATATAAGCTGCAACTTTAAAATAATTTCTGGGTGCTTTTTGCTTTTGATCAATTACTTTGTATTGTCCAAAGTGAATGAATGTAATAGAAATTTATTTAACTACAGTTTAAATTGGGTGCTAGCCAGTCTGGTTTTGTTTGTTTAATAGCTTAAGTAGCATGTTTTGTGCTTTCTTCCTGCCCATAATATTCACATACAATAAGGCTGTGTTTTGCCTGCTGGGGCTGAAGTTTTGGAGAGAAATAAAAGAGTCATTTCCTTGCTATTTGCTTTAAAGAAGAAAGCTACATGGAAACTCTGATATTTTTGATAGGTATATGCGGAACAAACGTGATTGTATGGCTGATCCTGATGGTTTAGCTGTAATATCGTGGTGTACCTTTTTGGGGAACAACCTGAAGTATGAAACAAACTCAAGTATGTGTGAAAGTTCTGTGGAGCAGAAGCAGCTTTATGTATGAAAATGCCCTGCTAACAGAGCCCGTGGGTAATTGTGCAAATTATTGCATGTATCTCTATAATGCTCACATATTACGTTTAATCTAGTCCAATCTGCTATAGCCATGAATACATAAATACAAAAACATATATTGGTCATTTGCCAGATGTCTTAAGGTGGTGAAGTGGGTCATACAGTCCAAGTAGACGGAATATCACAACTGGGCCACCTAGAGCAGTAGCAATGTGATATACTCTGTGTGTAGTAGCCTTCAGTTATTCTCACTTTCCTTATAAACTGGAAATCCTTGGGATAAATACCCAAAGGTGTTTGGCCTACATACAGCATTAATTTTGGTTTTACTTTTCTTGCCTTTAATGTAACTTCATCAAACAGTTCCATAAGGTAAAACTACCTGTTGAAGATACTGCAAAGATACGCCTTGTACTTGTGTAACCAGTTCTGTTTGTTTGTTTTTCTCAGATGGTGCATCAGTACTTCAGGCTGTTTGTTCATGCCTCAACTACCTCAAACCTCAGTGCACTCTAAAGCACCCTTTCAGCATGATGATACACAGCGTCCTTGGTCATCTGGAAACAGAAGCATTAGAAAGCAGCAGCAACCATCTGTTAAGTTTCTGACATCAGTGAACTGTGACAAGAAAAGGTAAGAAGAGACTAAACTGTGGGACAGAGAGTTAAGCAGTGGGTCCCCAGACTTGTTTCTGTGATACGTAAATAGAAAGTGCAGCAGGTACATTCATATCTGATATATTAACATAAACATAAAGGAGACACTAATGCTATGAAGTAGTGTTGATAAGTTAATTCTTAATGTGTTGCATCACTCATAGTTTCACATTAACGTCAGTGGAGGTTGGATACCTAGATATTATTGCTGTAAAGATGGACATGTAAAACAATGTCTGCTTCTGTAGAGTATTACCTTGGCAGCTTTATATAAGAAGGGATTTGTTTGCTGGTGTCATGTGATCTTAGTTGCTGGTTACACACAATTTCTCTGTTGTCTCTCCTTTCTCCTGAAACATTCCATAATAGTTCTGCTCAGTACTGTGAAGGCCACTAGCAAATCTGTGATCAGCAACACTGGGGAAGACTTCTGTTTTTACAAAGGAGTCCACTGAAGCACATGCCAGATCTTCCCTGAAGTTATTTAGTGGCAATACTAGGAAGAGGAATGATTAATCTTGACTGTTTATTTCAATCGATTGCAAAAGTAGCTGATGTTCATCCCTTTTCCTTATATAACTGCAAAGAAGAGTATAAGGTATTACCCAATCTATAGAGATTTTAGAAACCAATTTGAGACTCCAATTAGTGAATCAAGGAGATGAATAAACAAGAGTTTCTTACAGTGATTAAAGAAGGCATGATACAGTTGAAAATGGTTACTCACATTTGAGGACTACCTATATAGTTCTTAATATTATCTAATATAAGATGAAGTGCAATGTATGTAAATTTGCTCTCCAGATATTCACATTATCAACTAAAAGAAATAATCTGAAAAAGAAATATTTAGAACAATTCAACAAACCAATGCTTATTTGCTTAAGCCTTTACCCTAAAAGCCAAGCCCTCCTCAGAGGTACCAAAGGATCTCAGCTTTTGTGGCTGCTAAGGAAGTTGAGTGTGCTCAGCAGCACTTCTCTGGATTGGAATTTAGGCCACCAAAAATAATCTGATAGATTACAAAATCCAACAAATTGAAAGGAAAGAGCAGATCTTAGAGAAAGTGTGTAGACTGTTTGGGGAAATTCTGTTCTAGCATTTAATTTGATTATATATTCAGTTTGGCTATTGTTCCATTCTGACCATATTGTGATGAAATGTTTAAACTTGCATAGCTATTTTACTCCCTGGGTAATTACTTAAAGAAATATTCTGATGCGGCAGAAAAAAATATGCTGAAACAGCGCTATAGACATTTTTTTGAGTGTTTGTGTGTTCAGAGATGGGTAAAATATCTGGAAAAGTAAATTCTGACAGGTATGACTGAATCCACACATACTATATCTGTACAGAACTGATAGAAATTTTGAAGATAGGTCATTTTATCTGAGATGCTCAGCATGTCTACTAATGTCCTAATCGTTTGTTCCTTCCACCAGGCTAGTGTGTGGGCCCCAGGGGTGTCAGATAGTTAAGTGATAAATATTTGAGCACTTGGACTTTGCTTTAAGAACAAAAAGATGGGTCAGTTTCAGTGGAAAATGTTCCCTTTTGAGGTAAAGCCTGGGGTTTTTTTCCTATGGAAAAGATTCATTTTTAAGAGATAACAACTTAGCTAAACTAAAATCATCTCCCAGAGGAATGCAGGAAATATGCTCAACTAAGTGTCCATTTGCAAAATGTTGTGAACTCTTCTCTTTGAAAGTGACTTCTGAAGTTCAAAGGAAGACCCCCATTTTTGGCATGAGTGTATATTGCTGTCATTAGTGTTACCGTTAATGGGGAAGAGTTGGATGAACTTTGAATAGGAGTTTGTTTGCATTATTCAGGATAAAGTCATCTGCTTTTTGCTGTAATTTAAGAAACGTACAACAGGAGCAAATAGAGACACCACCACCATTGCCCTTACAAAGGTCTGTGACTTCCAAAGGGTATTGGTTTCTTTTTAATACTTCAAAGAAACCAACTAGACTTCTCTGTCCAACTTGAGGCTCAAGACTTCCGAGCTTTTCTTTACAGGCCAAGTTATGAACTGCTGAAACACAGGGGTTTATCATAGAACCCCCAGTGCAAGCTGAGCTCTGGCCATAGTACAATTTAAATTATTTATGCACAGCACTGTGTTCAGACCATGTGCACATTTGTCCTTGTCAGTCAACAAGTGTTCTATTAATCAAACAGGAACCCTGGTGCGTTCATTACAAAAGTAAGGACATTGAATTTGGGATGGTATTTTTAGGGCTTTTGACAGACAGGGATTATTAAGCTGTCAGTCCCTCTTTTCTGACAACTCCCCTATCTTCCTCCCCTTCTTCTGCAATGCATTGTCATTTTATTATTAAGAGCACACTAATAGTTAAATGACAGGAACCCTAAACCCCTGACTAGTTCACTGACATGACAGGTTATTTTTTCCCTCTATTCCCTGTCCAAGAACCCCTGCTGATCTTCCCAGCATGCAGTGCTGTGTGACCCTTAACATCTGGCAGTGATTAATTGTCTTAGTGTCATAGCGATCGCCTTCCTCCCTCTGATCCTCACTTACTTTGTTCTCTCTTTTAAAGCCAGTGTGCTGGAACCTTTTCTTCCCACTTTTAAATCTGTCCAGTATCCAGGATACTGTGTGTGTCTACTGTGATACAACTTGAAAGAAACCGAAACAGTCAGTTATCTGGCCCTGAAAGTCTGGTCATGGATTCAGAGGGCTTTCTGTTCACTGAAGGGGTGTGCTTGAAAAACAGCACTAACTAGAATGACATAGATCTTGTTGAACTTGATCCGGATCTCAGGTCCCTTCTAAGCAAACAATGCAATTATGGGAAACACCATTTTCAGCAGACACATGCAGTATTGTGTGGAAGGCTGTTGGCTGAAGCTTACACAATGTTACATAGATTAAGGACCTGACACCTCCTGACAGCAGTTGCCCCTCTGTGCTCAGCTCACCCTGCTGTACCATGCTGCTGAAAAGGTCCAAGCCCTACTGTGGCCTGAGCAATTCTTGCTCAACTCCCACCATGTTAGGCAGGGATCCTATACATGTACTGAGGGCTGCAGTATAGGCTTCAGTGCTGTGATAGCTCGGGGAAAGAGCAAGAACAGAGGTGGTGTTTCTGAGTGAATTTCATTGGCTGAATGATAGCTGGGGTGTACTCAGATTGCTTTAGATGTTTGTCTAGGAAGAATACCTGTGGAAGAGGAGAAGGCTGTACCACTAAAATAAATGTCAGATGTCCTCATTCCACCCTCAAACTTCAGTAGACTTCGCATGTGATTTTAAAGAATCACTTTAATCCCTGCCTCGGTTCTCATATTTGCAAATAAAGACAGTAACTTCTTTGAGTTATGGGAGACTTAATGAGAGTTTTCAGTTAGCTTTATTTTGCCTGTATGAATATGGAGTATTGTGAGATAATTATTTATATCTGTGTATTAAAGACCAGCTGCCAGGCATGGGAGGAGCTGTGGAAGAGGGAAGAAGGAGGCCATGTTGTGCAGAAGGTTTTTTTATATGGCTTAGATTCAGGATGCATGTGATATATTCACAGCTGGGCAACTTGCATGGGTAAATTACCAACTGCTCTAAGATTCCATTTCCTTGCATGCAAACAGGGGATGAGCTAACAGTCTTCTTTGCAGAAACACCTTAACCTTTTAACACTTGAAGATGAAAGGTAAAAATAATTATTTTAAATCTTGGTTGAATAGAACACATGCACTAAACTACTGTTACATTTACATTTTAAGGCAAAACATCTGAAAGGCAGTTTCTCCTTCACTTACCTATCAAGTTTGAGCTCAGTCTCTCTGTCTCTCCTGACACACACTCCTCACAGATAGATTTCTCCAGAGCAGTATTTTATTCCAGCTCTCCATGTATTTCAAGTAACTATAAGGCCATTTATTTTCGATTTCAAACCAAAATAGTCAAATGGAGTGCATGGCCTTTTCTAGTTGCTAAGCAACACTTTGTAACGTGCATCCTGCATTTTGCTGTGCCATTTGGCAATTCACACAGGATCTTGTTTGTTCATTTCCAGTCTAGTAACATTCGTTGCTATATTTCAAGTGCCAGTATAGATCAAAGTATTTCCTAGAAGGATAAACATGTTAACTGGCAGAGAGTGAATGATTAACATCAAGCACAAGCCTTTTAGTATAAAGGACTTGGCATATCATCCATTGGCAAAGCTATTCCAGTGAATGCCATCTATACCTAACAGATGTGCCACTAAGGAGTTATCTTCTTCTTTCCAAAGTCCTGCTTGCTGTGTTGGTGTGACTGAGTAAGGATGATAGCTGCTGCTGAGCTTTGCAAGCAGCTGAGCCAAATCCTGTTGTCAGCCATGGCAGTGTATCTGGAGATCTCTGCTGACTTTGCTTGAGCTACTTCAGTTTTACATCCATATAATTAATGGCAGAATTATATTCAACTGCCATTTTTTCTTCCTCTGCCCCTTACGAACATTTACAAATAAACCAATCAGAATCTAATGTTTAACTATTTAATATTACTTGTCTCCAATAAACTCCAAGTGTTATGCCTAATGAAAGTTGTCTTTAAGTAGGGAACACTCTTTCCTCATAATGAAGCCACAAAGATGATTAAGGGAGTGGAACACCTCCCTTATGAGGAGAGGCTGAAGGAGCTGGGTCTCTTCAGCTTGGAGAAGAGGAGACTGAGGGGTGACCTCATCAGTGTTTACAAATATGTAACGGGTGGGAGTCAGGAGGGTGGAGCTAGGCTTTTTTCAGTGATATCCAGTGATAGGACAAGGGGCAATGGGTGTAAACTGGAGCATAGAAGGTTCCACGTTAACATCAGGAAGAACTTCTTTACTGTGAGAGTGACAGAGCACTGGAACAGGTTGCCCAGGGGGGTTGTGGAGTCTCCCACATTGGAGATATTCAAGGCCCGCCTGGACAAGTTCCTGTGTGATGTACTCTAGGTTACCCTGCTCTTGCAGGGGGGTTGGACCAGATGATCTCTTGAGGTCCCTTCCAACCCTTGGGATTCTGTGATTCTGTGATAATAAGGCAGGATGTAGCGGGTTTTTTTTGCTACGCTTTCTCCTCTTCCAAACTCCTGATTAAAAACTGCAGGTGATCTGAATCCCTTTGTTAGCATGCAATTTAGAGAGGAGGGCCGAAATAGGCTTGGTCAGGCAATGCTTTTGAAAATAGGTAGAAGTTTTAAAGTTTTTAAAAGCTGCATGTAACACGTATTTCCCGCTCGTGTCTGTTGTCATTGCTAGCTACTTGTGCATTTGTGTAGCATCTTTAATTTGCAACCTGTGTCAGAATCTCAGTGGTGCTGTATACACTGGACCAAATGTCAGATACTGACAAACATATTCATTAAAAGCGTACCAAGTGAGGCATGGTGTGGTGCAGTGTTGAGACAGACGGCAACATTTTTGACTTGGTTACTGTATTCCAAATCCTATGGAAAATCTGCAGGGAATTTAAAAAAAAACCAACTTTGTTCCTAATGTAGGATGCAAGACAATAGTTCCAAGAAGCAAACATCTCCCATTACAGCAACTAAAATGAGCAGATTATCACCTAATTCTTATAAAATCTGATTGGTATAGACAGTTGTGTGTCAACTGTGACTATAGTTGCTCTAGATGAAAGTTTACCTGCTAGCAGTACTGGTGGAATTTCAAATGCTAGAAGTGATCTGTTAATTAAAGAAGCAAGTACGGTACTCTCTTGTTCATGCAGTCGTATTACTATCTGAATCTGATACTATGGCCAAGGCCAGTCAGGGGATAAATCTGCTTGTACCTTTTTTTTCTTGATCATATACCCTATCTCGGACATGGTTGTGAAGAAGAGGATGGAGAGAGAAATAAGGTAGATCTGTCTCATGTGATTGGAGAGCTAAGGCAAGAGGCAGATTCTTTGCACTGACAGAAGTGTGTACAGCTGGGAAGAATCAGCCTTCTCATTTCATGGCAAATAATTGGTTTCATATTTTCTGTGGCAACCATTAATATACTACAGCTTTAGCTTTGGTCCTATAGGTAAAGCTATTTGCCGTGACTGCTTTTCTGTTTGTCCCCTGAGAGCTGAGGATTCTCCAGCAAGTCGTCCATGGTGAGCAGAGTGATGTTCTGCCTGTGATACAGCAGCCAGAGCAGACCCAGACTCATTATCTTGAGCTGTATTGGTAGCTATTTCTAACTGATCTAGAAATACATGAAAGCAGCTGTCACACACACACAGCAAAAATGCTCATAAGTCAAAAGATTGTATTTTAGAATTTACATGTATTATCTCTAAATCATATTCCCTGTTCCTCATTTGCTTTTTCTTAATATTAGAATCATTATACCAATTCCTACTGAACTGACTAGATCTTTTAACCAAGCTGTGATGCTGAAATAGTGTGAAATGAGAGCAGCACCTCAATAGTATTCTAAATGTCATGATTCTTAAATAAAAATTAATTTCTAAATTGCTTAAATGTTGCTTTGAGAGCTCATAATTTACTTCTCTGAGTGGAGTACACTTTTTGTAGACTATGCCTATAATTGTGATTAAAAATAGAATTAAGTGGCATGGTGAAAGTATTCTTAAAAGATTTAAAGTGTAATGGTGCTTAGAATTTGTGTACTCTCGGTCCAGGCTTATGCAACTATCTAACACATTATAAGCTTAAAAGGCCATAAAGTAATATCAGCTTTTCAATCCAACATTTATTTTTGACAGTATCCTGCATCCCAGTATAAACACTGCAGGGGCTGAAAAGACCAGGGTTAAGGAGTTATGATGCTTTAGGCCTCAAATTTAACTGCTTTGAACTGCCTTTCTGTGTATACCTTCACCTTCTGTGCTGCTTCTCTGAGTAAGCAGCAAATTTGTGCTCCTAATTTCTGCCACTGTGACCTGCACCTAGGCTATATGCCTAAACCAGCCTTAACTAGGTGAGACAATGACATCTTTTTAGTGTCAAAATGATAGTTTCCCATGCAGACACCCACCAGTGGGGATGCAACAAGCTGCACATGGGAGCAGCTGCTGTGGTCCCTGCACTGCTTGTATCAGGGGCCATGGCTAGAGAGAGGTAGCAGCGTTCTTGCAGAACAGGTTTCCTGCTGCAGTGTGCATCTACACAGTGTACACAGCAGCCCAGGACTTTCTCTGTGCAGTGTTTGTCTCTGCAGAAGGCTCAGAGAGGCTGATGCTCCCCTGGTGACACCTGAGCAAAGCCAATCAGGGAAATTTTCATACAGAGAAACTGAGGCTAAAAGAACCACATGTACCTGCCTCACCCAGTCACTTGGCAGCTTATTTACCCCACCACCAGGCTAGTGCCATGTGGGTCCTGCCTGGAGTGCACGTGGCTTTGGCAGGCAGGAGGTGACATGCTCAGAGCAGCAGCAGCAGCCAGGGTCTGCAGCCCTGGATGTCACTGCAGAGGTGCTTGTGAATGGTTGGCCTTGGAGGGCAGGACTCAGGACAGCATCAGCTGCAAAGCTGCAGGCAATAATACTAAGCTCTGGTTGTCATTTTAACTGAGTATTATGCAAATCAAATGGAGTAGCTGTTAAAATAAAGCATGAGAAGGTAATGCCTCCAGGTAACGCCTGATGCAGCCAAGGCACTGGAGTCTAAAGAAATACGGAATTTGTTATTCCCTTATTTCTTTCCATGGAAGATAGAAGTAAAGGATCAGAAAAAAAACACTAATTATTGGATTCCCCAGAACTGTCAGCTTCCCAGAATTTAACAGTATTGGGGCGAGCCAGTTCAGCCACAGAGCTGAACAGCTTATGCCACAGATCCTTTCTGTGGAAAAACTAGACGCATTTTTACATCCCGTGGGAAAAAAAAGTGACTTTTTCAACAGGGCTTGCTGTAATGAGGAATTGTCGAGAATGAAAAATGTAAAAATCATCTGCCTTTCTCCATATGAGGTGTCTTGTATATTCTATCAAATAGCAATTCTGTTATTTCAGAGTAAACTCTCAGAATGAAGCATGTAAATTTAAAAATATTTCATCTTATTGATTTTATGTCTGTATCAGGTTTGAATGTTACTCAAGAAAATCTCACTTCAAAAATTAAACCACTTCACTAAGGTTAATCTATCCACTACTTACTATTAACTATTATGTTAATAAAGTGTGTGAGGCATAGCAACAGGAGGAAAGTTGTAGATTAGGACTACATATTACTGATATCTTCAAGTAAAATATTTTAAATTAAAATGCAGGTTTAGGCTTGCAAAAAATTTTTTAAAGATCAAAATATCTTCTTACTTTAAAAATAAATCATGCTCTTTCCTGTAAAAAAGAAATTCTACCAAAATGTTCCAACTATTGCCCAAGTGTTGAGAAAACTCTTCAGGCACAGATCACTGATGGTGCTTTAATGCAAGGTGACACAGATATTCTGAGCAGTTGGATTAGCAGTATTGCTGGGCACACTATGGTCACCCTAACTCACGAGAGTTTCCAAGATTTAATATTTTTCCTGGAGCTAGGATGATAAGACAATCTAAATAGGATTCAAATGTAAAATCTCCTGGAAATTTAGACTGAGTTTATTGATACGTTCCAATTTTATTTGAAGACTCAATATCATAAACTCTGTTTAATCTACTATTTTGAAAACCTGAATGAAAAAGGGAACCTTCTCATTTGAAGATATGCTCTTTAATTTCAATACCCTCCTCCATTTTCCCTTCTTATTTGAACAGGATTCTTTTTTTAGCTTTTGAGTTTTTAATGGATTGCCATTTTCATATGAAAATGCATTGTGAAAATATCTCTGACCATCTCTGTTTAAACTCTGTGTATTTGAAATATAATTATCAGTAGTTTGGGTACACTTGGAATTAGATCTAAAACTCATGTAGAAATCAAAATACAGTTTATACAAACAAACTTTCATCTGTCCCATTTTATAATAGGTAGTTTACAAAATGTTTTCTATAAAAGTAACAGATGGCAAAGATAAAATCACAGTGGAGAAAAAAATAATTGAGACAAGAAGATGGTTATCTTTCCTACAGATTTTTGCTGTTGGCTGGTTTTTTTTGTTGCCTGTTACGTTTTTGCACTAATGCCTGAAGAATAGTATTTGACCAGTTAATTTACAGATCAGTGACTGACTGAAATAATTATTTTTCTAGCAGGCTTGACGCTTACTGAAGACTGAATTTTGTCTTTGTTGCATTGCAAATTGTGAGGCAATTTCCTGAAGTCAGATTCTGATCTCACACAGAAATAAAAAGGGTATAACTACATTTGATTCAGAGAGCTACTCCAGAGATACATTGCTTCATTATGAACAGAATATAATCCTTTATCATCTCATTCATGTGTATCTTGGAATACACTCACAGGCAAGCAGTCAGTGAGGTGGTAGTTATGTTCAAGGTAACTCTGAGGTAGATTTCCATTGAAATGTTTTGTTCCTTTGTGCCTGATAAATCCCTCTCCTATTTCAGCAGGTGTGGGGTGTTCTTGGGTGCTGGCAGAATTGCAGCAGATCCCCTTCAAGCACAGGTTACTAACAGGAAATACCACAGGCTACCACAGGGGTTTCACACCTGGAGCTCTTAGAAGCTGGGCCAAGAGAGCGTCCACAAATTAAATCAACATTGTGGACTTGACAAATGACCTTATAGTACAGCATATCCTTAACTTCTTTTAGATACTTGTGACACCTGAGATCCATATGATACACTGTCTAGGAAGCTGTGCTGCATCAGTGGATTGGGTGGTATTTTAGTCTGTACCGAGCACATTAACTTCCACAGGGATTAGCTTGGTAAGCGTATGTGATCTTAGTAGCCTGAGTGAGAAAAGCTGTGATGTGGGCCCCCTTGATATTCTTAGGAATCATAATGATTCATGTACAAACACACAGTTCATATTCCCTCCATAACCTTACCAGCAAGGGGAGGAAAACTTCTGTCCCTTGGCAAAAGTCCCTGGTGTACTCAAAGCTGTTGGCTGCATTTGTGTGTTTATGAATTCTAACAGCTTCATCATGAATGTTGTCACCAGATACCTGGGCTGTAGCCACAATAACTACATTTCCAAATGTTTAAGCATGGTTTGCTCTTAGGAACATGCTCTCAAAAATGTGCTCTCAACAGTATCTTATAGTTACTAAAACCAGTCAGATATAATGTAATTAACCTTTGTAGTCAAGGATGAAATACATTTCCAGACTTGGTGGCATTAATTCCAGACTTGTGTTTTCTGTGTTTCAATCCTACAGAGTTGGCTTTCTCTTTTTTTTATAAGACTTTTTATCTTGAGATACAGAGTGGAGGGATACAGAAGAGAGACCACCACCACATGTGCATCTGGCATTTCGAAAACGCTTGGCCTCCTGGAGGGAACCAGTATAATTTTCATCTAGAAAGTATTCAAAGGGTGTTTGCTGGGAAAGCAAGACCATCTCTATGAAGAAAGGAAGAAACCTCCTATATTTTTGTGCATCACTGGAAGGATCACAAAATGCCTGTCAGTCTGACTGTTAAGTCAATTGATTTCCAGAGATATTGGTTCAACCCAAATCTGCAAAAAGGGCTCTGAGAATGTTAAAGGGATAAACAGTGTGTTCTCCAGGATGAAATAAAGCAGCAGAGTAGTAAGAGCAGAACATGCCAAAGTAGAAACAGGGGAAAGAACCTGCTTTCTCTAGATCTCATGGAAGTTTCCAGTACAATGTTGGTAATTAGGATTTTAAGGCTGAAACGAAATTTGTCCTAAGGTATTCTGTTAGAAGTGTATATACATAAACAAAACAAATTTAAATTTTAAACTGATGTATGAAAAAAGAAAAAAAGCATCAAACTAATTTTGAATAAGTACCATGAAGGAGAAAAGAGCAAAAGAGCAGAGGTCTAGAGTATTTTACTGCTTGGCTATTAACTCTATGCAAAACTCACTTAAAAGTGAAAGTGAGTTAAAGTTGCACTTTCTTTAAGTATGGTGCAAAATATAGTTATCCACCTTGGAGTAAGAAACAAAATTCCTGTATATCTTCATAGACTTTTGTTACTGTAACAGCTCACCTTCAGGGGCATAAACATGTAGAGTCACCACTAAAGTCACACAGGGAACCAACCCATTGCAGAGTTAATCAGTCTGCCTGGTGATCAGCTGTCTCCCCAACTACTGGATCTGAAAATTCACCTCTTCTGCGGATAGCCCTAAGCACTGTATATGTTAGTTTTGCCTGCCCACTTGCAGGTAACTCATCTCTTTTGAATATTGTGGGGTGTTTCTTTTTTTTCCATAAGGAATCACTTCTAAGCTTGCTAAATGCAGGAAAGGGACCTCAATTCCATTCATATAAGATCAGCTTTTTGGCAGCCATACAGCTTTCAAGAGAAAAGTGGGAGGAAGAAAAGGAGGAGCCCATTAGGAATAAGATGTCAGGCTGTTTTAAGTGCAGGAGTTGTTCAAACAGCAGGGCTTTGTTAAGAGTGTGTAATTTTTGGACCTGTCCCTAGCCTAGACTATATGCAGCACAGTAGCATTTCCAGAACTGAGTAGTGGGAGGGTTTTTTTTCATTAAACCACACAACATAAGACAAAATTCATTTTTTAATGTCTGTAAATCTTTGAGTGCATAATCCGCCTTATTTCAGCGTGGTTAGTTTTGTTACCTTTATTATAAACTTTGGGAAAAAAAACCCCACAGTTTTTATTCTTCAGTTTTGGAGGGAAAAAGTTGCTTCCAGGGTAAGATTTGGCATGCCAAGTCTCTGGCCACGGCAAATTTTTAAAGCTGTATCATAAACCTCTGAAAATAAGAGTTTATAATAGAAATGCAGACACACAGTTAATTATACCGTCATGAATGGCGCCACTATAATTAGCTAACGTATATGATGCCAAGTTTTAAAGTGTTTTACTTTTATGGCACTGAATGTCAAAAGCTATTTATGTGAGTTTCTTTCATTTTTTCTTTTATTATCATACTGACCTGGCTCACCAGGTTAGGAAAATGGTTTGCAGATTTTTCCTCAGCTCTGAGGAACCTTTGCAGCATCAATGGTTAGCAGATTCTGAGAACCTTGGGTGTCAAATGGAGTGGATTCCCTCCAAAGGCAGGCGGGAGGGTATCAGCAGAAGCAGACTCCTCTGAATAGCCTGAGACTTGTGGTTCTCATTGAAGGGCTTATTCAAAGATCACTGACAATCTCAGCTGGACAGGAATCTGCTAATATTTGGGTATTAGATATACTTTCAAGGTGACAGTTTTAAAGAAAGATAAAATACAGAGAAGAAAAAGAACATAACCTGTTTTATAAATACAGTATTTCTTACAGGTTCAAAACCAAAGAAAGGTGCTAACAACAGAGCCAAGAAGATTATGGGATCAAAAAAGCTCCTTCATCAGATTTTTGTTCCCAAGTAACTGTAGTCCTTTTGCAGCTCATTGCTCCTTAGGTTCTTCATAGTACCTAGGGGGATCACTGTTTCACTCATCGCTGAAATCCAGTTTCATCTGGAGATGAACACAAAAGCCATTACAAAAACGTGACCAGGGCTATTGTTTAGGTTGCAAAGTGAAGATGAATGGATTGTTCAATTAAAGAACCAGGAGAATCTGTGAATCAACCACACATGCTCAAACATTACTTGAATTGATAGCTTAACAACCCAAATCATAGATAATAGTCATTATAATTTGAATGTCCAGGCAAAATCTGTGCCTAAATTGAAGTTGATATATTGATTTTTTTTTTTTTCAAAATTAATTTAAAATATTCTTCTATCAAAAAATATCCATATGCATATTATAGTATCCTTAAGTTACTCATTGACATTATTTGAGACATCCATAATTATATGTATGTATAGAAATTATTATTTATATTCATATGATAGATATCAGTTTTCTCAACTATAACTGATAAGGAACTGAAGGCGAAACTTGAGTTTGAATACACTGCTCCCTGTAGGTTGTTGCTCTTTAGGGATGGTCTAAGTTGTGCTGCCATGGAGAGGTATCTTTTTGTATGAATGATCTATAAGGTGATGGAGCAATCCAACTTCTGTTTTGTTTTTTTTTTTTTTTGTATGAGACTCTGTGAACTGGTGCTGCTCTAGAAGAATTGAGGCAAGGGGACATTAACAGTCTATACAATCTGTTAGTCCTGAATTATTACGTCTGATTGGCTGCTTTCTGTTGATCTGCATTTCTTCAGATCTGCCATCTAACTCTATCCCTTCCAATGCAACTTCCTATGGTAATTTTTAAAGAAGTACTTTGTTATGCAGTAATCAAAAGCACAGTAGGAATTAACATAGGTTGTGCTGTACTTTTGGGACAATCTCTTCCTTCTCTTGGCCGTGCACTTGTCATCTTTCTGTGGTAGCTCTTCTTTTTATGTTACCATATGTTCCCTTTTTTCATGTTGGCTTACCACGGGATCCTCAGGTGGACCCTTTCATCTCTAATGAATATGAGAAATCCTGCTGATTGCAGCAAAACTGCTCAAATGAGTCAGAAGTGAGGGACCGGCCAGTGCTCAGACAGGGCATGTCAAATCAGTGGCCATCAGCCAGTGTGATGGAATTAATAAGGGGAAAAAGTAGCCAGCACTGACAAGTTGGGATAAACTCACAGAGTTGCTGTGCCACATCCAATTACTGTATTTCATTGTTGTACCCTGGAGATGGGGACCCTCTGACAACTTCTATGAAAGCTGAACTGGAAATCCTAAAAATAGAAAAAGGAAGTAAGAATGAAGCTCATGCTGATCTCCTTAACAAAAAAAAAAAAAAAAAAAAAGAAAAACTCCTAACACTGAAAAACCCTTGCATTTCTTTTCTGTGCCTGACTTTGCTACAAAGGCTGCACTTTGCTGCCTGGCAGGAAGAGTTAAAATAAATTGCTTTCAAAAGAAAAGAAAAATAAAAGTTAGGGAAATATTTTTTGTCTGTGCTTAATTTTGTTGTTCTGTTGGAAGTGACATTTTTATGTTTTGGCACAGTGTGTTTTGATCTAAACTTCTTGTATAAACCAAATTAGGCTATCAAGATTCCTGGGACCACTTTAAAAAAATAAAACCTAAGGCATCTTTTTCCAGCCCAAATAAGGGCATTTACTAGTAAAGGAACCAGAGGATTAGTCCAAAGAGTGTAAAAATCATGTTGATGCCAGTGATATTTTACTTGATAGAGTAGTACTTCGCTCAACCATAGATCCCAACACATATGAGCAAAAGAAATGCCTGGAGGAATGATTCATGTGGAATTACTTAACTCTGCTCAGCAGAGTGCTACTTTTAGCTGGGAAAAAAGTCTTACAGACTGGTAGGCAACAGAATACCCAGTACAAAGCCAAATGACATCACCAGCTTCTCTGTGTAACAAAAGGCCAATGGCATCCCCCTTTACTGAGTGAAAATTAGCAGCAGGTCTTTGCTCTGTGCACAGACATTGAGAGGAGGGAATTGTGTCATTGTTATTTGCTATTTCCGCAAGCTGACACTTATCTTGTAAGCACATCAACTGTTTGCTTTAGCTCTGCAAGTCATTCCCTATACATTATGTCAGCTAGTCATGCTGTTCTGCATTGTGTGCAAAGGAGGTTAAATTCCACATGTAGGGAAATCAAAGACGAACAAGAACTATCTAAATAATTGTTTTAGGATGGGAACAATTATTCCTTTCTTTAAAAAGTGACTCTCTGGGTGAACTGTTTCAGGCCTTTGCTTCTACTGCATTTGAAACCAGATCAGCACATCAAACTCTTTCTTAAACTCCTTGAAGGTAACATAAATTAGATCAACTCAAATTCTGCCAAATGGCTAGACTAAAATTGTAAATTTTCCTTAGTTTTACATGCCAAAATGTACAGAGTTATCAGGAGAAAAAAACTAGAGTTGACTATAGTTGCAAACAGTGGAAAATATCAATTGTATTTTTTTATATATACATATTTCCATATGTAAGGAATAACATTTTTTTAATCGTGTCTTCACAGACATTGCCCACTTTTATTAACAAACGTTTGGCTGCTGTATTGCTGCTGGGGAATCCTACCCTTGCTAGGGAATTGTATGTAATCGAGTAGGCTTTTTTCCATCTCTAATATCATTGAAGCTTTGGATTCGGTTCTGTCTTTTTACAGTAATATTTGCTTACTGTTTGTTTTTATTTAATTAGAACTATACTGTCATGTATAGTGCTGCACTGTACATCTGAGAATATAGCAAATAGAACAGTAACTCCTCAAACAGAAAGGAAAAGTAAGAGGAGAAAAAGCAATCAGAGCTATAAGAGAATACAATATTCTTTCTCAAATAATAATATTTTATTCAGCTTGGTTTGAAACATAGCATTGTAAGGTTCTGTTAGAGAGCTTTCAGTCTCCTGGCTCTGTAATAAGATCCTGAAAAATGAATTTCCTTAGTCCATGGTTGAATAAAAACTCATCAGTAAAGATTTTCTCATTGTGTACATTTCTGCAATCGAAGGGAGTTAAAAAACTCAAGTGATACAGATTTCGTGCTGTTTTTCTTGTTCTCACTATCTCATTCCTGTGTAACTGCATTAACATCACTGCTTTTCATATTTTTTTATTTTTAAATATCCCAGGACAATATTATAAAATTGTTCTTTAGAAAAATGTAAAAAGTTATGGCTTCAATTCACTGAACACTTAAGCAAGTGCTTAATTTAAAGCATGTGAATAATCCAAATTTGCTTCAGTCATTGCCCTCTGGACAAGAGCCAACATATTTGGAATGCATCCTACATATTAATTCTACTATATATATGATTCCATCATGTGTGCAAACTTGTTTGTGATTAAATTTGTTGATTACAGTGACTGAATTGAAATTTAGCCTGAGAAAAATTTACAGTGAACAACACTCCTGCAATAAAGGTGGTATCTGAAGACAGAGAAATCTTTCATTTTTCAAAAAAACCCTAGTATTTGAGGCAAAATACCTATGTAAATTTTGTTTTATCCTTTCTTGAAAAGTAGTAAAAAAATTAAAAGTGATTTTGATGTTTAAAATTAAGGAAAAATGATCAGATCTCTTGCATTCTATATTCTCCAGATAATTCTTGTGATGCTTAAGTGAACTATAAATATATAGAGAATCTGCAGCCAGTTTTCTCACCAGATTTCTCAATAACTTTTTGCCTGATTCTCCAAATATTACCCATAATAAATTCTGTGAAAAGAAGCTTCCATTTTAACAGTTAATCTGAAAAATATTTCTGATTGTGAGACTTGATATTGATTGTTTGCAGTATTAAAATAAAGTAATAACATTACAGAGTTCGTCCTTTGCACCTCTCCTTCCTGGTGGGTGTTTTCAGGTAGGTAAATGCCACCTTAATCTTATGTGTATATTCAGGCTTTGTGTGTGTGTGTGTTTGTGTATGTGCATATATATATGCATATATATATGACAGGGAAAGAGAAGAATATTCTTATTTCACTAGTAACAACTGGCTGATAATAAAGAACAAAAAAATTGCTCTAAAAAGAAGGAAGTTGACGTTTCGAAATGATCTGGCTGGACTCCTAAGTTATGTACTTTCTTCTTAAAGAATATGTACTCTCCATCATTTGCTGATCTGCCATGTCACTGTCTGTATACTATGTTATATAGAATACATACAAGTATATATTATTATTTTACAGAAAAATTGCATGGACCTGACTGATAAAGTCCCTTATTTCCCATCAACAGGAAGGACTCATGTGTTTGTGTTAGTACTCATATTATTCATTTCAGAAATATTGTTGAGAGTGAAGGACTTCCAGGATGGCTAGAGTGACCATACAAAACGTTTGATGTGCCATTCTAGGAAGCAGAAATTTCCTTTGGTTCCTGTGGATGGAAACATAGACCCTTTGTTCCCTAGGTCTCTGATTCCTGGACTACTCTCTTAAAAAAAAAAAAAAATTCAGCTTTTTGTGTTATTTTTAAAACAGGAAGAAAGGGGTTTTCTTTGTTTTTAAGTGTATCACTGAAGGCAAAACTTGAAAGGACTTTTTAACATAAGTGTAAAAGCATGAGCATCTGTTTTCCTATCATTGGTGGATAGTTAAATGTCTCAAAGGAAGCTCCATTCCAGCTTGACTTGCTTCCATCTACACCTAAAATACAAGCATGTGCTGGAGCCATGAGTGACACCGGGGGAGTTGATATTGCTCAGGCATGTTAACTTGTGGAAACCTTCTTTTTTGAAACTTCCTCATGGAAATGATGCAAAAAGCTAATATTTATAAAAAGCTTTTAAAGCAGATAGTTAGATAAAAATCTTGTATTTGTGTAAGGTCACATGGTATCTTCCAGTTTACAAGAGCTACATTCAAGTCAACCAAAACATGAGCACCAAAGAAATTTATTCCTGTGGTGCTGATTTTCAGCTCCATTTGCATGGGATCTGGAAATGAAGCTGAATTTTATATGATTTCTATGGTTCCTTTGGGGATTTCATTCCTGAGGGTGAGACCATGGAACCTGCTTGAACAGGTTAAAAAAAAAAAAAAGAGTTAATGTGTTGAACATTGTTGAAAATAAAGACAAAATGCATTATCTGTGGCTCTACTGGAGTCCACAAGTTTTTCTTGAGACTCCAGTCACTTCCATTGATTCACCAAAATCTAAAAAGACATATCAATATTCTAGAATGACAGCAAGTGACAAAAATGCCAGACCTGCTCTCAGGACCTTGCCATCTTCCAGGGATAGAAAGTATATGTGTGAGAGTTTCAAAAGGAGCCAATAAATAACAAATGGAAGCATTATCATGGTCAGAATTATGCTTCCCTACAATAATGTCACTATTTGGGATGACTTCAAGATGACCAGCTTGCTTTCCTTCTCCTCCTTCAGAACGTCTCTAATGAACATAGTAAGAATTACCCTGAATTGTTAGTTCTTACTTTCATCTTCAGAGTCATCTGGTTTCTAGAATCCACGTTTGTTTTTTTGCTTTACTCAAGAAAATCAATAGAGTATGAAATTACTAACCAAGGCTCCTAAACAACTTACTGCTATTCTTTTTCTTTTTACTCATCCAGCTTTCCTTTTCCCCTTTCTTTTTCATCTAAACATTGACGCAAAAGTTTCAAGGGCCATAGATGATCTTCTTCTTTATATACCCACCAATCACTAAATAAGAGAGGTAACTCAGATCTTGTTCACCAAGTCAAAATCTGAAATCTCAGCCCTAATTACATGTTTTCATTTGACGATTATGAACACTTTACCTTGTCAGCTCAGATACAAGTGCTTCATTCTAAAGTCTGCAAGTCAAGGCTCCTGTATTTAAGTGTTTTAAAAGAGAGACTGCTAGTTTTCACAATGTAGTGACAGATAATTATTACATATGCATTTCAACTGAACAATAGTATCCTCTCTTGCATATCTGTGCAGCCAGTGTAGAAGTACAGAGTGGAAAGATAGAGGACATCAAGTCTCCTGTTAACCTGTTCTTGTTAGACCCAAAGGTAATGATGACTTCCAATGAGTATGAAGCAGTGTAATGTTAAATGAATGGCTGGGAAACAGGGATGGGAGCAATGCACCTATCAAGTGGGACACTGTAAACATTGAAGGAAGATTTGGGTTTGAGAAAATTCACGAAACCAAGCTCATTTTTTATCTCTTTTTCACATTCCACTTACGTATTACCACAGCCTTTGTTTCCTTAGGCTAACTTGCTATCTGGAAATAAACACCAAATTACCACCAGTGTAAACTTCATACTCGTTCACTCGCCAACTGCAGTGCGTCTGACATCAGAGCTGCCATAAAGTATACCCACTTGAAAGGATAGTGCATGGCTAATTTATTGACATACATTCCTGGTTTAACTGCTGAGAAGTGATGATTGTCTAGACATACAGTTCTGTGGGTGAGTTTCAAATAGCTTTTCAGCTGATTTAAAACATGCCTTTTTCTAAGAAATCACTGGTTGCTCTGATGTAAATAAGGTGGTTGCACTGGTCATCAGCTATTGCTGTGTAACATCACGGAATTTTCCTTTTAAGTGTCAGCAGTGATGCAGGCAGAGGAACCTACTAAATTCATGCTGACAAAGAGAAGATCCTGGATGTAGTCATGTTGCAGCTAAATGCACAGAGGAGATTGGATAGACAAAGCAAGTGGTTTATGAAAAGTGTTTCATACACAGAAATGTAAGATGAAACCTTTGTTCTTTTAGGAGACATTGTTTTACTAGAGATAAGATACTAAATTTCAAAGAGCTCAAGTACTTACAAACTGATGGTGAAACAGAAAGCTAGTCTGGCTACTCAAGCATGCTGAGAGAGCATGACTATGGTGGGGAATGCACATTTTATTAGTTTGAGATTAGTACCAGTGTTAGTTGTGTGTGAAAATTTTAAATGAATGTTCATGCAAATACCTTTAAAACACTGTCTTTAAAACTGTTAAAAACTTACCTTAATTCATGACTTGAGTTATATTTTGTAGGAAAAAAAATATTAGAGTTGGGTTTTTTTTATATAGATTTGAAGAAGGCATTTCTCCCCTGGCAGTTTCCTTAGGGGCAAGAGTCTAACCCTCCAGGCTTAGGAAGCTGAAAATACTATTGCTTGAAGTACACTAAAATCCCATTATCTGCCCACCCATGTCTCCACTGTAGCTACCTGTCTTACATGTTTTAATAATCTGGTATTATACCATAACAATGGGATTTCTTTTAGACAAAGCATTTAGAATTTTAAAGATTAGAACAAGTGCAGTGCTTACTTCTGGAGGTGTCAGACCTGTGTGACTGGCTGGCCAACTGCCAACTGCCAACCCCAAGGAGGGGTTTCTGATTTTCTGTCACTTTTCACAGAGAAGAAAGGTTAAGCCCGAACCAGTCAATACAATTAACAAGAAAGTGCAGACATATTCTGTAGAATTAAACTTATATCAAAGGCATTGTGTTCAAAGAAGTAGCATGAATCCAAATATATTGAATAATTTGTGTACAAAAATAAAATTTAATTTTTATTATTTTTACTTAACCAAAGTAGTCATATAAAGTTTCTATACCTGTATTTTCAGGGCTATGTATCTCCCAGTGGTAATTGGTGCTGGGGGAAGGAGATGATGAGGGACAGAGAATCAAGGACACCTGACAAAATTTCGTCATTGAAGTGTAGATATAAGATAACAGTTTGCCATTGACCTAGCTGACATCCTTTCCTTATAAAATACTGTTTACTGAAGAGTTGGTTCTCAGAGCAGTGTCCCAGCCTGTGTTTCAGCACAGAAGTAGCAATGGCAGGATGCTGTCACAGACCTCCTAAGGATTCTCTGAATTTAGCACCTCAAAACAATATCCGTGTGTGAACTGCAGGTTTGACCACGGGAAAATTAGGGTATGGAGGGGAGAAAAATTATTCAAAGCTACCCAAGATGTTAATTAATAGTAGAGAAAATGCAGTTAGGCTTGGGTGATTTTTAAAGATCATTTTCAGGTTAGCTGGATTAATTCATCTACCCAAAGAGAGAAATATTTAAATGCACTGGGCCACCGTCTGTTTGAGCTTACAGGCTTGCTGTAGCTACTCCACTAAAATCAATATAAACAATGGGAGTGTCCACATTTTGGAGTGAGATGGTAATAGGTGGCCAGAGCTGTGATCTTTTACCTCTTCTTGATCTTTTCTTAATCCTCCAAGCATACTCTTAGAAGCAACAGCTTTCTATGCCAAAATGTAGCTGCTGCTATTTTCCAAGCCCTGTTTTCCAGCTCTAATAGTTCTGGTACAGTTAAGCTATATGTTTGACAACATATGACTTTATCATCTGGAAAGGAGCGTTACATTTGGAAGAGGTTACTTGGTTCCAGGGGGAGCAAAATAGAGTTGAATTCTTTCTAAAGGAAAGTTGAGAGTTTGTTGTTTAGGGCACATATATCAAGTTACTATAAATTAAAAGGAGGGACTTTTGTTGTATATTCCTTCACTGGTTTTGAAGATCAGTTTAATCTAATGTTATACTCTAACAAATTTACAAGCAAAAATTGTGCTGCAACATCATCTCATCAGAGATGGGGTTCTATACTCACAAATCTCTTTAATTGTTATGGGTAATTTCTGTTTCCTGGAGCATTTTATTTGTGCTGTTTACTTTTTAGGGTCTGCCATCAATTAAACAAATCTTAGGGGATTTTCTGAAAGCTTACTGGAGTACAACCTCTCCATGCACACTTGTTCTGTTTTTCTAGAACTACACGAAAATTGGAACCAAAGTATGTGTGTGGGAAGGACATATGGCTAGGTAGGAGACAACATATGTCTTTTGTATGCACTTACCATGCAGTTAGCTTGGACAGCATCTGTTGTTTGTTTAAGCAGCTTTTTTTTTTTTCAATCTTATTGTAGGGGGAGGGGTGCAATCTGCTTAAAGGGGACCTGCAAAGAGAGGAAGGGAAGGGTTTATGTCTGTTTTCTTCTTTTCCTCCCATTATGTCTAAGGAAGAGTTTCTTTGGCTTGCTTTTTTTGCCTTAGAAATATCAGGACTCTGAAGCATTATCTTTCATGATTTTGTTGCAGGCATTTTTGGACCAGTGATGCTCTGGCAGTTTCTGTCAGCTTTAAATTGAAGGGACAGTAGGTGTGGATTCCTAACAAAGCATTTCTCCAAGTTGTCCCAGTGTAATGCATTTCTATTTCTGTTGCCATTAGAGCACTCAGCCACCTCATGAGTAGGTATAACCCTGCAAGGCTGTTTGGTGTCTTGCACTTTATCTAACATATTCATTTGGCATTGGTGTTCTGTAATTGTAGTTCAGGCTGCATGCTTTTATCGGTGGGAGCAGCAGATGTTCCTCCTCTTGCTCCCTAGAAGCCCCTGTTCAGCAGGCAGCTGCTGATGTGCCCAGGCACTGAAGAAGCAGGAGAGGCACAAGGAGAGAAGTTCATTCCAGGTTTGTTCCACATGCTGGACTGAGAAAGCTGCCCTGAGCTTTCCAGAGCTGCCCCCTTCACTGAGCAGGCACCTATCTGAATCCATGAGCCTTAGCCATCTTGGATTTGCTGCCGAGACCTCCCACTGCAAAACTCTGTTGTACTCTTCAAGCTTTGAGTGGCTCCATGACCTCCCTCCCCTGCATCATATTTTAATAGTCACGAGCCTGCAACAAAAATCAGCTATTAAAGAATTTACATAAAACCTCACACATGGAGTAGGTCAGAACTTGGCAAGTGTGGTGGTGTTTTTCTAAGCAAGTACAAATATAGAGGCAAACTGACTTTTGGCAGGAAAGAATTCCCAACTCAGTTAATAGGCCTTTCACGTGTGCGATCTCTCAGATGTCTCAAATCAACTGGTTTGCCACTTGTCTCCTAATTTCCAAGGAAAACCAGACTATGCAGACTTGGATTCCTATGGTACTTCTTGTTTTAAAATTCCCATACTAGAAAGAAAAAGAGGAGACAGGAAAAGACGGGAGTGTCATTTGTCTCATAAGCATTGTAATTACTCAAATGAATACTTTTTTTTACTTTAAGTTCTCTTAGGGCCTCTTGGTATTGTGAAAAACAATGTATTCAGTTAGGAACTTACTTAAACTTGAAGTTGGCCTTCAAATCTCACAGGCTGGATAAAACCCCACAAGTTTGAGTGCAACAGACTCTAGTAAGTTTGGCCCTTAAGTATGCTTCCAAGGTTCCACAGGCTTGAGTGAGAGGAGCACACAGATCAGTTAGCTAAAGGGAGACATGTTTTTAAAATGTTTCACTACTGTCCCCATTTGGGTTTTATCCATTATTGTTTTTATGTTAAAGCCTCAGCCAATAAGCAGAGTGAATACATTTCATAATTACAAATGAGACAATAAATAATTTCTTATTTCTACGAGGAAAGTGTGCCCTTGATGCTAGTAACTAATAGGGAGAGTAACTTCTTCATGGAGGCAGATAGGTTACTGTAGGAAACATGAAGCAGAGGACAGAAACAATCTGAGCAGAGACATCTGTTGCTTTTTTCAAACCCTTTCTAACAATTGTGGAAGGACTACCATGTAACTGCATCAAATATCTCCTCCTCTACAAGTTGCCTCTGCTGAAGAAGTCACATGAGAGAGCTCTAGGGTGAGTGCAAAATCAGCTGCAAAATTGCACTTGAACAGCAATCGACAATAGTTCCCTCTCAAAGTGGCTGTTGGAATTCTGAAAATGGCTATTTTATATCCAGTGTGGTTCAATAACCTTATTAGTAAGTATGGATGAAGAGGTAAGTATGTGTTTTGGATATACAATGATGAGAGGCTGCAAGGAGGTGGGAAGAGAATTAGAATTCAAAAACAGTTTGCAGGCTGGAAAAATGTCAGTATTTTCCTCTCAGAGAAAATGCACTTCTAGCAGACTTCTAGCAAAATACTGTGTATATAATGGATGGGGAAAATCAACTAGATAAGGCTCACTGCAGATATATCTGAGGGCTGCAGTAGTTCACAGGCTGAAAGCAAGTAAGAAATATGTTTATCTTGCATAAGAGTGTATTGCAAAAGAAATGACTTCTTTCTGCCCTACTCATCATGCATATAGCCTTGGCTGCAGACATGTATAGGTGTGAACAAACTGAAAAGAATCCAGAGAAAAACACGGAGAATGATCAGAGGTGTTGTAAACATGACTTTGGAGGAATGATTGAAAGAGCTGAGGTTCTCTATTTAAAGACTAACAGAAGACATAATATGCAAGTGTGCAAAAGTTGGGAAACAAGAAAGGAAGGATTTATCCTCCACATCTGTGAGACACAGGAAGGGAAATAACGAGCTTAGCTTGTGTCAAATGACTTCTAGTTTAATGTGTTTTTTGTTTGATTTTTTTTATTTAATCTCTCTAATAAGGTTTAAAAAAACCTTATAAGGTTTTAAAAAACATTAGATTTAAAAAGCATGCTAATGCGCAGGGATGTGCTGAAGCTTCATTTTGGATGTTTTTAAGACAAACATGCCAGAAATAACAAGAGTATAATTGACACTGCTCTGAGAGTAAAGCTGCAATAAATACTGTTTCTGAAGTCCTTTCTGGCCTTACTTGCCATGATTCTGTACTTCTGAGTGCTTCAGGCTCAGTACATAGCTTGTTTTTCCCTGCTTCTCTGCTGTATATCTTTCTGCATACTTGTGAAAGGCCAGGGTACCGAGTTTGGGCCCAGGACACCTCAGTTCTCCTGTACCAATAGGCACTGTGAATTTGTTTTGGTAAATGCTATGTTCCTTTTAGACCTACATAATTTGAATTCTGTTTATTTTCAACATCTTTCCTCCCAGTGAAGACATCAAAATTCCACTTTTGGACCCACTGTGCAGTAACTGTGCTGCCGAACCTGCCTGAGTGCTATTTGCCTATTCGGTTATAAGAGTGGGATACCCTTTGAAGATGCATATGTGTGAACACTGGTTTGGCTGCATTAAAGGAAAAATGAATACATGGAAATGTATTAAACAATGATAAATAGTTGCTAGATGTTTAGTTGAGGTGGTCTAATGAACAAATGCAATGTTTATTTTTAGAAAACATTTAGCAATTTTGTCAGAGTATTCTTGAACTATCCATTTATTTAATATGCCTTATATTTTAAGATTTATTTTTTTTTCCAGGAAGAATGCAGAAGTCATTTTAATTTAAATAATTTTATTTATGAGCACCCCAAACATTTCTGTACACAGGGAGTTCCAATTACATTGTAATTAGAGTAACATGAAAGCCTTAAGATCAGGAGTTCAAATTCATATTTGTAAATATTCTACTAACTTCTAAAACACTATTCAAAGATGTTTATTATCTCCATTTTCTGATTGATGGGATTGTCATACTTCTAAATACAAACCACACTAGAATTAACTGTGAGTTTCACCTATATACTAGAGCTTTATTATTTGAATATTTGAGTGATCATAGCTGTTAAGATTATTGAAGCAAGAAACTTGAATACGTGGATGGGAGGTGGAAAAAGGTGAGGAGCCTGCATGCTTCTTTCCATTTGCATCTAGATATAGTCTATATTATTGTTATTATTTTATTTTTTTCTTAATAAACACTAATAGCTACTCATATAAAAAGCAAACTGAGAACAGTATGGCAAACTGTGGTTTTATTTTACAGGAAAGTTTTGGGGATTGGGGTGGTGATGCAGACTTTCAGATTCTTTCAAAATCCTCTTCATTTGTTTTATAGTATATGACAACATCAAGCCATGCAGTTCTGTCCAAAGAAAATCTTGTTCTATGTAATGGAGTCACTTATTAGCATTCAATGCTGGAAGTGATGTGCATGCAGCAGACTCATCTACTGATTCACATATTACCAATAGATCATGGCACAGTCTAGTTTTGGATATTGTCTTTTCTATTCCTTTCAGGAAAAAGTCTTTGAGACTTTTGTTATTTCTGGAAAAAACCCATTAGAGAAGCCTGGCAAATATCTCTTGATTCAAGACAATTGTGGAAATACAAGCAATTTTTGGCAAAACAAGATTATAAGGAACATTTCTTATATGATTTTAAAAATCTGTTGTTACAGTCTTTACTCAAGTAAGCTATCATCAGCTTTAGCCTGTATTTTCATAATGATGTTTACAAAGAGAGATTCCTGTTTTCTCTTTTTGTTCTTCAGTAGTTGATTCTGGAGAATATTTTATTATTTACTGATTACTGAGAATGATTCAGCTTTATATCAAATCAACTCTTTAGGATCACTCACTCTGGGATAACATTTAGGATTAGGATTTGGGAACTGGAGACCTGCAGATCTGAAAATTCGCAGAGATCTGCTCAACCAGAGAGCTCAGCAACCAGTGTGATCGGTTAACTCTGTTGGGGTAGGGGCTGGGGGAATGGAGGCTGTCAGAGCTGTATTTCCTGTGGAGGCATGCCAAGCCTGGAGACCTAGGATGAGGGATGGTTTAAAGATGGAGCCATAGCTCAATGCATGTTGGGGTTCAGAGAGACTGAGAAAATATGCAGTATTGTTTTTCAGTAAACTGTGGCCACACCTGGCATCATCCTTGCTGACTGCTGTCATTTCAAATGAGCTACAGTTTATCAAACTTAGTTTTAATAGTAGGCAATGAGTACAGTAAGTTTAGATAGCCATTTTTGGTTAGCTTGCAGACTTCTTGTTCTGACATTTTAAGTAAAGAAACATTTTTGTATGCTATTGGAGAACAGATAAACTGAAATTACTTTTTCTTTGGGAGATAGTCATTCCATCTTTCTCTTTGGGAGATAGTCATTCCATCTTTTTGTTTAGGAAATAGTCATTCCCTCTGCTAATTTGTTTTCCAGTGCAGCCATATCATCAATTTGTTAACCCTTTCAGTAGGTAAAGAAAGAGGACAAAATAATCTCTTTTTTGTTCCATGGAGACTTCCTAAGGCTAATGTTTTCCATTAGTTAAAAAGCAAAACAAGGCAAAAAGCATGTGTTTCATAACACCATAGGTATCACAGACATGAAGGATGGATTCCTCATGTGTCAGAAGACCTGGAAGAAACATCCTTGGAATAAAATATCAACAGTAGCTCTGTTGATATGACTAAAATGGGTGGGAGAGAGATTATTTTACCAACAGCTAGGATTAGTTTTGTGGTTTCTAGAAAAGAAGAATTACTTCTAAGGCTGCCTCTCTGCTGTGGGAGAAATGAAGTTCAATCTGGGCATGAAAATGTTTGCACTGGCTGCGGAGGCAGAGGACTCTCCAAGATGAGCATGTATAGGAGGCTTGGTCCAGCCCAGGGGAGATGGGGAGACACCACTTCCATTTCTCCCTCCTCATATTTGGATTGCTTGGTATCTCTGAGGAGAGAGAATGTCTTTGTTGCAAGGAGCTCTCAAGAGAGACAGGATGGAGCTGAGTCTTAAGAACTGGTTCTTTACTTGCCCTTTGGAACTGTTTCATGCTATAAGCACCATTCTCAAAAACTCCAATGGAGAGGGTTTTTTTCCTCACCTTTAGGAGATTGTTTTTGCCCTTTCTATCTATGGGTGTTGGTCTAGAAATGACTCTGGTAGTCATTGGGTCCATCGTATGATTATTTTTCCTATTCTGAGCCATAAATATGAAGGTAAAATAGGACTCTATTGTGAGATAGTTCTTTACAGTAAATGCTTTTGTAGCAGCATTACATTAACCTGAATAAATGTTTAGCAAACTGTGTTTCAAAGACGCAACCAGAGCCATGGCTTCAACAGGAACTGGGGATGTATTGCTGTAGCTTCTGTGGTGTGGGTTAAGCACCAAGAAATGACTGAGTGCGAAACAGCACAGGCCACAGTTATTGCAGTATATAATCTAATGTGAAAATCCAAACAACTAGGACTCACCCAGCATGCAAAAAGTTTAATGGGACCAGAGGGAACAGTGGACTTGAAACAGTGCTGGTTTTGCTGAAATCTGAATCTGCACTGGGGGTGGGAGAGTAGGTGGTAAACTATCACCAGTGAATTGCTGTTTATTGCTTTATGGAATTCTCTGCAATTCCTGCTTCTCCCCATGTTTTATTAATCAAAGTGAGGAATTGTGCTGAAAGTCACAGGATATTCCTTCTGTACCAGTTACTTGAGTAAGGAGGAGGGATTCACTGTGACTTCCAAGGGCCTGTTGGGGTTTCTGTCCCTTCCTTGTTCCCTTCCCCAGCCTCCATTCTATTGTGGGAAAAACACCGCTGGAACACACCTGTGGCTAGACAGACTAGCAAGGGATTTAGTGTTTCAAATGCCTTTGACTCAGAGATGTGAGCACTCTTCTGCTCTTCCTGTCTGTCTGTCCTGTTTAATAAATTCATCCTTCCTTGCAAAGGAGACTTTGATAAGAGGACATTACATCCTCAGCTGAATCACTTGCCAGGGAGGACTATAAAGAATCTTTCTTCAGTTCATTCTACTACAAATGGTGGCTTTTAAAGAATTGTTACACAGTAAGAAATGCGTCTTGAATAGGGCTATTTTTTTTTCTCTCTCTCTTGAATGCAAATCTCCTACTGTGTTCTTAGCACTTTGGATTTATATGACACTTTTCATCTGAGGCTTTTAAACTTCAGTGTGTTATAGTTTTGTTGAAAGTAAGAAAATTTTACCTAAGAAACATGTCCTGAAAGGAGGCTGTAGCAAGGTGGCAGTCGGTCTCTTCTCCCAAGTAACAAGTGATAGGACAACAGGAAATGGCCTCAAGTTATACCAGGGGAGGTTTAGATTGGATATTAGGAAAAATTTCTTCACCAACAGGGCTGTCAAGCACTGGACATTATCCCTGGATGTATTCAAAAGATGTGTAGATGCGGCACTTAGGGATATGGTTAGTTGTGGACTTGGCAGTGCTGGGTTGACTATTTGAGTCCATGATCTTAAAGGTCTTTTCCAACCTAAATGATTCCATGACTCTATGTTTTTAATTAGACTAAGCAAACAGTAACAAAATCATAGCCCCGATTCTGCAGGCTGATCCTACTGATTGAACCCAGATCTCTCATGAATTCTTTGTGAAACAGGGGCCTAACTTCAGATGCCTTTCTTCTGGAAATGAAGGAGCTCAGCTGCACAACATGATTAGTTTTTTAAGCCAATAACTTTTTGGCCATCAATGGAGGGAGCCCAGGAGGAATGACCTGCAGGTGTGGAGGAAAATTTAACTTCCCAACCATGCAGTATTAGTTCTTTGTTCTGCTGATGCAGGATTAGAGCTCAATGGGAAAGAAAAAGATCAATGACATTTAAGACTTTGTGTATACTGGGGTAGGATTTTTATGTTCTCAGCACCCATAACTGGGAACAGATTTTTCTGTACTACTCAACTCCCCCTAGGTGATTAAGCATATACTTGACATTAAAAACAGCTCAAAACCAAAAGTAGTGAACTCCTGAAAATCCGTCCACTTATTTGTATACCTAAGTTCTCTTTCCAGAAATACAACTCTGTATTTTTTTGTCACATAATTAATAGCCCAAAATAGCACATAAAAAGTGTAGTGTGGGTGATACTTTTGTGAACCTAAACTAGTTGCAATTAACTGTGTCTGGTAACTGTTGTGGAAATTCCATCAGCAAAAATCACAAATTAGACCCAACCTAAAGGTAAACAGCCTGTTTAGGAGAGAATTAGAAATTATTCACACTGTTTCTCAAGTTCCCATGGGAACTTAAACCACAAAACTCTTTGAAGTTTGGAACATTATTTTATTAGTAATTTATATTTTTGATTTTGGGGATTTTGATAGATCTGAATAGATAATTTTAAACATGAAAATTTTATCCTGATTTTTAATTCTGGAAGCTGCAAAATAATTTGCTAAAGAAAGACTGGTTTGGGGTTTTTTTGCTTTGGCCAGAAGTAAAACTGTCTATGACTGTCTTAGTAAAGGTCTGTTAAAGTGCTTGCGTTTGGCAAGCATAAGTATATATAATATTTGAAGAAGATTAATTTAACACATTATAACTCATACAATAGTCAGCATTCTAAGGTCCCATTCATCTAATTCTTCAATTAAAAGCTAATTATCCAGGCAAATTTGGACCACTTCACAATATTACAGTGATTTCTGGCCACCATATTTTTGAGTTTTTCTGAAGTCATGTGTGTGCTGCAAGATTTTGCCCTGCAACAGCCTCTCTCTGAGCGCTGAAGATGTGGAATGCCCTCGAAATCACTGCTGACATGATACCTAGACCTGCTGGTGAGACTGCTTTACAAATATTGTTTGTTTCACCTGAGTGGGAGAGGTGATGGTACTATAATTATATAGTTTAGCTTTGCTAATGTAGCTGAAAGCCCAGAAGAATACTTTGCCATGTTGAGCTATAAGCACAATGATCACAAATGCTGTGGAAATACAGCCTGGTTGGATGGTGCAACTCGATTTACAGGTTTCCACTATGTGTGTGATTCTTTATGTGATGAAGGCCAGTTTATTTTGAGTTTTGTATTCTGCTGAAAAAGTCTGTTAGTTAAGATTCCACTTTGAGGGGTTTGAAAGTTGCTGGGATTTTTGTTTTTCTGTTTTGTCTTGTTTTGAAAATATAATGAGGACTTTGCACTGGAAGCCTGCAGCAATACTGTTATGCTGTGATTAATGTCACTGTATAATTCTGACAAGCTGAAGCCCTCCCAGGGTGCTCATTCATCATGGATCTCTCTATAGCTCTTATTTATTTATTGAACAACATGTAAGCACAGTTCCCTTTTTTGTTTAATGTATCAGCATTTCAGTGTATGTGGACTTCAAGGTTTCAGTTTTGTTGACAATAATGAGATCATCCAGACAATTACCGTTTGATTTTCACTTCACTAGTGAGGAAGATTAAAGAAAAGTTAAGGGGATTTGTCTGTTTCCTGTTACCCATTTACTGAGGGAGAAGAAAAACTAACTGTTTAAAATGTATAAATTATGAGACTTTAGATCACACTCAGTGCATGAGGAGACTGCATCCCATTATTCTTTGGAGTTTGAAATGGGTCAGGCTGGCTTTCTGCTTAACTAGACCATGATTTTGATCCCCATGTAGTACGCATGAGTTAAAAGCCAAGGCATATTCTGTGTGTGTACCATGAATGAGCATCTGTTCAGCTCATACACCATCAACTTCTTTACAGAGCAGAAATTTGTTGCTTGAAGAAGAGGGAACTTTACTTAGCATCAGCATTTTAAAAAGCATCCAGGTTCCTGCAGACTCCCTGCACTGCTGTCTTTCATTTGGTGAATAAAAATGGATGAGAAATCGAACATGAACTTGTAATAGGATGCCACACAAAGTTCTGAAATCAGGGACATTCAGTGTCATAGGTCAGTCTGGGAAGAGGGGCACTGTCACATTCTTTAACACATGGGAAACTGCTCAGATGCTGCTATGGTAGGTAAGGTATAAGAATCTGAAGAGAAAGTGTTTCTCAGTACAGAAGTAACATGCATCTACAAGAGAAAATACTGGTATGAACACTTTAAGATCAGACAAAAATACTGCAAAGTTGGAGGGAATTCAGAAAAGAGACACAAACATGATTAAAGAGAACAGAAAGATGATGGCAAGAAAAGATGAAAAGACCTATACCTGCATTGCTATATGATGATTAAGAAGGTGCATACGTGTCTACAGCTAATTGAAAAGTATAAATACAAAGGAAGGATCATAACTGTCTGGGGTGTTATGAGGGCTTGTAAGTGGGAATAGTTGGATGAAATTAATCAAACAAAAATTTAGTTTGGGAAATTTCCAAACAGTGGACCATATGTTCCCTTCTGGCATAAAAATTTGTGAAGGGGAACAAAACACTCTGAAAGCCATGTGGCTTTTGAAGTGCAGCTGTTGTTCCACATTCTCTCCTCTGCTCTGTGAAACTGAGGGCCAGGGCCAGGTTTCTGAAGTGCACATACTATCAACACAAGTGTTAGAAAAACCAGGAAATAACTAGTTAAGCTTATCCACCCCTTGAAGTCCCAGTTACAAGTTGTAACTTTGCCTTTCAACCTTGCCCATTTTTACTTCCTACATGTCTTCTCCCTCCACACAAACCTTAACTCCCACTGAGAGAGAGTGTTTAAAAATTTATGTTTTTGCTTTGTTGGGAAAGTTGTTTGAGGCTTTGAAGTACGTGATTAACGTGTGGACAGCCTTTCAGTTCAGGTTATGTTCAAGTGTGCAGTGTTGGAAGTATGGATAAAGATTGGAGTTGTATAGCATTTAGCAGTGTAACGGCATTTGATACCAGTCCTGATAAATAAATTTAGTACCTCCTTTATGGCCTCTGGTTAGCAGTTAGGAGTGCTGTACAGAAAGAAATTTATTTTTATACCTTGCTAGGATAAGAACTTGGTACGTAATTTCTGAGTTAAAAATGTACAATACAAATATGTGGGTGACCTCCACCTGCTTGTGGGGTTTTTGGTTTGTTTTCTTTTGGTGTGTTGTCAGTTTCTTGTTTGTTTTTCTGGGTTTGGGCTTTTTGTTTGGGGATTTTTTTCTTGTTTTGTTGGGTTTTTTGTTTTACAATTTTAGGAATACCACAAGTAACTATTTTGGCAAGTAATGGGAAAGCAAGAATAATTCTTGCTTTTTGATAGGATTCGCAACCTTACATAGTCCCCGATACCCTCCAAATTGCCTCCCTACAAATGCTTCCTAACTTTCCCCTGCTTTGCACTCCTTGCAGCTGCACTCCAGATTGTCCAGTGAAGAATGACTGTGTCATGTTTGGGGATGAAATCCAATCATTTGTGTATTTCAGCAAGACTGAAATCTATTTGTTTAAATGCATGTCTCAACATTAATTATACAGTCATTGATGATTTCTTCACAATAAAAGCCCACAAAGCAGAGTATGTCATGCAACAATGTATTTTGATGTTTCTGTTTGCATTTTTTTCTAAGGGAAACACTTTTTCCAAAACAGTTCTCCTATTTCTAGTATTTAAAGAGACATTGGTCATAGAGAGTAAGTAGCCCACTGGAGTTTGAAGGAGTTTAGGGTATTCAAAGCAAAGTTCCTTAAAGAATAAATGGGATCTGTGTTTTCCACTGAACCAATTACATTTAGATGAAAATTGTTGCTGATACAAAGAGGTATTTTTTTCCAGTTTACAGTACCCGTCACTGTACCCATCACAGCTGTAGATGGTACAGCTGGTCAGGGTAGTATTCATGCCTTTCTATTAGACTGTAAAAGCTATAGATGGTCTAAGCATCATCAGTGGTAAATTCTGATAATAGTAAGTGCTCTATTTTATAAACATTCAAGAAACCTTTAGTAGCATTCAGTTTTCTTAAGTCAATATATGCAAGTAAATAACACCTGATTAAGTGAAATCTAGCAACAAGTCTTTTTTTTTTAATGTTCATTTTACTGTTCACAAATACCAAACAATAAAAGAAATAGACCTGCACCCAAACTGAATTAAAATTTCATCAAAAGCACAAAGGCAAGAGAGTTCTGAATTAACTGAACTTTTGCCTCTTGCTGTGTACCTAGATGTTGCTGGAGTTCCCTAACCTTGATTTGTGTTGACACCAAAGGCTGTATGTTATTGTAGATCAACTTGCACTATTACTGCTGACATCTTTAATCTAGCTTTTTAAGCAGAAAAGAATATAGCAGTCTAGTGTTTAGAAGCAAGAGCTAGACAAATGCAGAACTGAAGTAATGTGACCATTTTTAACAAGAAGAACAAATTAACAACTGGAACAATTTACCAAGGGACACATAGGTTTCTCCATTACTTGATGTCTTTATACTAAGATGGGGTATCTTTTAAAAAGAGGTGCTGTAGATCAAACAAAAGTAATGGTTTTGATGCAGAAATTAATGGTTGACGTTCTTTTGCTGATGTTACCCATGAGATCAAATACAGCGGTCATTATAACCTACTTTGGTTGCAGTATCTAGTGATTCAGTAAGTGAATTATGTATTCAGAGAATAGCTGTAAACAAGTAACTACTGAGATATTTGGCTTTCATTTATTTGATATTTATATGAGATATCTTTAACATCTTCTGTGAAGGAAAGCAGTGTGTGGGTTTTTAAAAATAAGACTAACAGACCATTTAACAGACATACTGTTTCAGCTACTTTATTTCAATAAATAGATTTCATGATTACATTACCATGTAAAGTTTTTTCAAACAAAAAATGAGCTCACACTTGTAATAATTTTTATGACAGTGTCAAGATTTTCTGACTTCTAAAAAGTTTCTTAAAATGTGTTCATACATGGAGTGAGGTATTTTATTTCCCATTTTACCGGGACAGCTTAACAGAGATGTATGATTGATCTCCAGATATGGAATTTGAGAAGAGCATGTATATTGAGTATGTGGGCTTTTTGTTTTGTTTTAGTTTGTTTTTAGTCATAAATAAAATGACATAAGTGAATCTGTTTAAAAAGCAGACTGGGACTTGGTGAATCACCTTAATCAATTTCAGAGATCACTTTTTAATTCACTGCAGTTCTTAAGCTATTGAAAGCAGAAAATGAATAAATTATGTCTTCTCGAAACAATAACAAATTCATGTCTAATGACTTCATGGAATGATTTCAAAGTAACATTGCCCCTGGTGGAAAAATGGGAGCCGCCTACTTTCCAAATGGACTGCACCTGTGCAGCGCTCAGAGAGGTTAAAAACATATCAAAGAGCTTCATCTGCGTGGGGCCTTTTGAGGCTTGCTAAATGGATTCAGGAGTTGGAGGAGGATCAGCAGTCCTGGCATCATGTGCTGTGTTACTGTTGGTCCTTGTTTCCTGTTAATTGTGGTACTGTCAGAGAAAGACTTTTTTTCCTCCTCATTTAAATAAATAAGTAAGTAAATAAATAAATAAATAAAATAAATAAATAGAGCATTCAGCCTGCAGGCATGGGATCTGACGTTTTTTCTTGCTGTGGAGATGTGATGCAGTCATCTGGTTTGAGTGCTCAATATCTAATAGCTGGCATATGGACAGAGCACACTGTTCTGTGTGGCTCCCCTGGCTTTCCATCATCAGCAACTGAGATCCATTTTTTCAGCAGGTGTGCTAGTATCTGTAAGCACGGCTGTGTCACTCTGAGCACTGAAGATGTGTGGCTGTGGCCTCTCACATGAAAATCTCAATAAAATTATTGCACAGAACAGGTTACATTCCCATTCTACAAAATGGTCAGTGTCCTTGGGGAAACACATGGGGTGAGACTGTTTTGTAGTGCTGTAAAACTAACTAAAGAATGATAAATGAATGATAACCCCCAAATTATGTGTGTGCTCTTAAAGGTCTCTTTGTCTTCAGGAATGCAGGTGTCTGCTGAATGCATGTGGCTTCTTCTTAGGTTTGTACTTCCTTTTGTGATCCTGTGTGCTCAAATTAATGTTACTGGTAGTAACCAGATATTAGAAATTTTAGTATTGGCCAGGTTTAGTTTAATTTCTCTTGCAAAATACATTCAACAAAGGGAAGCTGCCATATAGCTCCCATCATATTCCACCTCTGCCATTAGTAGCAAAGTTTGATGTGTCAATAACAAGCTGTTGGAACTGAAAGGTAGTGGCAGCAGCAGGAGGCTCATAGCATCTTGTAGCTATTATGAAAGTACACTTTAAAGATGTCTTTAAAGTGTCTTTAAAGATGTATTTAAATTTCAGAGTAGTTCCTTCCCCTACAAACAAGAAATTCCAGTAGCACATTTAGCATTGCCCTCACCAGCTGCCTTATTTTTAATAACAAAACCAGAAGAGGAAGCATTTATCTTTGTACATTTGTTTCCAAGTCCCTAGATTACTTATCACATAATATACAGGGAGGCTGAATTAGTAGTGCCTGTAGAAAATGTAATGATTGTACTTGTTTTTATTTATTTTTAGACAGGCCTGTTCTTGTTTCATTCTTTGCAATTTGCTTCACTTCAAGAGGCAGAGCCATTCAGTTGTCTAGTTACAGGAGAATTATAAGTCTGTTTTATGACACTGTTTGTATAACGTTCCCAGCTAGGAGCATAGTCTTGAGATCATTTATTCCATTCCCTGGGACATGAGGACTATATACGTGAATAAGTGTCTGCAGGATGAGGCTACATTCCGGCAAGCTTAATGAGACTGTGGGATGAGGGGGGCTGAGAAAATGGAGAGCTACCACTTTGCCAAGGCTTGCTTTAGGAGACATTTTTCTGCTGTGTTGCTTGAATCTGTACTATCTGAACTGTGACAGCAATAACATGTGGCTCAGAAAGATAAATAGCTAGGCCCTGATGTAACTAACCCTGGAAACTGCAACTGAAATCAAGGAACATTAAATGTTTCATTCCTCACAAATTAATAACCTTAAGCTTAAGGTCAACATTTTCTGTATATAAATGAATACTGATTAGATGTAGCAACAAGGTAGCAATCCTAACTGCAGAAATCACAGAAATTACCACCTTTTTCCCCAAGATTAGTGCTGACACACTGTGCGCATTAGAGCACATCCATGACTTCATGCTAGCTGCCAGCTGCCACGAGTGCCTGTGAGTGCCTAGAGGCTGCTCTGTGTGCTTCCCAGCTGCCTGATAGCAGGAGCTCTGAAATCACAAGCTTCAGGAAAAGCATGGGGTGATTGTACAAATCATTAAGTTTGACTGTTACTTTTCCTCTGCCATCTGAGCTTTTTAACTATAAAGGAAATCACTAAATTGACTAAATATCCCTACTGAGATGCCTCTAGGTGGAGTGATTTCAGCTAGAAAGGTCACGGTAGTTGCTCTGTACTCACAGATTTCAAGTCTACAATGCAGTGTAGATGCTACTCTCCAAGTCTTCTGTCTTAAGAGGGCTATCGCTACCGTAGATATCTTTCCTCATTGTTTGCCTGCTCCTCTTTTGGGCCTATGTTGTACAAGCTAATTCTCTTCCCTTCTTCTCTTTTCCTATAAAGTTCTGTGTATAGGAGGAGGCAGGGCATACAGGGTTGTAGCTTACAAGGTAAGCTTACATGAAGTATGTAGTGAAAGCAGCAGAGCTTCAAGCTGTGGATGATATGGTGAAAACTGTCTTTAGTGGGGGCAGAATATTTTTCATGTGCAACTGAGGGATTTTTGTCCCAGATCTCGATAGGAATAAAAAAGCAAGGTGACTGTGTCTTTTGTAAGTGGAAAAGAAGTCATAATGCATTCAAATTTATATCTGTATGTATGAAGAAATGTTTAAGCACCATTTTAGGTCATGAAACTGGAATTGAAATGGTGAAAGCTGTTTAAGCTCCTGCAGTTTCTTTAGACCTCAGTGGATATGCACTGGTCATACTCGGAAAGTATTTTCTTTTATTATCTAATCTCCCACAGTCTGTTACCTACTTACTGAAGGGAAAAGAAAATCAACAGTTTAAAATGTATGAATTACAAGACTCTATGTTACATACAGAAAATATGTGAGGAGTCTGTGTGCCATGAGGAGTTCTGAAGAAGCTAAACTGGTATGTGCATTTGGCTTCTCACTGAGTCAGCACTGATCACTGAGCATGATTCAATGGTCAAGATGCATGTGTTGTACATTAGTATGTGTCGGAGGTGTTTGTCCAGTCTGCACACTGTGAAATTCATTACAGTGCCAAATTTCTTCTCAAAAAGAATTTGTATAAAAGATTTGTATATCATTTTAGTCTCTTGCTAAGGTCACCTTTTTGTGCTTTGCAGGGGGAGAGGTGTTTCAGTTAAAATGCAAATGCTTGTGCAGGGTGAAAGGTGTTATTTCTAAAAGACCAGTATGCTTACTAAAAAAGTCAGTCAAGTCAACCAGCAATAAAGTAGAAAAACCTTTCCTGTTTCGAGTGCAACTCAGATTTTGATGTTTGCCTAAAAAAACCTCTAGACAACACCTGCTTTTCATTTGTCAGCACCTGGTCAGAAAGACTTCAAAGCTGTTTCTACCTCTGTCTCGCTCTCTCTCTTGCCCTGAATATAGTTCACAGTATTATGAACAGAGGCCTATGTTTGCTTTGCATTGCTTTGTATTAATGTACACAATTTTCATACTTCAGTCTACGCTACATGAAGATGTATGATATAAAGCCTTTGTGGAATTCACCCTGAAAGGTAAGACATTTCTCATAGAAGAGATGGAATTTGTAAGTCTCCAGGACAGAGTATTTCAAAACAACTGAGCTTGCATGGCCTACAGTTTTCTCCTCCATTGGAGCAGTATCCTTTATGAAGGACTTTGAGAAGTGGGGTGTACTATGTCTTCTGCAAAGGGATTTTTTTTTTTCAATTTCTCAATTCACTGCAGCTCAGATAGACATTCAGTTAATTAGCAGCCATTGGTTTAATCTGCAACACCAGTCACGTTAAAAAAGTACCACTGATGATGGAAAAGACAAGGTAACTGAGCTAGAAATCCCATTCCTGAACAGCTTACTCCGTTTGTTAGACTTATCTTTTTTAATTGAAATATGGTGAAAATGTTACCTTTATAAGGGAATCTGGTACAGTGTAAACATAACCTGCTGGACAAGTTCAGTTATGTTTGCCAGCCTTTAGAAAAGGCTGTATAGTAAACCCCTTCATCTCTTTGGCTTTTATCTTTGGTTGTGAGGATGTGAACTTCAGGCTCCCCCTCAAAGCCAGACAGAGAAGAGACTGTCTTTTGAAGAAATTCAGGACTGTTTTCCTTATTTTAAGAGTGTTTCTTAACTATTGTTGTCAAACTACAGTCATGTACTATATAGTCATCAATAGCTTGTGAAAAAAACATGCCTTGTGATGCTTTCTCTAGGTGTTCATTTCATGTTGACCTGCCTACTTTTTTATCCATTTTTCTTGCCTTTTACAGCAAGCATGCCACTAGACATTTTGAGATATGTAAGGAATATTTGCACTATAGTTGAACTCTGACTTTAGTGTTTAGAGACTAACTTAAGCTTTGTTCTTCTCACTTCTTACAGAGCTTAAACTACAGTATGTGATGTTTTAAATATGGTCCCTGAGCCAAGTTGTTTCCTCCCTAGAACATGCGTTAGGCATCAGCTCTCGCCCGTCATTTGCTGGGATTGATAATGTGCCAAGTCTTGAAGTCTTGACTCAGTTCTTACTCCGACAAGACTCCCATGGAAATCAATGGAAGTTTTGCCTGATTAAATACTTCTGGATTGCTCTCTAAAACACTTGGGTTATTTATATCAGGCATATTTGGAAAAATCCAACATTTTAGCCTCTGTAAAATAGAATTATCAAAATCTTAACTGATGGAGGCCATTCTGAAGGCAAAATACCCAGGCGCCTTCTTGCTGGCAGTGAAACACTGCCTATGTTTGAAAACCAAACAAAAACAAACCCAAAGGCTACAGAACAATGCATCATCTACAATACAGTTAAACTTATCTGGCAATATCCATGTATGGACAACATGAGATGACAGTGTCTTCTTCCACTTTAAGGTGATTGATCAATGACTTGTGTTATTCAGGGTTGTTTTGAAGCTAAACAATCTGCTTGAGATATAGATATGTAAAATATTACTCCTTTTTGTGAAAATTAGAATAACTGTGCAATAGATTTATACAGAAAGACTTATTGTAGATAAGTAAACATTTCATTGCAATTTCAATTAATACCACACAACTATTTCAGGATTAACGTAATCAACCAAAATAAACAGAAATTAACTATAATGATCAGCTTTTAATGTATAAGTATCATCCAACCCTTATTTTATAAACATGCTTAGGTTTTCATGAAACTTGGCATGCCTTATGTCATACAATACATGTTGCTTTTAAAATAATATGTGCTTTTCATCTGGAAAAAGAAGCAATTTGGGGGGTATAAGAAAAAACAATGTGTATACATTCTCTATCATTCTGCCATGGAGTAAATCTAGTTATTTTGAGTCAAATGCAACTTTTATTTCTCAGTGAAAACAAAGGAAGTGAAACAGAGTTTTCAGTCAGAGTAAGAAGTAGCACAACATGAACCAAAATTAGATGTAATTTTTTTATTATTCTGCTAAATCTGTGAGACACTATGGAGCCTGAGAATTCCATTCTGTATCACATACATCTGTATGTGGTATAAGCAGTCAGGCCCTGCAGTTCCATGGGATGATATGCATCTTTGTTGTGTCTTCATTTGGAGCTGGAGTACATCCTTGGATGTATTTATACTGGTCCCACTGTAGAGCACACTTTCCTGCAATGTAGATGCATCTTATTTGAAATATCTCTGACTGTGAACCAAGATCAGGTCGTGATTCTTTCCATTGCCTAGAGAGATGTTTCAAAGTAGTAGAGCTTGGCATATCGTATTTCTTCCAAAGTTTTGCTCCAGCTGCCCAGGAACTGCACTGTGAGACTGGGATTATGTCTACACTGTCTTCACTGACATGAAGAGTGTTCAAGTCTACTGAACCCTATGACACATGCTTTCTTTCCCAATATCTATTATCCCAGCTGCACGTTTGAGCTAGAGCATTCATATTCAGGAAGGGTTGGCTTGTGTTATCTCTTGGCAGACTATTTTGTAGCAGGTATAGTTTGCTTGGGTCCCTGTAGTCCATTCAGACTTATGGACAATAGCTTGGGCCTATGCTGATACCAGGCATGTTTCACAACTATAGGCACTGTTTCCTTCTCTGGTATCTGCCTTTTATTTTCCTTTCTTTTACAGTCAAACAAAGCTTACGATCTTAGAACTGATTTACTATTGCTGTATAACCTGCACAGACAATACTTTTTCTTGTGCTTCCCAAAAGTGCAGAGTTTGGGCTGAGATAGGCTGTTACCATGGGCATGAGGTTTGAAAGTGGGGGTGGGTGAAGCCTTGAAAATTCATCTAAAAGAGTCAGCAGAGCTGACTTTGTACCCATGCTCTGTGAAAGCGCATACAAAGTGTAACAGCAAAAAAGCCTTTGGGGGAGGAATTCTTTAGGAGGGGAGCTGCAGAGTACAAATGCAACAGGGCTAGGCAAGAGCCAGACTTTCTGCCTGCAAAGTTTTGTTCCCTATCCTTACAAAAGCAAGTTGAGAGAGAAATTGCCTCCAGTCACCTCACAGCTATGTTTGGAACCAGATTGCACTGCAGCTTTTGAATACTTCTTGCTTTAGTTCCTGTATGGTCCATTAGCAAGGGAAAGGACATATGCAATAACAATGACAAATAAATCTAGGGAGTTGTCATCTGGTCAACTGTTCTTGACTCTTATGCACAAAAAAGAGTAGTCCTGAGGTCTCTAAAAACACAAGTATGATCGCACCATGAAATACGAACAAAGATACATTCTTTGAAGGAGGGTGATGTATTTTAAAGTTTTAATTCTAATTTTTTATCACTAATTTAGTCATCTTTATTCTTTCCAATCTATTACCTCTGGAAATCCCCCTGCTTCCGCGGGGCCTATGGATGCTCGTCACAGGCTATCATCACTCCCTGCTAAACCAGAAAAATTTAAAAAGCTTTATGCTACTTCCATTCTCTGAAGTTCTTGGAGTGAGTCTGTTTTATCTTCTCTGCCTTTCAGTTCATATGCTCTTTTGGCAGGAACTGTTGGCCTGATTCTGATCTCATCTGGTGTGTAAATCAGAACAAAGCCCTGTGATTTGAGCGAGATATTGAAGCAAACACCCTGGCACGGTGTATGGCATTACACACTGTCAAGAATTCCATTTGGATTCACAGCAAAACAGAATTCTTAACCAAGTTCAGTTTATACGAAGTGCAGTGTACTACTACAAAGGGAGTCAAATAAACAGAATGACTCGATACTGAAACAAAAGTGGAGGTAGGGATCACAGTGTGAGTTTTAAAGGCATTTATTGGAAAGTCTATGGCAGGAGAGGAAAGTAAAAAGGAGGATAAAAGTCAGTTCAGCACAGGCATGAGCAGTCCATACAAACTCATTTTTCTGGATGGACGAATGGAGGCATCAGACTGAATGGGGGGCATCCATGGGAGTTAAAGTCAGCATAATTAAAAACATAATTTAAAAAAGAGTGATTTTCAATTTTAAGGTTCAGTGTTCTGGCCAGCAGCGACTTCGGCAGGAATACATACAGCATTTTGAAGTGACAGTATTTAACCTTTAGTTTTGGACTGACATAGTGATGAGTCTCTTGACAATACCTTTGGAATTTGCCTTTGATCTTAAAAGTGGGCAAGGAATTGTCTTTTAGGGGAAAAAAATATATTTCCAAATTCCCTTCTTTGCATTTTTGCAGTCAGTGCTTATGTACATATTTAGATTTACCAGCCAACCTATAATACATTATGGTAGCTATATTGCTGTTAATCCTGGGTGGACTGACCTATTTTGGAGTGCCTTCACATGAGAAATTGCACCACTGGAAGTCTAGTGGCGAAATTTCAGTGGGATAGTTCTGATGGTAAACTATTACGCAGAGAAATTCTCAAAGGATGCTAATGTTTGCTATCTCAACAATTTCCCTGAACTGGAAAGTTTGAAAGCATCCTTGAGATTGTTGCCACTGAAGTTAGTGCTTCTTAGTCTCGCTTGCTTCCAGTACAGTATTGCTAAAGCTGGGAGAGCTTGGTTTGTTTCCTTTCAAGTGAACGAAGAACTTTTTCATAATTTATAATTCAACTACAGCACTTACCATCACAGAATTTTGTGGAAACAAAGTAGGTTCAAGAAAGGATTGAGCCTATGTCTAATTAAGCAACAGTGTGGGGCTGCAGATTCTAACTGAAGGAGTTCCTAAATTTCCACTTGAATCAGGAAGGATAATGGAGATAGACCTGTGCATGCCTCGTTCTTCCCTTAATAGCTTTAGTGCTTAGAAACATGATACTGATTCTTAGTTTGACAAAGAGCTGCAGATCCTACGCTTCTAATTCTCATGAGACTCTTCCTGGAGCTGCAGAGTGGAAAGTTGGGAAGCAGTGGTCATAGACTTCACCGAGAGAAATTCTAAACAGACATATGGGTAAAAAAAAATGTTCAGGGTTTGGACTAGGTGACCTCCAGTGTCCCTTCTAACCTAAATAATTCTGTGTTTATCAAATTTGAAGAAACTTGGCAATATGCCCAAATCACTGTTATTGCAGGAAACATCCCCTTTTGTCTCTTCAGTCTCTTTCAAAGCTGGTCAAATTCCTTCTTCAAAATAATTGGTAGGGTCAGTGGAAAAAATATATCTTTCCAGCTTCAGCTTCTGTGCACTGCTCTTTTCAGGGTTAGGTCCAGTCAAATCCAGTGATTTAAATGGCAGTTACATCTCATTGTTTTCCTGTTCATTTATGACTGAGGACCAGAGATCATGAATCTAGAGCTAGTGTCCTTTGACCCACACAGCTGGGGATTCCCTGACTGAGGTGACCTCTCTTTTCCCTCTAGTAACTTAAGAGCCATAACAGTTTATGACAGTGTGTCAACAGAAATTCCTATTTGCCAAAATTAGACTTCAGTAAGTCTACTAGAAGGAGATTAGGACATTTTCATTAGCTCCTTGTTTTGTCTCTTCATAAATATTGAAACTAAATTCCTTTTCCATTCATTGTACCTTCTGTCCCCAGACTACTCCTGCCTGCAAATACTCCATCACAACATTCACTCTTACCTCATTAGACAGCTGGATGAACTCTGTTCTACTTTGCTGATAGAGAAGCCTTAAGCTACTCAAGAGTCTGCAAAAGTGCAAACATCCAAACATGTGCATGTCCATGGGGAAAAAGCATCAAGAAAACAGTTATTTTTTTCCATTGTTAGTCTTAAACCTGCACTATGGTTTGCAGAACCCAAAATGTTCTATGTGCCATATACATTTCATGCATTTTCAGTATTTCCTGTACTTTTAAAGAATAATTTATACTCGTTAGTTCACTTAGTATTATTCACCCCTGAAATACTTTAGGAAAAATAAAAAACATTAAATGGTCAGTATTTCAGCATGAAATGTAGGGGTATTGCAGAGGTGTCTACTTGAATGAATGTTTAATTTAAATATAATCTAAATCTTAGAAATATTTTTCTTTTAACTGGCTCACCACCTTATTACAAATCACAAAACAGAGAAATCTATTGTGATTCATAAAGTTGCTATTTTGAAAGTCTTAGTTCTTGCAATCTGTACTGCAAGTCACAAGAACAATACAATCAGTCATAAGTTTTTACATGTGCCTGATCCTCTTGCTGCTTTCTGGTTGATTTAATATTCTTCCAGATGAGCAGCTGATCCCTTTGTCTAGTATCTCATTTCCCAAGAGAAAAGAAGTGACCTACACAACGTCCACTCTCTGCAGCCCAGCTGTGACAGAACTCCCTGCCTGTGGCATGCTGCACTTCTCTCTCACAGCAATTTGCCTTTACAGGAATTTCTTTCATAACCAAGAATAGCCGCAAGAAAACAGAGTATGGCTCTCCCCTGTGGGTATGGAGCCACTGTTTTTGTTTTGGTTTGTTGTTTGGGTAGGTTGTTTTTTTTTCTTGTGTCAGTGTCCTACATATTTGGCCTTGTCAGCTATGTTTAGAGTAGGAAAAAAGAAGCTAGTCAGGAAATGAAATGACACTGGGTTGAGCAGTTGCTCCTTGTATCATCCTTTAAATGGGGTATCATTTCACATTCAGAGAGTGGAAACCTGATATACCTGTATTAGAGGCAGAAGGAGAACTTTTGGTTTGAAGTGTATGTTCTTCATATCTAATTATTTCTTAATCTTGAGATTTGAGGAGGAAGGTTAAATTGGAGATTTATAGATGGCTTTAGGCTTTGTGCTTCCTCTGCTCATTCACCATGTGATGCATCTTTCCTGTATCAATGAAGTTCTGAGCTCTTCCAGAGCCCAGGGTGTAAACTCCAGTTTTCCCTGTTCTGACCTCATTTCAGAGTGTACTGGCATTTCTGCCACCTTTGCCTCTTTGAAGTGTAGAAGACAGAGTAGGCTCTGGAGAGTGAGGGACATCAGAATGAAAAAATACTGCTCCAAAAAGATCATCTTAATGTTGTGTCCTAGTGTTAAGATTCATGTAAGTAGCTGTCAGTGTATGCAGAGCAGGAGCTAAAGCTGTTTATGTGCTGTGTAACATCGCAGGGGAGCCTTTCGATTTGCTGAGCAGCTTTGTCTAGATTTGTAGCTGCTTCTTTGCATGCTTAATATTATCTTTACAGTTCTAAGAACAGATAAGCTGTTCTGACCCTCAACAGGATCATCATCTTAACAGCTATTATACTGATTATTTTTTTTAATAGAAAATGCACTCACATTTCTGCATTAACACTGGGATTATTTTCAAGATACAAACACCCTCAGAAGAGCCTTCAGAGTGAGTAGAGCTATTTTCCTAGTTTGTTATCTTTATATCACCAAATATAATCCAGCAATAAGTATATTTGCTCTGATCATCCTCTAAACATCAGTTATTATCCCCCCATAATCATGGACTCTCATTGGCTGGGTGCCTTACAGGCTTGTCTAGAGTATTAGTGTTTTGTGGGTATCAATGTTTTGCATACTTGCGGGATTGTTTTCAAGCTCAGTGAGTGTCCGGCAATTATAACTGGATAATTTGTGTTTTTATGGAAACATCTATCTGGTAAATACTTCAGTTAAGCATGACTAATTTCCAAACACCCATTTAGTGACCTACTTGAGAAATCAATCCTCTTATAAACTATAGATTTTTCTGTTATGAAAGCAACTGCTATCTGATCACAAGCTAACAGTTTCTATTTCTTCAATATTCCTACTTTTACACGTGACTCTGCTGATAAATACCTGGATTTCAATCAGCATTACTGCCTTGGTGCTGCAATGTTCTTCATCCTGTGCAAGTTATATGTGAGCCTAGTAGAGTATCTTCCTTCACCTTTATGCATTTTAAGCTCTTAACTGGCTTAGGCAACTTTAACAATCTGTTCCACATAAATTCAGCATTTGCTTAGATTTTCTTCCTGAATAAGACTGTAACACAGTCAATTGAGATTATCTTACAACACAGTCCTTCAGTGCAGGAGACTGCTCCTTACTATATACTTGGCTTTCCTTTCCATCATGCTCTGTCACAAGATGAGCATGATGTCCATGTATGGTTAGCTGGGGCTATTTGGAATAATATGCATTTGAGGAATACAGGAAATGTAAGCAGGGAAAGACGGCATTGTGGCAGGAATGGATTTTGTGTGGACACTGCGAGCTGTTAAAAAGGTATGTCAGGGCCTAATTATGCTTATGCGTGTTTTTCTTCCCGTGATGAAAACAGTACCTACAGACTTGGATCTCTGAATCACTGTTGTCATTTCATACGGCTAAGGCTTTGAAAATAAGAAGGAAGTGGAGGTGACTTGACTGAAAAGCAGGTACTGGAGATGTTAGTCCATAGGTTCCTTGATAAAGGCTCTATATTGTAGCAACTTTTTAATGTCTGAGCAGTGTGAATGAATGTCTTAAAGACAAAAAAGTGTTCATGTGTCCTGGAAGTGTTTGTTCTAGATATGGGACAAGCAAATCAAGGGCGCTTCCACTGTGCTCTGTTTTGGAAGTTCAGGATTCAAATATGTTTTTCCTTCTTGTTTGTGAAAGGAGGCCATACCTTATTTTTGCTGCAGTTTAGTAATCACATATTCTTTGTTTAGTAATCACATAATACAGTGAACAAACAGCTTCAAAAGAGATAGAGTGAAATATGCATTGTTGGTTGTTTAAAAAAACTCAAGATCAGGTCTTTAGTAAGACTAAAGGCTTCATCGTTAAAACTAACACACAATATAAATGTTTGTCAGCTTGCCAGCTTCAGCAGACCTTTAAGAGCAACAGCTTGAACCTGGGCATTTCAATCTCTTAAAAGGCCCAGGAGTAACTCATACCTCCATATCCTGCACCATTATTTCAATTTGAAATTCTGGGATTTCCATCTGTGATGGAAAAAAACATTAACCATGATTATCTGAAGATGAACTGCATATTGAAGTGCTCCATTTACCAAATGATTTCACTGCTGCATACTGTTCTGATACAGCATCCCTCTTAGGTAAGTATTTTAGCACTCTGTGGGCTGTTTGCTCTTGAAAGAACAAATCTATTGTTCCAGTCAATGAAGTGGAAACATTTTCAGTTGTGTAAATTTCAGGTGTACTCATGCTTTTTGATGAGCCAATTCTTTCAAGTATATTTATCCTAGATATTAACAGGCGTTAGCAGAGGCACAAGGGGCCATCTGCTTTTTGTCCTATGTAGTTTTGTTTGGATGACTTTACCTGGTAATCGCTCTGTTTCAGATAGCAGTTGCTGTTAATTTTTCAGCCTAGTGATAACTGACAAAGCATTATTGCCATCCTTATATGTGAGCCTGTTCATGGTTTAAATCTATTAAGCTGTGGCAGCAGTGCATGGCTTCACAAATTTGCTGTCCTGAAAATTCAAGTAGAAATGCCCTACTGATCTAACGTGTTGCCAGGTGGTACAGTACTATGAAACATAAATGTTACCTCTACTAAAGCATCGCTCTGAGTTCTGTTGTGTGCTCACCCTCCATCACTAGACTGGGTTCAATCTGTAAAAACTTTGACTTGTGGGTAGGCTAGAAAAAGGCAGTCTTTGTGTGTGCATTTATACGTGTGTGTGCATGGAAGGGATGAATGAAAAATGAAAACTGCCAAATCACAATTTGCTGACGGCTGAAAGGGTTTTTCTTTCTTTTATAACCTAGGCTGAAGTTTTCACATACTGGCAAACTCACAAATAAGGCTTCAAAGCTCTGTGCTATGAACAGTCTGGGGGACTTGGATCAGATGATTTTTTTCATACTACCTGGTTTAATGATATCATTTAATGTTTCAGTTGTTCCCATTTACTCTTTTTTTCTATCAACTGAACTGATTAGTTTTACTAATTGCAGAAAAATATCTCAAAGTATCTCAGATTTCCTCTTTCCCTAAACACAGATCAGGCTCTGAGTTGTACTGCATCAGCTCACAGCAATCGGTATCTTTTTCAGCTTCAATTGCCTTCCTATTCAGTGGGCTGCCAAAAGGAAAAGGTTCAAGTTCTAAGGGCAAATCCACAACTTCATGGAATGACTGTTGCTTCTTTTTCCCCTTGATCTTGATCTGCAAGTCCAGATGCATCTGAGTGTGTATAAACTGGTTCATTGCCTGCTTATCCTGGAGGACCTTACGAGTGCTTGAATATGCCAAAAATAGAAGTTTCCTTAAGTCCTTTGCCAGTTCAGGTGGGGTCTTTTCCTTACCTCCTGATTCCTACCTCATAGTTGTTGTGTGCCAGCTCTGTCCTGTGCTGGCTGGTTCAAATGTGTCTGGAGCTGGTCCTCCGTTGGAATGATTCTGGTTTTTGGAGGGGAGGAATTTTTACGACATTATTGGTGCTACATCAGACTAGCTTGCTGGTAAAACCCTCATGCCCTTTCTGACCATCTTGTGAGCCATTTGTTTTGAGTTTGACATTGAACTGAAAAAATGCCAGAACTTGCATTTTGGCTTAGCAGGAATAGCAACCTGAAAACTCTGTGCTTATACTTGAGATCTTATTGGGAACATCATTAATCCCTTTTTGACCTAAGGGGCTTGCCAATTTTAGCTTGTTTCTGTTAGCAGAAGAAGTTGACTACGGAGTGAAATATTTCTCTAGGACAAATCTGTTTAGTTACAAAGAATACGCACTGGGCCCTGTTTGCCTGAGTGCAGCTGGGATTAACAACAGGACTCAGAGATCCAGGCCTTTGTCCAGCCAGCCCTCTACTCTAAAACTCTTTTTTTAAACTCTTCTCAGATCATGTCACCTCTGTTTGCTTTGGATTTCTTTTTGCTGCCTTCCTTTGTTCTTTCTCATACTCAAAGATGCAGCACATAAATCCAGTACAGACCCTCCTCTCATTGCATTTTTTCATTGAACCCCAATTCAGTTTCTGCCTGCAAGGATCAGTTCATTCCCAAGTTTTTTCCAGGGCTTCTTTTCTTTCAGCTGTCACTTAACCAAAGGAAAACTAATGGAAATTATCTCAACTCAGTAGAATGACTTGTTTGGTGCCAACCAGAGTATTTTGAAACAAGAGTTCTCCACTGATGTTCACTAGAACAAACGACCAACAAACAAAGTCACATTTCTGTGGGCATATGCTGGAAGTTGGTGCCTGTCTACAGAAACATACCCATTTGTTAATTAACTGTGATTTTTGTCTTATTGTGACTAAAGTTATAGATGTATGGAGCAGAAAGCAGAATGACTGCCTCACTTTAGTAGAATGGCACATCACTTTTGTTCATCTACCCAAGAAAGACCCTACTTCAGAAAAGTACACCTAAGAAATTGAGTGGGGAGTGAGTTACTCTTGACTGTATGTTTCTTGGCTGGCTTTTCATGTTTGGGGAAGAACCTGAGGAGGATGTTCTTAACAGAGGATGTTGTGTCAAATATTATGCCATACCTTTTTCCATCATCTGAATTGCAAGTACAAAGTGAGGATGAGCATTGGGTTGTCAACTGCAGTGGCAAAAAAAGAAAGTTCTGTGACTGTTCAGCCTGCAAGCTGTGGTCATCTCTAGCAAAATTACAACCTAATCAAGACACTTGGTCTGACCCTTTCTGGTTTTTAATAATAATTTAAAATAAATTTTGATGGTTTTATCCTAGAGAAAATAACAGATTACACAGAAGTAGTGCATCAAGCATAAGGCTGTACATGAAGATGCATTTTAAAGGTTCTTCTGGGAAAGAAAGAATCTGCAGAGATACAATCAGGAAGGCTTCTGTAGCACAATAGAACTCTAATTAGTGGTTATGATAATATTTCATTTTACTTCTCAGTGTGAGCAGTGCTTGCCTTTCCCTCAGTGTAGGGCACTCGCTTATTTCCATGGTCTAGAGCTGGAGCTGGTAGCTACCAGGTAACCTCCTTGTAACTGACCAAACATAGACTGCCTCATGTTCAAATACTAGATTTTTATTTCATCAGTTATAACTGGGTCTATTATAAATGCTCTTCCTGAAGAGCTGATAGGAAGGTCAGAGCCCTACTCATGGCAATTTGGAAGTGCTGAGGGTCTTAGTAATCACAAATTTAAAAAAAAGTATACTCCAAAGAGGAACATGTTTAATGAGCAAAAGCAACAATGAAGGGCTTAACTGTGAAGACCATCAAGAAATGTATTTTTGGTCCTCAAGTAAAATCAGTGGAAGCTGAAAAAGGAAAGAATTCTAGGACATAATTCCATCTTTTCCAGTTTTATGCTGGCATTATTTTCTACGTTCTTTATCTTTCTATAGTATTAAAAAAATAATAAAAAATCCATTAAAATATTGTGGTGTTTTACACTGAAAAAGAAGACTTTTTTCACAAAAACTGTTGAGCAATAAAATTCCGGCCAGCATAATTTATTATTTTACATATATGTAGCTATGACTTAGGATGGTCATGTGTTCAGAATACACGATGTTTCTGATGCAGCCCTAGAGTTTTCAAGGATCTTAAATTATTTATAAAAAAAGGAAAAGTAAATCTTTTTTCTCCTAGGTATTTTGTTGTTACTGAAAAATCAATTTGGGAAACAGCAAACACATGACCTGGGAAAGAGGGAATCTTTCAAACAGTTTTAGGTTTTGAAGGTTCATCATGATGTACCAAAGAGGTGTTATCTGAAATGTGCTATGAGCAAAGGAACAGGTTTTGATGGTCCCTATGATTATTTATTTTCTCCCTGAACTCTTAGTGCAATTTGTCACTCAACACTACTTCCCCTAGACTCTTATGCTCTCGGTAAACATATTTTGGATAGCAGTATGCTTCTGGCTGTCACTGTGTACTAAAATCTGCCAAATTGGTTGGAGAAAGCCCTTATTTAATTTTTAATTTTGTGAGGCACCACTAAAACCTAGGTCTGCCCAGTAACACCAAGGCACGCAACTTTAACCCAGTGCTGCTTTGGAAAGCCTTTGAATGAGAATGTTCAAATTCCGTAATCATAATGGGTCTCATTGTCTTTTACCTTGTCAGTAAAGTGATTGAAATCTACATGGGTCAATAAAAAAACACAAGGCAAATATGTTCAAGAACACAATCCCGTCATCTAGCATTCATGTGACATCAAAACATCAGAAGTACCTGTCTCTGCTCCTTGAAAGACAATTCAGACTTTATCACTATTTCAGACCTTTGTGAAAACAGCCATAAATACATGCATTTGGGTGACAGCCACAAATATATGAAATGCATTGCATACTTTGAAGTCTGTAGAGTTCAGTCCCAGGGAAAGAAAAATAACATATAAAGAGTTTATAGAAGTGTAAAAGCAAAGGAAGGAAAGTGAAATCCCAAACTCCACAAATGTCTGACCATTTAAAACTAGGGGAATCGCTATAAGTGCTTCATACTTCCCAACACATCCATTCTCATATTAGATGATCTCTGTAGCCTTTTGTACTCATTGTGGTGAATTGCCAGAAACAGGAATACTTCAGCTACTCCTTATTAAGAAAAGCATCTGAGGAAAATTTCTGAGAACTAGACTTTCAACTGTATTTCTTCCATATTTTCATGTTGTTAGAAAAGAATGTTTATTGCCACCAAAGGATCTTCAGCACAAATATCTCCAGGCTTGAAAGCAAGAATGGAAAGTATTGTTTACTGATAATTTGTAAAGTTTTGTGTGAATTTTAGAGCACATTTTATGTATAGAAAATTTGCACATCTGCCAGCAGAATAAGGGCTCGTATCTGAACTGCCAACAGCAGTAGACTGTGCATCTATCAGGAAGGGTTTGTCAACTGCTCCCTTCTTTTAATTTGCATGGTTAGTGCTGTGAGGTTTATGCAAGGCAGCTCTCAGGGGAGGGGACTGAAAGTTCTTTGAAGTCCTTTGTGGTGGCTGTCTAATCTGGAGAAGAGGATTACTTTCTTTCTGCCAGAAGCACATGACAGTTTGGTAATTAATGAGCATCATAAAGTTCTCTTTTTCTATTAGATACCCATTAGTAAACCTGGGATGGTTGTCATTTTGGACAAAACCATGCATATCCTCATTTTATCCCAACATCAAAGGGGATCTCCTACTGTCTGATGCTGAATGCTCTAATTGTGTTTGCGTTCAGTAGAGTTGGTGCAGAATGCATCTGAAACAAGTCTTGGCATAAACTGTAGGTCCTGTGATTGGATACACAGCCTGAGCCTTCCCAGAGCTAACAGCTTAAAGGAGTGGTGGGTTTCTATTATTTTAAACATACTGCTCTCTTCCTCTCCTGTCTGTCTGTTTATGCAATTTGTTTTCCTTTGAGAATACAGGAATTAACATACTTTCCACATCCATATCATGCTGAAAAAAAGGAAAGCACTGTGTTGGGCTATTTCCTTTTCCCCTTTTGATATAGTATTACAAAAAGTCTTTCTTTAGGATTTAAGAGCATTTCAGGTATTAAAGCTCTCTTGGGTTGTCTTTTTCACATTATTCTGAAAGTACAGAATGGTTTCCTGCTCTTTATATTTGGCTCTTTTATACTGAAACAGTTGAAAAGTCCTAGTCTGTGGACTTTTTCTTTTTGAGAAAATGTCACCCTTTCTTCCAAAGGGTCCAGTTTCTGAATGCAGTGTAGTTTCTTCAACTGCATTTAATCTCCTTTAGAAATAAGAAGAATGGCTAAGCAGCCTGTTTTATATATTCTGAATTTAAGAATTTTTTGAAGGTCAGATGCTCATCCTATACTCTAAATCTATGCCTAATACAGACAGGAAAGAACTCATGGATATGCCTTTTCTGTAAGTGAGGTCGGACCAGAAAGCTCCACTGTAGTGAAATGTGATGCCTTCAAAGGGACAGTACTGTTATAAAGCCAAAAGAGAAATATATGTATTTGAGATTCTTTTTGGTTTATTTCCTCTTTCATTATTTTATTTTTTAATATGGTTATGTCTGCATTATTTGTAGTATCTGATGGGGACAGAATTCTTGTTCAGAGTTAGTCTGGATGCTGTACATTGTGACTGATAACTCAATATTAGCAAACAAAGTATTAACTTTTGCACCTTGTGAGGAAAAATTCCTGGCATTCTAACAAAGCAACTGTAAACATTTCCATAAAATAAAGGCAAACTGGCTCTAGCTAGCCAAACTGTTTATCATGATCGGAGCCACTCTGAAGTCTGTGTGGAAAGGAAGCTGGCAAAACCAAGATGTTCTTCCTTTATAGTAAAACTGGAATAGAGAGACTGAAATGCTTTTGGAATGAAAATGTACCTTCCTCACTAAAATCACAGAATCATAGAATAGTTATGATTGGATTGGATTGGATATGGGTTGGAAAGGACCTTAATATCATCCAGTTCCAACGCCCCTTCCATGGGCAGGGACACCTCCCACTAAACCATGCTACCCATGGCTCTGTCCAACCTGGCCTTGAACACCACCAGGGAATCATTGGGAAGGTAAACTTAGGTAAATGAAGAGGCAGATGAAACAGAATTGGAATTATTTCTTTTTCTTCAGATTATATCTTAAATCTTTAAAATATGATAAAATAAATACAATTATTATATTTGTTGTATCTAGGGCCTGGATTTTCATTTATGACTTTGAGTCATCTTTGCCCTTTAGGAGATGAAAGGGATGAGTAATACCACTGAAGATACAAAGCCACTTGTAAATATAATGCCTGTATTTTCTCATGTTTCAAATTGGAGCTGGTCAGAAAATTTATTGTGGAACAACTTTTGATTGCAAAATGGCTATCTATAGAAACATTTCACTTTTGACCATTCTCTGTGTATTAAAAATGTTAGAGCAGGCTATTTGAATAGATTTGAAATGGAAGTTATTTATATTTTTGGAATAAAACATTTTGACCTTGTAAAGTAGTTTTTTAGCTCGTTTAAAATTAGGAGGACAAATTGCTTTGTAATAATAAAAGCCTAAAAATCACAATGATCAGTCTGAACACCAAAAAAACATAAAAAAAATATGAAAATTTCAAGAGTTTTTTTCCTCTTTCAGAGTAAAATAAATAATTGTTGGATTTCCTACAAAGCAGAAAATCTACTTTCTGCTGCACAGTTCTGATCCCAGCTATATAAGCTTGACAAAGGCTTGGACCACTGTAGCAGTTTTTAAACTTTTACTTTTTTTTTTTTTTTAATATTTGCTTAAAATAAATGCAGGGAATCACATCTGAATTCTTTTAATTGCTAAAGTGAAAATTAGGATGGCTGGGATATTTCATGGTCCTTGCAAAATCAGTCTCCTGACTGTGCACAAGAGACCATTCTATGTTTACTTTTGAGATTGGTACCTTAAAGTTATAACTGCCTCTAAGCACAAATTCCAGATGTGTTCCACAGCATAGCCTCTAGCAACCCAAATCATCAGGATGGTTCTGGGAAAGCCAAAGCCCACCGGGAGCTGAATCTGGCAAGGGTTGTGAAGGGCAACAGGAAGGGCTTCTGCAAGTGCACCAGCAAGGAAAATGGATCCTCTGAATGAGGAGGTAGACCTGGTGACAGAGGACACAGAGAAGGCTAAGGTATTCAGTGTCCTCTTTGGCTTTGTCTCTACTGGTAAGAAAATCTTCAGCAGTTCCTGGTTCCTGAGTCCAGTGAGAAAGTCTGAAGTAATGATGATACCCTCAGTGGAAGAATGCCAGAGTTAAGCAACATTTAAATAAAATGGATATACACAAGTCCATGGGAGCTGATGGGATGCACTCACAAAGAAGCTGGCTGATATCACTGTGAGGCTACTGAATACTGAGCCACATTTATATTTGAAAGGTCATGGCTACTGGGGGAAGCTCCTGAGGACTAAAATAGAGCAAATGTCACTCTCATCTACAAGGAGGGCAAAAAGCAGGATCTGGGAAATTACAGGCCAGTCATCTTCACCTTGATCCCAGAGAAGATAATGGAACAAATAATCCTGGAAACCATCTTCAACCATGCTACAGACAAAAGGTGACCAGGAGTGGTCAGCACTGATTTATGAAAGGGGGAAATAATCCCTGACAAACCTGGTAGACTTCTATAATGAAAGGTGGATATTGCAGCAGGGATTGTTTATCTTGACCTCAGTAAAACTTAAAAATACTAACATAACATCCTTACTGACAAACTGATGAAGAACAGTCTAGATCAGTAGACAGGGATGTGGACTGAAAACTGGCTGAACTGCTCACAGTCTTGTGATCAGCAGCACAAAATCCAGCTGGAGGCTGGTTATCACTGGGGTATGCAAGGAACCTATACAGGAGCCAAATACTATTTTATTATCTGCATTAATGACCAGGATGAGGCCATGTTATCTTTCAGGTTGTTAATCCTGTTTGATATGATTTGAGACTGATATATTCAAATTTCTTAACTGTTTGCCTAGATGTCATAATTCTGAGTATACATTTTAATTGTGTGAAAGATCAGCTATTAAAATATAAGGCTTTATAATAAAGAGAATATGGAATTTATAAACAAAAGTTACATTATCCATGTCATTGGTTTGTGCTACAGAAAAGGATTTGTGGAAACCCATAGGGTATTCAAGAATAATCAGCAGGGTAGAGCTGAAACATATTCTTTTTCCATAGAGATTTATGCTGATTTTTGGAATTTTAAATCCAGTTTTATTAATGCCTTCCCACTCTCAGTAGGAAATACTCAGGACATATAAGGAAACTGTCTTATGAAACAAGATTTTATTTTAATAATGTGGATATTATTGTACAGCTGCTCAGACATAAAGAGGATGAATTGTGCCTCATGGGTGTCTTGAAATCAGTAAGAAGTCTCCAAACCAGCTCAGTGTCTTAGTTGAACTCGGTGCAGGAATGGGGGCAATACTAATTGAACTTATTCAGTTGGTCTCAAACGCTCATGTTATGGTAGATTAAGAATTACTGTGCAGGATGCTCATCTCTGAAAGTGACCAAAAGCAGATGCCTGGGGAAGAATATAATAATAGAGTTAACATGTCATGATCCTTCCACTCAGTCATATCTCAGTCTCTAGAAAGTTGTAATTCAGGGGATTCTTGAATTTTCGATGGCTTCTATGTATTTAGAAACTCAGTTGATCTTCCTTGTGTTGCTTTGCCCAATCTTTCCTTGAGCCTATCTATGTAAGATGGGGTACTCCAACTGTTCAGTTGGGTGGCAATATCGGAGGACTAGAGATGACATAGCTGTTCTTTCATGTATTTTGTCTGCTGAAGGTTGACATCCCTTGCCTTTATGGACAGAAGGAATGATTTTACACCATCTCCAATATTTCATTTCTCAGCATTACTTACTTTCCCCATCAAGTCCCTTCCCATAACCTGGAAGCTCACCAGGGTATTATTTTTTTATGTTAAAAAAACCAACAACCCACCTCTTTCTTGAAGACCAGAGAAAAAGAAACCTTAAGTCTTACACCATGTACAGGGAGTGGAATGTATCTCACCCAACTTTAACTGCCTACAGGATTTTCAGTTGATTTAGTTACCCAGTCTCCCCTTGTAGCCAAAGGAGGGGAGTAGCTATTTCATCTGACCTACTATATTAAGATGAAACAAATCATGTCCTAATAGGTACTTTTAGAAAATGTTTCATCTCAACTTTATATAGATATATAAAATAGGTGATAAGGACCTCCTATTTCTTCTCTCCATTGACTGCAGAGAGAGATGAATTCTACCTTGTATGTTTTCAGAAATTTGTATTTTTTAAAATCTAAATGTGGTTGAATACATAAGAGACTGGATTGTTATTGCATGAAGACAGTATTAGATTCAGTGATCTAGCCCACAGTTCTATAACCGCCCCAAAATACTGAAGGAGTCCTATAGGGAAAGAGACCCTTAAGAAATGGCAAGGAAGTCCCACCAGTGAGTGCAGCAAGTAATGCTTAGAGGAAGCACAGGGGGTGTGATTAATGTGCCAGAGATGTTTTACTTGTCTGACCTTCTGCTGACAGAACAGAGGCAAAAGAAAAAGCCTGCTATGATGTACCCTGTCTTTACAGGACGCTGGCTGAAGTGCTGCCGTGGTTAGACATGGTTTGGCACTTGTTCAAAACCACCACAGCAAAATTACTGAATGCCAGGAGAAGAACTGGGGGCTTGTTAGGTTTATGCAAATCCCAGAATTCCTGTAGCTTCTGTCATGTATTTGAAAATACACAATGAAAAAGGACACAGAGTGTGGAACAGAGCAGAAAAGTGGATCTCCATGGGTTATCTTCACTTCATTCAAACTAGTGCTGCCTATCTGAAGGCAATAATTATGTCATTAATGACATTAAAAAATGTTGCAGACTTGTAGTGAAAAGACCATGTATACAGCACACAGGATCAATGTGCAATGTGCTGGGTAGATGCAAACTCTTTTAATATTGACAGCTAATGTTAAAAAAAACCCCAACAAAACAGAGAAGTATTAATTAAGTGTCCAAAGAGTTTATTTGGTCATTTTCTTACCTGTACATCTGTCAGGACTACAGAAGTTTCCTTGTAGGAGCAAAGACAGCTTTTATTTGAAGCTCATTTAAGTTAGTCACTCTCTGTGAGTCAGTCTTCTGGTTTCATTGGATGCATCTTGTAAGAAAAACCTAAGTGAGTTTTGAAAAAAAGGTGCTTTTCACAGCAATATTCAGAAAATACAGGTAAAGAACAAAGGCCATTTAAATCAAGCTGTATGTGCTGTGCGGGTTGCACCAATGTAGTTGAAGTGCTCTAATGATTTATGTTCTTGCAAGGAATTTGTTGCACACAGGGCTCAGTCTGTGTCCGTCACATGGGGTGGGTGTCTGTGGTGCTAGGCAATGCTAAGGATTTCTCTCCTTCTGTTCCATGCCTCCACCTCCTTAGGTCCATGCCTGAAACAAGCCTATTGCTAGTTCAACTTTGGTAGGCTGCACAAACTGAGCACTGTGCCGGCCCCATGTTTTGTGTGCCCCTTGGATGAAGTTACAGAGAACCTATAGTTAACGGTTTGGCCCTTTTCTGTTTAAATTTTGTGCTATTTATCACCTAGACTGTCTCTTGGCTCTGGGCAGCCAGGGTCTGCTCTGTGTCCACTGGAGCAGAAACACACAGCCTAAAATGGAGAATGGGTCCTTACCTCTATCAGTTGCTCCATCACAAGCTTTGCATCAACACCGTTCCTTAGTGTGCACAGAGTATCTGTAGGGAAAATCAGTAGAAGTAAAGGATTCCATGTGAAAGCAACTTAAAAATAAACCTAAGGGTTTATTTTGCCATATCTTAATGTTCAGAAGGCGGCATTTTTTTACAGCCAAGTTTATTTTAGAATGACAAATACTTGTGGCAAGTTGCTGGTGCCAGACTTGTACAGTGACATGGTGGGCCAGGTGTATTTTTTAAGAGTGAAATTTTCTTTCACAGTATGATATTGGTACAAGTGAGTTTTCCAAAACATTTTGGAATTGTTATAATTCACATAGAGCTTAAAAGATAGCTTTACTAATATTTTTCACCCTTTTTGGATATCTCTTAAGTTAAACACTTCTTACACTTACTTACTTGTAAGCACAGCACCAACCCTGCTTACTATAGCAACAGAGCTTCAACAAACTTTCTGCTTATTTAAAAAAAAACCATGCAAAACTACCATACAAATGCTGTGCTGAACCAAAGCACATTGAATTCAAGCCTTTCATGCTTCATGAGGGTTTTGCAAAGGCTATCATAGCGAACATTAGGCCTGGATGACCATCAGACTCTAGTTTCAAATATGCTGGTTCCAAAGATGGACACTAAATACAAAACATAGGTGCAGATCCTGATTCTTACATTTTCTTTCCAAGCTTTGTCAACGTGTGACAATATAACTAAGTGTATAAGACTTCACCAGGCCATAGCTGTAAATAACAGAAGACCTATTTCAAGCTGGCTATCTCCTTCCTCTGCTCCTCACTGTGGGTTGCTACTTCATCAGAAGTGACTTTACTCCAGCAGCTTGCTCCAAGTGCAAGGTCTGACTGGTCTCATTCTGTTTGCACGCCAATTGTTCTCTCCAGACCCTTTTCTTAGAAATAAAAGCAAGTTACAAAATAAAAAATGAAAACAAAAAACCAGCTTCTTGTACCTTAAAAAACCTCCACAACACTGAGCAAGCAGCAGCAGAGTGGAAGAGCTCAGCTGCCTTACCTGGCAGAAGCCATTTGCTTTAAAACAAGACGCATTTCTCTTGTCCGTGTGCAATGAGAAGCCTCTAGAATGGATATGAAAAGTAATAAGGGATTGTGTGATTGAATGGTGACCCTCAATGCCATGCTTTGAGCAGACCTATGTTGCCCATGTTGTCAGGTGTCAGGAGTGGGACTCTCTTCAGTCATCAAAACATTTATCTGAGTTTACAGTCAGCTGTTTACGTTACTGGCCAGTACTTTACTTTTCTGAATACAGTTTACTATTCTACCACCCCTGCGATGAGTATTCTTTTCGGCAGCAGCAGTCCTCACAGCCTTGGAACATTGTTTTTGGACACAAACATACACTAGTTATTAGAACACAAGATCAAAAGAGGTGTCCCACTGTCTTCCTTTCAATGCTCCCATTGTGTTTGTATGCTGAAGCCTGCTAGAGACTTAGAACCAGAGAAGGGGGGGAAGGGGGGAAGGAAACCTTTGTACAAAGGTACTTGTCACTGAGAGAAGCCCATAAAAGATGATGTGAAAAAAGACACCAGGTGGAGTATAAACCACCCTTATTGTTAAGAAATGCAAATAAAAATCCTCTCCTATATTAAAACTTTCTTACTTGTCATTTTTTAGATGATAAAGGAAAGGTTCTGATTATTGAAGTAATGCACTACTTTTTACTTTGCTTCTTTCCTTTTTTTAATGTCTAGCACACTGTACACGATATTGGCAGAAGTTATTTTTCCTCTTTCTCTGCATATTGTTCTAGTTGTTAGCAAATTTCTTCTCAGCAAAATATTCACTGGAAAAAAAACTCAGAAAAATCCCACTTTAAAATATCTCAAAGACTGCTTGCCTTTTTTTATGAAGGACATCCCCAGTGTTTCAGATTTGTAAATAAACTGCAAGGTCATTTTATTTGGATAGGAATTGTGTTTTCCTTGGGAAAACTTTGATAGGAAAAATCATAGAGTCATAGAATAGTTAGGGTTGGAAAAGACCTTAAGATCATCAAGTTCCAACACCCCTGCCATGGACAGAGACACCTCACACGAAACCATGTCACTCAAGGCTCTGTCCAACCTGGCCTTAAACACTGCCAGGGATGGAGCATTCATAACTTCCCTGGGAAACCCATTCCAGTGCCTCAAGACCCTAACAGGAAAGAACTTCTTCCTTATATCCAATCTAAACTTCTGCTGTTTAGGTTTTAACCTGTTACCCCTTGTCCTATCACTACAGTTCCTAATGAATAGTCCATCCCCAGCATCCCTATAGCCCCCCTTCAGATACTGGAAGGCTGCTATGAGGTCCTGGTAATTCTGTCTGAACTTTTAATTCTTTCTGGTGGATCTGCAGTCAGATTCCAAGCAGATAAATTGTAGATCCAGCATCTACTGAAATTTACTAAAAAAGCCAGTTGCTTATAAATTGCTGGGAAAACTCTGGCCCCGCTTCCTTGACTACAGAGATACATGGTAGAAAGAGTGTCTTTCTTGGGTTTAGGCACCATCTGTTATTTTTTTCACATTTCCACTTTGCTGATGAGCTGAAGCCTGGATTATTGAGTTGGTTATGAGAAGTCCTTTGGCAAAGGAGTTGCCAGACACAACAGGTGACAACTGGCAGTTCACAACAACAAAGTTTTTCTAACAGAGAAGTCTAGAAGCTGCACCAAAACTCAGGCCTTCACTGAAGGCAGTTGCTAATGTGGACTTTCAGCGTAATAGATGGTGAGAACAAAGATTAACCTGTCCTGAGCCTACATCCTCATCTCTGTGGATTCTTCCATTATAAGACTTTTTAGATTCATTTCCCTGTGAAATGTGATACAACCTAAACAGGAGTATTTTAATGGAGGCAGCATGGAGGACATCTAGCTGTCTCCTGGAGGTCGTGGTGGGAAGCAGGGAATCCGCTTAATCAGCATTTGCCACCCTAAACTACCAACTCTTAAACCCTCTTTGTGATGAGATTTCTTGGTTTTGAAGAGAGGTGAAAGAGAAAAAATACTTTAATGATGGAAACTGCGTCCACTAGAGTATGGAACTATAGAATTTTAACAGTCCAGGACTATGAAGTTTGCCAAGGTTTTATCCAGCAGATCATCACAAGCTTTAAGAAGCATAGAGGTAACCTTGAAGAAGGCCTGGAAAAAATTTCTCATGGTACCTGAGCATGTGCAATAGCTGGAATGCTTACACAGCAGGGCAAGTGATGTAGTGAATGTGCTCATTTGTGATAGACATCTTTCTGCTGCACAGGCACTGTTTGAACTTGCTGATCAGTCTTTCTTCCCCTCTGGGGTCGGGGCAGTTGCTGACATCCCCCCCAAAAACCCAACAATGAAAACAACAAAGAAAACCTGCGAAGCGAGTAGGTTTGGAGTTGAAAGGATGCCACAGTGCAGAATCATGCCAAAGGTTTGAGGCAATAAGTCAAGGCTGCAAAGTTGCTAAAGCTAGTGGGTGCTGACATGCCAGACTGCAAATATGCCTGAGGCAAGAGTGGTGAAAAAGCTGCCAAGACCATAGGTACCAAAGACAAAGACCCAAGAGCTGAAACAGTGTCTCATGACAGACATCCCACTTGTGTGTGTTGGTAGTGAAAGATCAAAGCACTCATATGGTCACCAAACCAAAATTTAAATATTATTAAAAGGATTGGTTATATCTGTAAGAGCAGGATTGTGACCCCAAATGCAAGGTAGTAATTGAAGCAATTGTTAAAGAGGTATCATTGCAGTTCAAAGGGCAATTCCTTATTGATGGAGTAAAAGGGGATTGATTAGAAAGCAGCTGAAATGGAGGCTGGATGTGGTTTGTGACCCTCTGAGATTTTGAGAGGGATGTGGTTCAACATCCTCTTTCAGCTGGATCCTGGAAAACTTAAGAGCTTAGATATATTTCAGGCTGTCTCTGACAATGGTTCTGAGAGCACCAGAGCATCTTTGAAAACATGCAATTATATGTGTTTCCTTTCACAACTGAGCAGCCTTTTCTTAAAACACTTTTGTAAAATGTAGACATAGATTGTTTGCTGCAGAGGAGGAGCAGCATAGTTTACATTTCTCTGCCCCTGTGTGCACTGTTTTTTGAGAATTACATGTTGGTTTGTTTTTTTTTTTTTTTTTTCCCCACTTTAAAAAACACAGTTCAACCCTCACTTCTGCTGGTGGTGGTCTAGCATGACCTGTATGCCGCTTCCAGGTGGACAAGAACAACACCCATATGAGACCCTGTGAGGCCAATCCCAAACTCTTCTAATCTTCAGATGGATGGGAACATGGCAAGAGAGGGGAAGAAAAGAAAGGAGATAAAGCTGAAAAATGAGAAATCAGTTTCCTGCCACTTACCCATTACCCACACAGGGAAATCAGTGTGATTCTTTTGTCCATCATGCCTATTTGCCTTCCTCCCTTTGCTCCTCCACACAGGACACAGAAGCCTGGTAGAAGGGGTGTACCAGTGATGCCTTGTCCTGGGCACCAAGCATAGCCCCTCTCTGCCTTGGGCAGTAGTGGTTCTGCCACATGCCTGGTGTGCTGGGCTGGGCTGGGCTTTCTCCGTCTGTACAGACTTTTGAGTGTGCGTAATGGGGAGGTGAATCCCATCAACTATTTATGAGCTTGCCATGACAGGCTGCTTTTGTAGGTCTGTGTCTTACGTGATCTCTGACTACATCTACCAGGTCTAAAGGCAGGTCCACCATTAGTGTGGTGTAGTGTGGTGTTTCTACACTGGCACTTAAACAACTGGTTTTAGCACGCATGTTTTCACACATAGAATCATAGAATTATAGAATAGCTAGGGTTGGAAAGGACCTTGATATCGTCAAGTTCCAACCCCCCTGCCATGGGCAGGGACACCTCACGCTAAACCATATCACCCAAGGCCTTGTCCAACTTGGTCTTGAACAGTGCCAGGGATGGAGCATTCACAACCTCCCTGAGCAATCTATTCCAGTGCCTCAACATCCTAACAGGAAAGAATTTCCTCCTTATATCCAATCTAAAATTCCCCTGTTTAAGTTTTAACCCGTTACCCCTTGTCCTATCACTACAGTCCCTAATGAATAGTCCATCTCCAGCATCCCTATAGCCCCCCTTCACATACTGGAAGGCTGCTATGAGGTCTCCACATCTTTTTACTGTGTTTGGCTGTCTTTAGGTACATGTTGAATTGCACCTTTTCAATGCTCTCTTACCTCATCATACACTAGGCTAATATGTATTTTTGCCTGTTGTTCTACAGCTAATATGCAAACACAGAATCAAACATGGGTTGGTTTGGCTTATATGACTGCATAGGAGTACTCAACTCTGTCCGAACATCAGAACAACCTTCAGTACACACAGGGTTCTCAATCTAATTGATAATCTAATGATATAACTCTTGCTATTGCCAGGTACTGTCATTAATTTTACTATGCTATTGAATATTGAAAATTAATTCCCAGAATGGTCTTACTCACTTGTTCCTTGGCTAGGATACATTTATTTCCTATCATCAACTAGTTCATAGTATATCAAGGTTCAAAAGGCTTTTTCATCCTCTGAAAATGTACAGTGTAGTCAGCGCTAATGAAAGGGCAATGAATAATACTGTACATCACGGCTTTCACTGAGGTCACTGGGTTGAATTAGAGATCCTTTAACCATTACTACAGTTTTATGAATGGTGTATTTTACCCTAATATTTTACTTGACGTCACTACTTAACACACTTCTGGCTCCATGGAAGGAAAAAAAAAAGGCTTTGTGTCCCCTGAGGTCCCTATAGTTTTGGGGATCATTATAATTCTACTGAGTCACATCCTGAGGTCCCTGATCAGTTGCCATACCATGCTAAATCCTCCTGAAATCAACTGAAAACCATGCTAAGAATCTCAAGATTTGACCCTTTATTAGTAGCTAAAACTCTCTTTCAGAGAAAGGAATAGTTGCCGTTGTGATTCCTACTCACCATAATGTAGCCAGCCTGTATTTGTGTAACTCCTAAGCCCAAGCATTGCAACCCTGACTCCCATCTTATGCAGTCAGTCACTGACATTTGGGATTTTTTAGCCAGTTTGCCTCTCCTGTGCAAATCTTGGTTTGCAGGGTACGTCACTGGCTGTAATTAAAAAGGGCTTGATTTAAACTCTAACAAATGTTGCATATGGGCAAGCAGAGCTGCACAACAGGGACTGTGTTACAAATGCAAGTCCCTTCATCTCTGTAATGGGGACACAAGTGGACCTCTGTAATCCGTTGTGAAAGCAAGGGCTTCTTCTCCCAGTCACTGGTTCAGAGCTGCTGAACTCATGACGTTCCTAAGACCTCATTCTGTTCCCAAGAGCTGAATGATGGGGGCACCACTTCACAAAATCAGTTAATAAATCCATACCATTGGGGGGCACTTAATCTATGGTGTTCTATCTCATAAACAGTGAAGATAAGTGATATCCCAAATAAAACATTTGCCACAGAAGTTAAAAAACAGTAAGCTGAGGAGAAAATAGGTATTACAATTTCAAATTTGTTCATATGCATTAGAGAGTTTTTACAAGTTTTCACAGCCTAGGTGAGGCTCATGTCCCAAGGAGTCTGCTTCATCTAAGCCTCTTTCTTCCCTTCTTTCTCCCTAAAACAAGAGGCAATCTTCAAAGGAACAAATATGTCACTTTAAATGCACTACATAAAAATGGGCCAAATGAATTATTAAAATACATTTAAAAGGAGATTCACAAAACACTCATGTGATTCGCTCTTTGACAAGCAATTGATGCTGTTGAAATGGCTGCATTTCACAACACAAGTGTTTTCTTTGCTAGACAGATAAATAGTTGAAATAATGTGAGAAACGACTTTGCAGTCATCCAAAGACCAATTTGGCTCTAAATGGTTCATTTAACGGCTTTCGACTGGCTGTGCTGCGTCGCTCCATACCCGCCCTTCACCACAGCCATGTGCTTTGGAATTCCTTCTAAAACTGAGCTCCAAGCCTCGCCCTCCTCTCCCCATCCCAATTCCCTGCAGAAGTGTTACTACATATGCTTTGAATTTTTCTTTCAGATGCGCTCCCAAGTCTAACTCCTTCCTCCCTGTGCTTGAAACATATGGATTTGAAAGCACAGATGTGGCCTTGAAGTTTTTGGACCAGGCTCATCTGGGTCAATCCCTGTATAGTTTGACTAGTAGTTTCTTCAGGAAAATTCTCAGAAGCCTTCGTTTTTTCTTGTTCTGACTCTACTACGCATTGCCTTTTATCTCTCCTAGTTGAACTACAAGGATCTCAAGGGAGATGTGATTTTCATAAACAGAAACGTAATGACCAGCCAGAGGAAGAAAGAAAATGCTTAATGACTGTGAGAGTTGTCCTTATGAAACAGCAAGTTTCCGTTTAGTTTATTCTATATGTAAAAAATGTATCATGAATAGACTGGAGGAGAAAGGGAGGTTATTTCAAGATACTATTATTATTATCATCATCATTGTTATTATTATCATTATCATTGATGGTGACTGATCATCACCATCATCGTTGTCGTCCTGGTTTAAATCCAAGCAAGAAAATTAACTTCATCCCATCCGAAACCAGTCTACTTATTATTACAATGCTGATAGAGATTTTGTCCCGCTACTGCCAGCACTGAGTCACAGAGAAAGGGTTCTGGATTTGACCCCGAGAACTCCGTTTTGGCATTAACAGGGACTCGGTAGGATCCCTTCTGCGCAGAGGGATGCCCGTACAACACAGTTTGAGGACTAAGTCAACCGTACAACTGCTTTACCGGACGTGCTGTTTTCCTTCGTGGTCCAGATACTGCTAAGGAGGGACTCGGGCGGGTCAGGAGCACCCCGGAACCGTGTCCCAGTGCCCCGGGTGACGGGGCCAGCTCGCCAGCAGCGCGGGAGCCAGGCTCCCTCCGGCACCCCGCCGAGCGAGCGGCGCCTGCGAGCCAGAGCCTGCGCCGGGCGGGGTAACCGCTTTGCACCGCGCAGTGCCAGCTGCCCGCCGGGGTTCCACGGGAGTCTGCGGAAGAAGGCGCTGCCCCGGACACGACCGGGGCCGCTCGCTGAGCGGGACTGCGGGGACAGCGCGGCTCATTGTGTGCACCCCGCGGAGCTGCACGGGGAGCAGAGCGGGCCGGCCCCGCTGCCCGTGCCTGGCTGGAAGTGAAACGCGCCCCGGCTGCTCCTTTTTCTTTTCTCTTTCTCCCTCTCTTTTTTTTTTTCTTTTCTTTTTTTTTTTTTTTTTAGCCTCCAAAAAGCTCCGTAGCCCCTTTCATCTGCCGCCGCGGCCCAATGGGAAGGCGGAGGCTGCCTGCAAGTGGTCTAATCTCAATGAGGTGTCAATCATGTTCCCCGGTGGGTGAAGTAAGGTCTTTTGTAACCGCCTCTGTCTTTGGGAAAGAGAGGAGAGAGGAGGAAGACTGGAGCGGAGCGGGGAACGCCGGACCTTACTGCAGGAGAGGACTCCAGCTCTGATCTCATGTGTGCCTGAGCAGGGGAAGCGGAGCACATGGATTTCTAAACACGCTGGGATTTTATAGATCTACAAAAAAAAAAAAAAAAACAACAACAAAACAACAACAAAAAAAAAAAACCACAACAAGAAGCCAACCTGACCCTACTGAAAGCAGTCAAATGAATCGTAATTGCAGATCAATGCAGAGAGATGGGGAAACTTCACTCGAAACATGGTTAGTTCCTTTCACTTGCTACTTCCTTAGCCCCTTCCCCTCATTCGGATTTTACTCGGTTTGTTGCTTGATTTTATACTGGTGTCTAATGATCTTCCTTTATTATTTCCCCCACACACTTTCCTCCGGATCTGCCTAGCTGCCGTTTGTAAACCCCGAGAAAGTCCAGAAGGTAGGGATGGTTGCTTGCTGCTAGTAACTTTGAACGCGTTCCCCTGCTCTGGGTGCCTGCCCCGGGCCCCCTGCCCTGTCCCCTCAACTTTCCGCCGCGGTTTGCGCGATCCTGCCCCGGCTCCGGGGGATGCCGGTGGCCGCGGGGGCCGGGCGGGCTCTGCGGGCGCCTCAGCGGCGGCATTGTCTCCTCTTTCCTAGGTGATAGTTTTGCTGTGAACGCTTCTCTGGCTCGCAGAGGGCTGGAGGACTGGATGGTGAAGCAGAAATACTCCGGGGGCAGCAGCGGAGGCAGCAGCTCGGGACTCCAGCAAGGCTGCCAGCACCGGGCTGTGTGCAGGCTCGCCAGCTCCAGGGTATGTCAGCTTCCTTGCTGCCCCCACCCCCCGTCCCTCCTTCTTGAAACGGGGAAAACCAAAACCTCTTTCTACATCCCTCTCTCCCTCCCAAGGGTCGGTTGTGCAAAGTCAGGGTTTGCTCTGCCCCAGTGCTGCTCCAGAGGGCTGCACCGTGGGTGGCTTCCTTCAGTCCTTTGATGAAGTTAGGAGGTGCGGAGCAAACTTTATGCTGGCACAAAAGCCAGAGGAGTAAGAGAACCTGCCCTCACTACGATTAGAACAAACCCCTTCACAAACAGGAACAATCTCCGGGCAAAGCCCAGCACCCTGCCAGTGCGTGCAAGCTTGTGCACCCTGATTGGTGTACAAGTTCGGCTGTGACATTCTGGCAGAGGAATTCTGGAAAGGGGAAGTCCCCGACGACTCGTTATTTATTTGCTCTTTGCTAATAATGGGGTGCAGGCTTTCTCCATAAGAGTCGTTGCACATGTTGCTTGTCCTGGCAGTTAGCACACTGGCCACCCTTCCTCTTGCTTCTGGTCTTTTTGTGTAAAGTTGAGCTGGTGGAAAAGTTTAAGTTGCCTTTTTTTTTTTTTTTTTTTCCTTTTTCCTTCTTAATGTTGTCTCTTTAAACAAGAAGGCATGATGGGAGGTAAACAGACTTAACAGTTCATAGATATGGTCCTCATAGTGTTTCAGAGTATGATACAGAGCTTATTGATGTTTACTGAAAGACTTCCATTGACTTCTGAGAGCTTTGAATCAAGCCCTGAAAGCTTCATCAGTGGAAAAGTAACCTGAGAGATGGGGAGATTGGAATCTGTGCTTCCCAGCAAGGAATGTGGCTCTGAAAGCACAAGCAGAGCCTGGCCACCAAACCTCCTGCAGGCTCTTTGCTTTGTTAGCCACCAGTTTTATTGTCAGAAGCCTGGACTTTCCATGTCTCAGGAAAAACTATCTCGCAAGTGGAAAATACTTCATTGTATTGGGTGTTAAAGTGTGTAGAAGATGCGTACGGGAAAAGATAATAGTTATTAGATTCCACCAGTATTGTATTTAAGGGAGGATAAGTTTGGAAGAAGTAAGACCGGGGTGGGGGGTGGGGGATGAAGGGGTGGTGGTGGTGCAAGTGTTTGTTTGATGAGCTTAATCACCTCATGTGCAACTTGCAGGTGTGGTTGGTTGAAGTGGTTTTTATTGTGCTTTACTTGGAGACAATGTGTCCAAAGAATGAAGGTCTCATCAACAGTGGTACATAGATGTGTGAAACAGACACAAAGAGTGAACCCATGTGCTTTTAATTCTTTTCATTATCCCCATTTTAGTAACTCAAGCTTTTTGAATATGTTCTACCTTTCAAATACACATTTTCTACAAAAGAAGCTCAACTCACCAAACTAAATATGGGTTTAAAATGCAAGAGTTAAAGGCAAAAAACTCTGACTTTAGCTTTGTGAAATGTGTTTTCTTCCACAAATACAGTTTGTTTTCTGACAAGAAGGAAAAAAACCCCAACTTTGTCGGAGATACTTTTTTATTCACAAAACTTCAGTTTTCATTTCTATGTGGTATGCTCAGCTGGAGAGACAGTATTTCTCTTCTTAAGGTGTCCTTTTACTCATGATAGCTCAGCAATTAGCAAGCCATTAACTAAAAATTAGTCTACAGTTTTAGTACATTATAATAATGTAAATAGGTTTAAGTATGTTTAAAAGCAGTGTTCCCATGAGGCTTTTTACTGTCATCCTGATAGAGCTGTTGCTGAATGTTTGAAAATATAAATTTATTGCCTAATATATTGGGTAGTATCTGCATGCATATATCGCTTGCTAATTGACTTAGTTTAATTGTCATCCTGTCACAGGCACACTGTGACAGCTACATTAAAGTTCCTCTAAAATATGCTCTTTTTGTAATATGGAAGGGTGCATTTCTAATCCTACATTGGAACCAGATGTGCCATATGTACAGTCTTTTTAACAAGGATTATGGAGTCTCAGCTATTTGCTGTGAGATTGCATGACTGTTTCTCTTCTGAAATCTCTTTGATCTCTTGTATAATTATACCAAGATACAAAGAGAATTGTAGCCTAACCTCTTGGCTCTTTGTTCACCTCAAGATGTAGCAATAGCAGTCACTTCTTGTAACAGTTAGTCATTTGAGATTGTGTGGGACAGTTGTGTATTCCCCAATAATGTAGTACTGGTGCACTTGAATTGACCGAGGGCTCTTACTACTTCAAAATTCTTCCTAAAATGTTCAGTAAGCTTCCAGGACTCTGTAGAATGGTGCAGTTTTGTTGTGTCACAGCTGAAACTTTGGCTTCTCATTGCTGAGCTTGTGATTTACAGCAGAAAGAGTTAGACCAAACACTGATGAAAATATCTGCATTCAGAGAAACGTCCAGTGAGTTTTAAAAAAATAATGGTCCAAGAAATAATTTCTCCTAGGGATCCTTAACCAGAGTTTTGTTGATGGTGGTTTTATTGAATCTTATCTGCTAAAATCCAGTATACAGGTCCAAATACCTGTTTTTCGTAGAAGAGAGCATTCAGTTGCTTTCAAATCTGAAACTTAAAAGGTTTGAATAATTTTGACTAGAACTTGAATGTGATAGTGAAATTTGACTTATGCTGCTCCGCATAAGCCAAAAATTCTGTTTTGGTTCTAGAGGAAGGCTGTTTTCCTCAAGAATAGAGATACTGAATGATTTTGCTGAAGTTAGTCATCCAGAGGAGATGACAATGAAGTTCAGGGAGATTCATCTAGCATTTTACAAGAGGGGTGAGTGACTAATACAGGAAAGCAAAAATTTTTCGTTTGTGCCCCTCTCTAGAAAAACTGAATTTATGATAGTTGTGAAGGGGAGGTCTTTACATCAGCTCACTCAAGGGGTGTTTGACACAAGGAGAGTTGAAGAATACACCACCTTTTTCCCTCCTGAAGTTTTAAGAGTTTCTTGGTCAAAACTCTTCCCTCAGTTGATGTGTTTTTCATGTTGTGTGCCATCCATCCATGTCTCCTGCTTCCAAATCACTGGAAGAACAATTAGTGTCCATCTGTTGCCAAATGCATCAGTCATCTGAGAATGTTCTCATAGTATGTTGGGTGAACGCATGAGCTAGAGGAAAGGGAGCATATCTGGAAGACATGCTTCTGGTGCATACACAACTTTCTCTTCTAGGCTGAGCTCAGCTCATTAAACCATTGCCACCCGCCCAGCAGGGGCTGCTGTGCTCTAAGGGTTTTAATTACTGTGGAGGATGAGGGTTGGGCTGCAGCCTTCCACATCAGGCAGAACTAAAGAAAAATGGATTTCTGCTTCATCCATGTAAAGTATGAGGTTCAGAGTCATCTTCTAGTTTCAAAACTAATTGAAACCACTGGAGCTGTAAATCTGTTAGAGCAATTGAATACACTTCTTTTGCTGCTTTATGAATGAGTTAACTTGTGCCCAGAAAGGTTTTCTGATGCCGTGGATTATTCTGTATAATTCTTAAGTTTAATTTTATTCTGTCTGTTTACTTTTGCAAACTATTTTTGGAGTTGAACATTGTTTGCAAGTATTCATGTATTTGTTTGTTTAACTGTGAAGTAGCTCTATGCTGACAATATTAAATATGACATTTGCTTAGTTCAATTTACTTTTATCTTCAAAGCCATAAAAATTTCACTGGTTTCTTGTGTTTCTCTTTGAGATCTGTGCTTGGAATTGGAAAAAATGTCATATTTTTAATTAAATTTCAAACCAGCTCCCAGTGAGCCAAGTTGAAAGTAATCATTTTAGGTAAAATAGAAGAGAATTTAGCTTACCACTTCTGCTGGGCTCTTCAGTGCTAGTGTTTCTCATGTTCAACCCTAATTGATATTAGTTAGAGTTGAGTATCTGGTCTGGGAATAATACAGCATGAAATACTGAAGCACACCACTGCTTCAGAGGTGGGTCTTGTGCTCCCTTTGTTCTGTGCCTGTAACCACCAGTGCCATTAATGGACATTCCTTGCATGGCTGAGAGGAGACTACACCAATGTCAACTTCACTGCTTCTGTAGCACGATCATTCTTAAATTTAAAAAGAAAAAGAAAATTCCCCACTGTTAAATACCATGTGTGTGTGCATATAAAAATACATAGTCTTACGGAAAACACAGCTGGGTAGGTCATTCATCCAAAATGAAAACAATAAACAGGAAATAGACTTTTTAGTGCAATGTATATACTGTGGCTTAAAGGCTGTTGAAGTGGAAGACTTCATTTCTAGCACTACTTTGGGGTCATCTCTTGGGTAGATGACATTTGAAAGACTGCCTCACTGATATTGTGACAAGAGCAATTAAAATTTCCTTGGGTGCTGTCTTGTTTGCTTGGATTAATCTCTTAAACTGAAATATTTTCAAGTACATTAATGTCAGTATTGTATGGATAATTATTTCCATTGACTTTCAGGATTAAAATAAACAAGAGACTCAGAAGAGCTAGATCTTGGTATGACTAAAATAGTATGCTGATACACAAACTGTTGTGTATGTCATTTAGATTGAAATGGCCAAATTTAATATTGAGAGAGAAACAGAATCTTATTTAGTGTTGAAATTCAGTGCCAACAAACCAAGATAATTTAATTAGTGGTGGAAATAGTGTATCTTGACAGCTCTGGTTTGGGAAAATTATAATATGACTATTAACAATCAAAAAGTCTCTGAAAGTATTAGTGCCATGGTGATGAGATTAGTGAATTGGCCAATGCTGTAGTTGAAAGCTAGATTCCAAGGGAATTATCCTTGAATGATACCAGTCGGTGCAATTAAAAGCCACAATTCAGTTGCCATATGGAAAGTGTTAGGCATCCTTACATGGTTTCAGAACTATGTGCCAGAGGTTAAATTGACATATGAAGAAAAGCATAAATTAAATATTTTGTGTTATGAAATTAGAAGTTGACTTTGCTTGAGCCATATGGAGGAGGTAGATGGAAGACTGTATTTCATCAGGGCTTGTTTTATTGGTGTTTCAGATTTAATGTGGTACACTTTTAATTTGGCATGTTGATTGGAAAGCTGAATGGCCTGTAAAGTTTCTGCAAACAAACTCATTAAAGTAACTTTTTTTCTGGGAGGTTGTTGATCTCTACCAACCCTCTTACTCCCATTCCATTACTTAGGTTGATGTTTGAAAGAAGGATGCATCTTCTGTGTAGTAGCTGGGTGAAGTTCTCCTTTAAGCAATACAAGCTATACCTCTTGGACTTCTCACAGTCCCTGTTGGCTTAGTGAAACCTTAATTCTTCTGAATGAGGAGGGCTTGGTTATGGAGTATATTTTTGTCTGTAAAGTGGGATGAAAAGTAACAACAGTATGTTCTTTAATGAATTGAATATAAATAATGTAATCCAGGCTTTACACTAAAAGTTCGGTTGTAATAAAAATGGGAAATTTGTAGCACATGATTGTCGACATATGGGAATGTTCTTTACAGCAGCATTCATTAACAGAAGGTTTTTCTGTAGATTTTCTGGGATCTGTAACAAGACCCAGAAGAAGCTCTGTAAGTGGCTATTTGTAGGCACCCTTCAGAAGATCTTAGTTGACTTTTATGGTTTCTTTTGAATAGGGTTATGTACAGACGAAAGAGAAGTCTCTTGAGTATTCTGTTGAGTATTGAAACATTGTAAGAGTTAGTTTTTCCAAAGTCGGGGAAATAATTGTTTGTTGATGATATTTAAATCAAAATGGAGCATTGCTCCCCATGCTGCAGATGTTGCCCTTTGTAGAAATCCTCATGGATGGATTTGCTTCGTGAAGTCAGCATCAAAACCTTGTTGGAAAGTAAGTCATAGATGTTGAAACACACAAAGTATTTGAAATATTTTTTTTGTAACTAAACCACTTTTCTAGTTAATACACCAGTTACTCTGAATGCTTTGGCATTTTCAGACTGTGGTATTTATAGATATCTTCATGGAAAATGAGGTATAGTTTTAGTTCAAAAAATTACTGTGAAGAAATGGTCAAATAGACTTTCCCTGTGAACTTATTTAGTTGTATCTGCCAACACTGGCAGCCAAACTAAGCTTGTATTTACTCCTACAGAGTAACTACAGCTATGGGAGACTGAGCTGGACTGTATTCCACTCAAGAGTTATTAACCAGTTTCCAAACGCAAAGTCTTCATTGTGTCTGATTTCTGAGCCAGCAAAGCATGTTTGTGTTGGAATATCTCATGACATTTGTCTTGCAGTGGTGGAACACCAGTGGTGTTAGCTGTGGTGAAAGGGCTGTGCTGGCACAGATATTTTTACTTCTGCATAATCTGAGGGGAAATGACTTGCGTAGGTTCAGCTATTGTTATTCTCATTGTTCTGCAAGGGGTACTGCTGTACAGTGCATTTGCTTTTTGTAAACTTCTGGATTATGTTGTCATCAGAGCAACATAGCATATATTTTGTCTTGAAATTTGCGGAGTAGCAATGACATGTCAGAACATGCGAGACATCCTTTTTCGAGTTGGAAATTCCTGTACAGTTAGTGTCTTCCAAATAGACTTCTGTCACATAACAGCATGTCCACTGCTAAAGAAGGACCAGACCATTCATTTGCCATGGCAGTTGACATTCCCACAGGCTTGTATCTCCAAGTATGTGTTCAGCCAGATTCCTTAATAGGTGTGTGTCTCATGTGATCTGGTGTGTGCCCAGAGAAATGTGAGAAATATTTTGGTTTAATCATACAGAATCTGTTAGAGGAAGGGAGCGATGATGCATTCTGTTGTTGGGAGGTCCTGTAACAGCTGTGAAACTGAGTACCACTGGGTTTGTTTGTGTGGTGTGGCCTATTGTATATTACAGGGCAATAAATGCTGCTATTGTTTTAGTCTCCAAAGCTTTTGGTGGAGTAAATCCTTAAAATACACTTAAAAGACCCTACCACACCAACCCCTCCAGGGGTAAGGGAAGACCCCTGGTTCCCTGATTCAAACCAAAATCCTTGCCAAATGCATGAGAAGTAGTTGTTCCTTAAATCTCAAGCTGATTTTAGTAATATTTAATACTTGGGAACAAGACTTATCAGGCAAGCACTTTTTCTGCTTTTTGTCAAAGTTCTGATAGTTTGTTGATTTGCTCCAATAACCCTTCTTGATCTGAATATTCAGTGGAACTCTGAATCTCATAAAGCTGAGTGTGAAAAGGTCTCTGGCTTATACCTTAAAAAATGCCATTTACCAGTCTTGCTTTTGGTTTTAATGGGTTTGGTTATAAATGCAGGCTCAGCGGCACTGGTCCCTTATGGTATTTGAAATAAGAATCTCTTGAGAATCCTTGCTTAAAATGTGGGAAGAGATCAGTTACGTTTTGAGCAAAATTTACAGCAGAGTTCTCTTAAAGTGCCTGGAATTTTCAGCCATGTATCCTTGGACTTCAAGCTAACAAATGCAGGCAGAATGTATGTTGCTTTAGCTCAAAGATGGTTTGGCATGTGGTCAGAACAGTCTGTGCACTGCCCATCTAGAGAAATACTTGTGTTTTGTGATTAGGGTGGAATTTAATGCATTTGAGGGCATTACTGTGGTACCTTTAAAGGGATTAAGTATATTGAGTTTCCTATTAAAGTGTAACATTGTGATTCAAGATCTGTGAAAGAAAATCATGCATGGGTGTTTGATCTTGGGGTGCAGTCGTACATGCTGTGAGGCATAAAATAAGGGGATAGACTCAGTAGGCAAGTGACAGAACAAAGTACTGTCTTGCAGGAGAAATGGGATTTGCAAGCAGGCTTGGATCTTTTGATTCATATTCTGATGTGAAAGATGAGTGGTACGGAGGTGACAGATTTGTCTTGGGGGAGGAAGAAGAATGGTGGGTAGTGTGTCATTGCCCTCAGAGGTAGTTTGCCATCTGATTCCCCCAAGGTTTGATAGTGGTAGGTAAGAACTAAGCTGTTTCTTGTCCTGTCTTAAAAATTTTTTACTATTCCAGGATAGTTAGTTTCAAGAGAGTTAGGCAAAGAAGGTGGCATGTAAAGATAAGCCTTACGCCTTAAATGCATATAAAGAACAGATGCCTGTTTGGGGGAATGGGAGTTTTGTCTGTACATAGTGCACTAGTCCTGAGCTCAGAGAATAAAAAGCAGTCTCTGTATTGCATAAGATGCTGTGGTTAAGCCTGTATCAGTGTATCTCCAATAAACTACTGTTTGAAACAATAAATAATGATTTTGCTTGTGAACTTTCCAAATCTCTGTGTTCACGTAGCATACGTGTATATACACTACAGACACTCATTCCCCTATAAAGAGAGAACATCATAGTCTAGCAAACAGAGTATCTGTCATTCCAGCTGAGCAAAGGTCTAAGGCAATAACCCAAAATATTCTGGAAGAAATTCTAAAAAGCATTGAAGAAATCAATCGTCTGATCCTAGAGGAAGGTCTTTGATGTAATCCTGCTAAGTTTGTACTGGGAGCCTGCCTATTTCTTTATGGTCAGCCCTACACTTTCTCTATGAAAAGTGGATTAAATAATTTCATATGCTTCTGCTTCAAAAAAAGATGGTTGATAGTTTCTAAAGTGTACACACTGTTTAAATGTAGATTGTGGCTTTTAGCTGAAGCCCAGGTGGGGAGGAAGGGCTTTTCAAAACAAGTACTTACAGGAAAATAAATAACACTTTGATATTTTTCCCATGGAAAAACTGTGCCTCATTTAGCCATCCTGAATATTTAATTTTATGTTGAGGATAAACTTCATAGGTTATCTCAGTTAAAGCCATTTTTATTTATGCAAAGCTTATGTGCAAGGTCTTGTTCCTGATGCGTATGTAAAAGGAGGTCTTCAGAATGCCGTAAGTTACTTTTAAAGGTACATTTATAGCTAACAATGTCCAGTTATGTGAGTCTGGTTTTATCATCTTGAAAAATTCTGCAATATTTTGATGTTGTGTTTTGATGTAAAAGTCCTTTTGTAATACAGGGGAAACTTGTCACTGCTTTCAGTGGTTTTCTACTGGGTTCTCTGCCACATGAGTGAAAGATGAGGGAAGGTTCAAGTGATAGTATAAGAGTCTTTTTATCTAGCAGCTACATTGCTGGTGGAATGGCAGTGTATTTTCCTCTACAGATGCAGTTTATCTGACCACTTTATGACAGGTTCATGAAAGTTTTTCCCAGTTGTACTGCCACTTAAATTCCCATTTGTAATTAGCATTGAAATTTTGCAGATAGGTTTATGAAGCATATTTTTAGAGAGGCTATTCCCACAAAACTACTTAATGCCCATTAAAATACCACATTTTTATTGTATGAAGGTGTTTTTTATCTAATTAGGTTGGTTTGTTAAGGTATTGCACCACAGTCTCACTTTTTTTTTTTTAAGCTGTTTTTAATCATTTATTTATGACTGGTAGGAAGCATACAAAATCTTTAACTCTAGCCTAATGCACAGCATAAAGAAGTAAATGATCTCTTCCTGCCTAAGCTATTGTACAGGGCTTTTCTTTGAAAGGCATCTGTTCATGGATTAAAACATCATGACGTGTAACAGAAGAGAAAAAAATACCAACCAGCAACAGAATTTAGAAAGGAAGTATTGTATCCATTAATGCTATGTGGACTTCATTGGAATTTGGTCATCAGCCTTATCATGGCACACATTTCCACATGTGCTGTTTGACTTTTTTCTTTATTTTTAAGATAATTAAAAAAAAAAAAAATCAAGTTTTGTGAGAACTGTGATAAAAGTCAAAGGTAAAGCACATTGGAGTAGCTCTGTGTCCCTGGAGGTCCCTGGGAGGTACCAGCTAGACTAAGCACTGCAGGTGCTTAGTCAGTGAACATACATTTGCTGCTTAAACACAGAAGAAACCAATGCTAAAACAATTTATCCTTAACCTTATGGCCACTTCTGGTTTTCCCCATTTTGGAAAGACAGAAACCAAAGGCTCTGCAGTGAGAAGCCCTCTAGATTTGCCAGTAAATGAGTAACAGACAGTGGCCAATGTCCTGTGGGAGTAGCAGCAGGATTGTGATGTCCTTTATTAGCTCAACGACAGTAATCTGACCCTCCTCGGTGTGTTTCTAATGGCAACACTGACAGTCCTGGTCTCCTCAAAAAATGAGGAGAATTTCACCACCACTGGGGAAAATAGGAAAGCTTGTCAAATACAGTGGGACAGAATGGTTAGACAAGAAAAGTGCTATCTTTTTAGCAAGTAAAGAGTCCTGGCCTACTGTATAGTCAGAGTTTCTCCTACTGTCAGCAGGAGCCCTATCCAAAGACAGGGTGAGGCTTCCTCCTTTAACACTTACAGTAGGCATGGGGTCTGGTCAAAAACTACTGTTAAATGCCAAAATCCAGTAGTATCAGGCATGGATAAGCAGTTCTGCCTTCAGTTAGAAATAGGCACAGAGACTCTTTTCTGAGAGGTGTGCCAGTCTGAGACACATGCCAGATCAGGAGTAGGATTTGGCTTTAAATTGTGTTGGCACAACTTACTGATGCCAGTGGGGTGGGTGTTAAGAGCTGACAGCAGAACTGGGTGGAGGGGAGTAGATCAGCTGAAAAAGCAGTCTTCTGGCATTCAGTCTCATCTGCCTGTAATGGGCAGAAGTGTGTTTTGCCCAGATTTAGCAATCCACAGACAAGAGCCTTTCTTGTGGTGGTGGTGACAGTGAGTATTTTGTGTCATACCCCAGCTGCACACCAAAGTATATTGTAAGTTTTGTGCCATGCTGGTTTGCAGTGGCCATTCTTGCATGGTGATGCCTTCCTTCAGTGGCCACACTGTTCTGTTCAGGTAGCACACCTTTTTCTTCAGTTGACCAAGTTCTGCTGATGGCAGACTTTACCCACACTTCACATGCCTATTTGAACTGCCTGCCTGTGCTGTAGAGAGGATGAAATGGTACAAGTTTTGCCACACAGGTTTTTGACTGTGTGCTATTGATAGGACAGATTTTGGAGTGATCTCTGTGGAGTATAAAGGGTTACGTTGTTGAAGTTATACAGGCGCCAATCCACTGGCACACCGCAGGTGATCTCGGAGTGAATGTTGTTTAAAGCGCCTGTCCCACGGTTTCACAAATGTGCTCTGACCAGAGGATGTTTTTCTAACTTCAAAGGGCTTCTCAGGCTGGCTTGGTGCCTGACAGACTGAGTCCACAATTCCTCTCTGCTCGTGATGTGTTCTAACCATGTGTGATTTTTTTGGTATGTGATGTTTTCTTAAAGCGGCATTGACCTGTGTTCAAGTGAAACTTGCTCTTAAGCTTGTAAACACAAACTTGTCGTGTGGGCAGTTTTCATCTTAACCTGATGTGTGTATTTTTGTAAGAGCAAGAATAGACTTCAAAAGGAGGAGTAATTTATAGTGAAAAAAAAAAAAAAAGCAATAAGCTTGCAGCAGCTTTTGATGCTACGTGGACTTTGTCACCATCCAGAGGCTTTTCCTTGAAGATCCAAGTGTGGGTCCTTTGCTGGCCTTAATGAGAAGAGCATGTTCCCACCTTCCACTGCTAGTGTTGTAGTAGGCTACTTTCACATATGCCTCTGCACAATGGGTATGCAAAAGGGGAAGGCAAGGCAAAAAGGAGTAGAAAGTGGAATGGACCATAGACATGTATCATTGGCCTTTTCCTTCTCTGCCTCTTAAGCAATGTTATATTAAAATAAGCTTTTAGGAACATGTTCGTATGTTTTTAAATATTAGAAGTTTCTTTTTCTCCTGTAGTACTTTGTAGTATAGTTTTCTAAAGGTTAATACAAAATGCACTTCTTTTTAATGCTGAGAGTTAGAGATGACTGTGTATGTTTGTATGAGTATATGTGGGTCAAATTCGTTTACTGTAGAAGTCCAACTCTGTTGAGAGAAGGATTAGACCTGAAACATCTCCTGAGGTACACTGTACTACATTAGCTGTGGTTGTGAGTCTGGAAATGTCTGGTGTTTCACCAAGTTGCACTGGTGGGCACTGTTTTTTGCAGTGTAAGTGCATTCATTAAGACCAGAAGAAGTAGGCTAGATTGAGGCTTTAATGTCGTCATTTTTAGTTTACTGTTATTACTATTATGGACAGTTTTGCATATATTTAAAAAAGCCAAACCAACAGCAAAATAAAACTTTTCTTATAAGAAAATGCTACCTTACAAGCCAGACCATAACACTCTCTGGTTGCCAAGTGATTGAAGATCATCTGCTATGGGAATAAAACATGGTACTGTGAATTGCATGTCATGAACAATGTATCTCAGCTATGCAGTGCAGTTCTGCTCCTCATGAGTAACATTAGTGCAATCTAGCACCTCATAATTAATCCAGCTTTCAGATGCAGTTTGATCTCAAGGTCCTCATACAGACAAGATTATAGAGAAGTCAGTGATGTCTGGGACCTAAGCCCTAAGGGCAAACAATCTGTGCTACCCTGCCATCCCCTGGTTATCGACAGGAACCATCCCACCATGTTTATTTTGGCTAGTTTTAGAGCAGGTGGCCAGGGTGAATTCCTAGTTTCAAAGTCACAGCTGCTGCTTTGAAATTGTGTAAGAAGGGCTTTGGTTTCTTAACACAAAATAACTGAGCTGCTGTTTGGTATTAGAGCATCATTATTCTGGGAAATGCGCTCTTCATTTTAAAAATATCTTCTGTATGGAAGTTGAAAGTTTATACCTCCTGATTCTAAGGGCAAAGAGCTGAGAAGGTTCCTTTGACTGATTGTAAATACTTAAGGATTCCTCAGTGACTTGAGTGAATGGAATCTGAAGGTAGTATTAAAAATGAATACCAATATTAGAAACAGAGTTACTGCAGAATGTCTTGTTTGTTGTATTAAATAATTTCTCAGGGTAACTATAATTTAAGATTTTTCTCTTTTAACTGGATGTCTTTGTGACAGTTACACCAAAAATGTTATGCCTTTATCACTGAATCAATTAAAAGGGCTAAGTGCTCTACTTAATCAGAGCAATGAGGTTGTAGTTAAGTAGAAGGACATGTTCTGTTACAAATCCCCTTCTCTCCTTGTAAAATTTTATTTTTAAATGAGCCTTCTTGGGTGAGTTTTTCAGTAGCGTCAGCAACAGTGTCAGCAGAATAGTGAATTTGTGTCGCTGGAAGTATAAAGAGAATTCATGAAGGAGTTTGTGCTAAGCATAGTTTTCTTTTTTATAAAAAAGGATTCTATTCACTGTGGTTTTTTCTTCTTTTGTATTCCTTGCCACCTTATGATATTATAATGTTTTTTGCCTAGTTTCAAAATTTCATAGATATATATTTATAAAAAATATATGTCATGTAAGCCTTTTTCTACTCTAAGCGAAAGTACATTTTATGCAAGGTACACAGCATGGGGTTTTCTGGGCCTTCAATCTCATATGATCCTGTCTTACAGAAAATACATCAAACAGGAAAGAGCGAAACACAATCCTCTCAGACTGTGTGAAAATGCTCTTAAGGGTGGGCTGGCTGGAGAAAAGGCTAGGCCTTCCCTCTGAAAGGAGGCCTGACAAAAGTGAGTAGGCAGAGGATAGACAGTTTCTTTAGCTTATGTAGACATGCTTGATAAAGGGTGGAAAGGGAAAAATTAGGGTTCATTTGGTATTGAGGACATAGTCAAACAAATGAATGTCGGATTCACATGCATAGGATGTAACAAAACTTCTGACTTGGTTGTTCAGCGGAAGGGGTGAGTTTGGATACATCCAAAGTACAGACAGTACAAAGTGGAAACTAGGCTATGCCCATAAATCCTTTTTGCTTCAATCATAAACTAATTTTTGTTTGCATTTGTGTCTTGTGAGAGTAATGACTAGTAGCTCTTTTACCTGTTGGAAACTGCATGTTCTAGTGCAGCACTTTGTAGATGTACCTATTAATAAGTGGTACTGGACCATATTTTATGTAGAGGTATGTGTGGCATAAAGATCACTACTGAGTTAAAGCTCTCAGTGGTGTGGACACAGGCTTACTGTGCATTCTGTGTGTCTCTTTGTGTCTCTTTTGGTGGCCTTCTATGATGGGGCTACAGAACTGGTGGACAGCGGTAGAGCAGTTGATGTTATCTACCTGGACTTGTGCAAAGCGTTCGACACTGTGCCACACAACATCCTTGTCTCTAAATTGGAGAGGCATCAATTTGATAGGTGGACCACTTGGTGGATAAAGAACTGGCTGGATGGCCACATGCAAAAAGTTGTGGTCAATGGCTCAATGTCCGGCTGGAAACCAGTAACAAGTGGTGTCCCTCAGGGATCGGTGTTGGGACCGGTCTTGTTCAACATCTTTGTAGATGACGTGGACAGTGGGATTGAGTGCACCCTCAGCAAGTTTGCCGGTGACACCAGCTGTGTGGCTCGGTTGATACGCTGCAGGGAAGGAATGCCATCCAGAGGGACCTTGACACGCTTGTGAGGTGGGCTGATGCCAACCTTATGAAGTTTAGCAATGACAAGTGCAAGATCCTGTACCTGGGTCAGAGCAGTCCCAGGCAGAGCTACAGGTTGGGCAGAGAAGAGATTTAGAGAAACCCTGTGGAGAAGGACTTGGGGGTGCTGGTTGATGAGAAAATGAACATGAGCTGGCTTCAGTGTGCACTCGCAGTCCAGAAAGCCAACCATATCCTGGGCTGCATCAAAAGGAGCATGACCAGCAGGTCAAAGGAGGTGATCCTGCCCCTCTACTCTGCTCTCATGAGACCTCACCTGGAGTATTGTGTGCAGTTCTGGTGTCCTCAACATAAAAAGGACATGGAACTGTTGGAACAAGTCCAGAGGAGGCCATGAGGATGATCAGGGGACTGGAGCACCTCCCGTATGAAGATAGGCTGAGAAAATTGGGGTTGTTCAGCCTGGAGAAGAGAAGGCTGTGTGGAGACCTCATAGCGGCCTTCCAGTATCTGAAGGGTGGCTGTAGGGATGCTGGGGATGAGACTCTTCATTAGGGACTGTAGTGACAGGAACAAGGAGTAACGGGTTCAAACTTAAACAGGGGAACTTTAGAATTCTTTACTGTAAGGATGGTGAGACACTGGAATGGGTTGCCTAGGGAAGTTGTGAATGCTCCATCCCTGGCAGTGTTCAAGGCCAGGCTGGACAAAGCCTTGGGTGAGATGCTTTAGTGTGAAGTGTCCCTGCCCATGGCAGGGGGGTTGGAACTAGATGATCTTAAGGTCCTTTCCAACCCTAACTATTCTATGATTCCCTAATGTGTGCCCTTTTGACTGTGATGACTAGTGTAGCTTCCTGGGTGGTTAGGATTTTCATGGGTAGGATGTCAGTCCTGTTGTACTTTAGGAGATAGGATAATAGGTTAAATACAGCTTTCTTAAGCACTCTGAATCACAAGGAAGGTAGGCTTTGAAGTTATCTGATACTACAGGATTGGTCTGTGGGCTTGGATGTGAAGGTGGGAGGTGTTTGTAATGTGGGTGGTCAGAGATGGATAGCCATTGCAGTGGTACTACCTGGTCTCTGTAACACTAAATTTACAGCTTAAGAAAGAGGTGTGGGGGCCATGCATTATAGTCCAGACCCTAGCTTTATTGTATGTCCTTTCTCCGGTTGCTCAAACATGAATCTTCACAGAGGCCCAACATAGCTTAAGTACTTAACACTAATTTAGTCTCATTTTAGTCTCATTCAAAGTATTCTCTTTGAAACTGCCCATTTTATCCACTTTGTTTTGCACTTCCCCATCAGGGAAGTGGCAGTTGGTTTTATCCTTTTACCTACCTCTGCTGTTGAGGTACACAAAAAAATATTTAAAGTTCACAAAGAACTTCAATGCCAGCTTAACACATAAGCCACTTACTCTTAATTAATTGCTATGTTTTTATGAATAAGCCAGGTATTTATTACCTCCTTTCCTGAGCAAAGGAAGAAAACAAGAACAGAGTTTATATAATTCCTCTTTGTGGGGAAAAAAAACAAATGAAAAAACCCCACAACAAACCAACCCACAAAACTCACTCTTAAATTGTTTCTTTTTTTGTTCTACAGTAATCTTCCTAAAATCCTTTCTGGTAAGAGGCGTTTTTGAACTGTCCCACTCTCATCACAGTCTGGGGGCCCAAGAAGTCTAATTCTAAAATGTTGGTATCAATAAAAGCAGTTTTAACATATGGAGAAAATGTATGTTAAGGAGAAGGAGACTTTGGACGAGGTTAGAAGGTGGTAGGACATATCTTTAATGTAGTTTTTAATTTATGAACTGAATCTCTACACCTGGTGGAGACCTGTCCAAGGACAAATGCATTCATGTAATGTAGACTTCCTGCTTATTGCTGTGCCTTGTTTTTGGTAATGCATATCAATTCGGTGCAAGATTAATAGGAATTAGGGACAGAGCGTGTGGCTAGCATATATATAAATCACAGTAGGTAGGTAATATAGGCTGCCAGACTTTTACCACTGTTACTAGATGAAATGGACTCCACAGTCGCAACTAAAGAGTGAAGGAAAGCATCTGTTAAAAATTTGACTAAAGGTGAGCTCTGATGCACCAGCTAGACTTGAGGCTTTGCAGGGAGATGTGTTTTTTTTTCCTGGTGTTTGCTTGAACAATGAACCTTTTTGGAAGGTTATTCTTCAGAGCAGCAGAGTTTGTACATGAGTGAAATTCATGTCAAAACGTTTACAATAAACTGGAGTTATGAGTCAAAGCAGTAGGCTTTGTTTGATCTGGCTTTGTAACGGAGAGCCTTATAATGACTATGCCTCATATTCTGGTAGGCCTTTGTACAATCTGGACCACAAAGTGGGGTAGGTTTACAGGTTAATTAACACCTTCGCTTCTTGTGAGGCTGTCAGTAATGTATCTACCTGCAGTCATGTTTAGAATGGTGACTGGTTAGTGATGGATACTCCCAAGCTTTTTAGTTGTTGCCACTAGATTCTCTGCTGGGAATGGCATTTGTTCTTTTAAACAATATAGAACACAGTTAAATGTATGGTGCTGAAGAAGCCTGGCAGAAGCAGGCACAGGCCTACAGCTGTGCGTTTTCAGCCAGGCACATCGCAGCATGTAGTTTCCCCTCTCCCTACTCCTTATAAATATGAAGAGAATTCAGACAAATTCTGCCCCTCTGAAGAGGATTTAAGGGCATCTGAAACCCATCATTATGTATTTATGGATGATTTCTCTGAATACTGAATTGTAAGGATGGTTTTAAACTAGTGGCTCTGTGGTTTTGGAGAGTTTGGTCAGTCTGGCTGAAATCCTTGTACTTCAGTCTATGTGTTGGGTATGGGCATTTGTTGTTGGTTCTTTTTTTTTTTTTTTCTTTTTTTTCCTCTCCCTTTGGAGACTTAAAAGTTTTCTTTGCCACCTATTGTCTGCAGGTAACACTTTTTCAGCAGTGCTTCTTTCTTTCCCTTCCTGTTCCTCAGGTCTCAACACTGTATGTGTTAGATACTTCTATTTTAACACATATTATTTTTACCTTAGCTTGATTTAAATGCTACATTGATCAGAAACTAAATCTTGATGGAAGAGCAAAGCCATGTAGTGCTATAACTAGCAAGGTTCGCATCAAGAATCCTTTTGCCATCTTGCATTAGCTAGCACACTGTGCTGTGACATCTGGGGCAGATATGCCCTATACATGCTGCCTATCCACACCAGTCCCACTGTACAGATTGCTAACAAAACCCATGTGTAACTTGTACTTTTGGAGCTTACAGGACTTCTTCTCACATCCTTCACTTCCTTACTTCCTTTTTTTGCAAGTGGAAGGACAGCGGAGCATAGCGCAGCTGAGGAGCAGAATTGTTTTGAGAAAAGGGCAGTGCAGAGGCAGTGCTTGCTGCTTTCCTTGAGCCAACAGGGAAACTGGAAAGGAAAATTGTGATACAGTGAATCATAGTCATCTCTGACAGCTCCAGGGGCAGTGCAGCTGTCAGCTTCCGCCTTGCTTGCAGTGAATTATAGGGTCCTAATACAGCCCACTATGCTGAAGCAGAAAAGCAGTAAATTCGTTCTCAGGAGCTGCTTTATGTTGTCTAGAAATGAAGAATTCTTCTGTAAGAATGTTATGCTTTTTATCTAACCTCCCAGTTCCCATGTTTCAGCAGCATATTTATCTCCACCATTTTCATGCTGTGAATGAAGGCCAAGAAACATGTATAAAGGACTTCCTTTATGGCCAATGACACATGTGGCATAGCATCCTATAAAGTTAACAGGGATTAAGGTGAATGACCATGTGAGCGAGAGAGGCATCCCATCAGGAAGTATGTCTGTTTCTGTGTAGCAACTAAAGCAATACTATGTACAGACTTTGAATCAAAGGTTTGGACAGCTAAGCAAAGCTAATCCCTAAAGATGAACTATTAACTCATTTCCTGTGTATGGAACAAATATTGTAGGAGTTTTGAAAGCATTTTCCAGCCATTGTTAGGAGTTGGAGTGTGAGCTATAAAGTTCTGATGTGGGTTCCAACTTTCTCCATATTTGTGGTTTTGGTTTGAGCCTGTCTCTAGTTAGCAGGGGCACAAATGTTAGCATTTACCCATGTGGCTTGAGAGCTGTGCTGTGTAGTAGTGCAAGTCTTGCTTTTCCTTTATTTTTGAAAATATTTCTTTTTGCTGGGCCAGATTTTTTCTGTTATTGGGCAGACTGTATATTCTGGCAAATAAGGACAACTAGGTGTAGTACAGCTGCAAATGTAAAGTGTTAATTGTCTATGAAAGATGTTTCTTTTATAAATTTGCTCAAAGTGAGAACTAAAACATCCTATCATGTTATCTTTTTAGGAAAGCTTTAATTTCTCTGTTGCTTTGCTTCAGCTTTGATTCCTTGTATATTTCATTAGTCAAGCAACTGAAATTAATGGATGGGAAAAGGTTTAAACTGAATAATGAATGTCCTTGGTTTTGGAGAACTTTAAGTGAGAATGATCAACACTAAGAATTAGGTCCTGTAGTAAGTGGAACTTTTTTTACTTTCGGCCTAAATGTAATTGCAAGAACAAGTGTCATGTCGGATAAGAGATCTTCCTGCTCAGATCTACTAAGCTAGGTCTGGCTGTGCAGTATGGTTATACAGTGGGAGTTTAGGCCTCTAAGTCTGAATTCTTGTCAGAAAGCGTAATTCAAGAATGGCAGTGAGAAATTATTACCCAAATGTGAGCAGAACAAAGCAGCTCAGCATTGAACATGCTTTCTCCTGGGCTGTCACCCATTGTATATGTAGCCTGCTGTGTGGCACTTAATGTAATTTCAGACTGGCTTCATTCTGAGCAAAGGCTGATAATGTGTGAACATGTGTAATGGTCCTGAGCTGATGTCAGGCAAGCCCATCAGATGCTGCATGGTGTCTGTTTTCAGAAGGGATTTTAGTGCTGACTTTTGTAGAGTTATTCTCTGGCAGTCATAATTGTGTAGCAAAGAATATTACAGAAATGGGTGTACAGGCATTCTCAAATGCTTGGTGCTTTGTCATAATCTATTTCCATATTTTCTATAAAAGTAAACCAATAGGCAGAGTCTTGAAACCATTTTTTTCAGGCAAAGCTCCAGTTAATACCAAAGAAGTCAGGACTGAAGATAATCACTTGTTTAGAAGAATTTGAATGTGACCTTTAGAGAAATCCTCTTTCTTTTGCTGACTTTTTGAACCCCTTGTTAGGGAGTTATCAAAAATCAGCAGGAAATTTCAATGAGTTCAGGCTACAACCCCAGCTGAGTTGTCACTTGCTGTTCCTTTTTGAGCATTGCAGGGGACATTGTTTCCTCAGAAACTAGCATAAAACTACAGGTATTCTGCTCTTCCCTGTTTCTCATTCCTTGCTGAACTTGCAAGTACTCCTCTGTTAGCCTTCTTATATCTGTGGGTAGGAGCATGTGTGGTGAACACTGAGGTGCTTCAGCACAGATGCAAAGGCCAGTCCAGCCCTTGTAGTGTTTTGGATGCATATAAGGATCTTACCATGCAAGCAGTGTGCAATATATGGTTCCCTGCCACCATTACAATATATTTTTGTTGCCAGAGAAACTCCCCAAAAGATACTGGGCAAGTCTGAATAAATTCATGGAAGAGCTAAATATGGTTGGACTAAGATGACTGAAAGAGCAAGTTATTTGCTTCTTGTGTAGGTAGGAAAACTGATAAGACTTCTTGTACTAGGTATGGAGTGAAAGACTAAAAAGTACTTTTATTTATCGGTTATTTATGGTTTGTTTATACAACCTTTTATTGTGATACAGAGTGTTTGCAAAGCGGCTATTCTAGAATGCCTATTGCAGTCAGCTTCCATGTATAAACATCCAGTAAGTACTGCTAAAGCAAAGGCAGAATCAGAATTTAGTCTGTGGTGTCTGAAGCTTTGAAAAGTTTATTTAGAACTGTGAAACAGTATCATTAGGAATAGCGGTGAGGGAACTTGGGAAAGATTGAATGTAAAGACAGGGTAATGGAAGCCTCTTTGAATGCAGGATAATTCTTGGAAAATGGTATGGGTTTTATTTTCTTTCAGAATTTAGAGGGTGCAGCTTATGTCTCTAAGTATGTAATGGAAAAGGACCTTCAAAGCTGGGTCCATTGAACTCAGTCCATTTTAGTTTCTTCTACTGAAAACATAGCACAGTTGTGTGCGTCTACATCAGCAAAATTGAGATTTATGGGATTTTTTTTCCCTTTCAGTGAGTATCTTGTACATGATACTAGACAACATAGAAGTGCTGTTACTTTAGGCACAGCTTTAGCAGATTATGCTGACAGTAGTTAGATGTAACTCAGAGCTCTGTCCTTAATAAAGATTAATGATCCTTAAAATAATAAATATATTGGATATGCCAACCATGGAAGTTGTTTTCAATTCATAAATAGAATCATTTGCATAACACCAGACATATTCCTCTGCTATTCCATATGAGTAAATTACTAGAGCAGTAAGGGTCCAGTATCTCAAAGGTGCTATTGGAGAGAAAAGATCCACTCACAAGGAATATATGTGTTGGGAAAGGCAGGAAGAGGGTGATGACAAGTCATTTTGCAATATCACATTTGCTTCTAGCTTATGGGGAGTGCTGAAAGAGCTTGAAGCTTTTAACACATCTGAGTATTGTTGACTTTTGTTCTCATTGCCATCATTCAGTAGGCAGGAATCAGATCAGCAGGCAAAGCGACCAAAAGCTTTCCTTCTGTGGGTGGGCATTGTTTTGAGGGAGAAGTTCTTTGGGGGGAATAACTTACTTTTAAGTTTGTTACAGTATAGACCTAGCAGTAAATTAATCATGGCATTAAGAGGGAGTGCATGTGTAGACATTACTTCACAGAGTTGTCATAAAGTCTGCTCTTGCCATACTTTAATTTCCAAGGCTTTTGAATCTCAGACAAGGTGCTATAGATGTAGTTATTAAATTCTGCAGAAATATTTTTATTGGGCAAGACACTGCTTGATGATGTAGCTGTGAAAGCCAAATTCAGAGACTAGCAAAAGGTTCTTTATCCATGCTTTTAGGAGGAAAAATATTATTTTGTAACACTCACTTTTTATTGAAATCCTTGTTTTAAATTTGCCTTCTTTTTCCTGAATGTATGCATGTGTGTATGTTTATATATGTCTGTGTATGTGTGTGCGTGTGTTATATTGTGCCACAGTCATGACAACATAGGGTATATTCTTTTTCTTATTTGGTCATCAGTAACATTATGTAATCGATAATATTGACATCGGTAACACATAGGTGGAAACACAGCTTTGGAAATAAGTGACTCTAATTCTTGCAGCTCAGCAGATGCTTGCTACTGCAGAGTGACCTGCAGATGTAGTGCCCTTTTCCAGCTTTTTTGAATACTCTTGAGAGAAGACACTGGATAGGGCATAAACTAAAAAAAAAAAAAAAAAAAAAAAGCCTTTTAAAAAGTTTACACAGTGTACCTCTTTCAGTGCAAAAGTTAACTTATGTGGGGGCTGAGTTAGACTAAATATTGCTGGAAAAACAGTGTCTAGTTCCCTGCTTTTCAAGAGTTTTCCTTCATGTGCACTGAAAGGGCAAGCCATGTTCTCTGCACCTTTCTGTACTAAAACACATGTTGCTAATTATTTGGTTTCTCCTGGGGGCTGTTCTTTTGGATGGTAGTTTGTCTTTCCCGTTAAGCGCATAAGGACAGCCAACATCAGAGGAAGCTTAAAATAGGCTGTCTGCACTGAGGATGTGTTGGCAACCAGGCAAAGAATGGAATGGCAAAGTGCAGGACGAGTTAAATCCCACCTCATCCTACCTGTAGCGAACTGTGCCTGCCCAGGATGGAGAAATCCTAGGAGCAAGTACCATGAAGGCTGATCTGTGAGTTTTGGTTGCGGTCTTGGAGGAGATGGTCTCTGGGTAAGCGAGGCTATGGACACACCAGTAAATGGCTGCTCCATGGAGTCCTGTCTGCATTCCCGTATGCCCCATGGTAAATACAAGGTAATTTGAAGCAGCTTATTCCTTTATTTACCCCAGTGGAAGTGTTGACATGAGCTATTACTGTGGAATGTCTGCCATGTAGCCGTACTCTCAGATGTCCTAATGTTGAGAAACTATCCTGAAGCAGTTTGCTGAGGTTCATCTAGTAAAATTTCCTAGGTCTTAGTCATTTGCTCCATGATAGCTGAGCTGTATCAGATGGCAAATTCTTACAGCTACTTTCTTACAGCTTGGAACAAAATTTAACAGTTATGTATCAAGTTTAATTTGATGTACTAATAATATATAGTGTAAACACACTAAATATATATTCTGTGGCTGGAATTAATCAGGAAAAAAGTCATGTATGTAGAATTCTCCTCTTCATCTTCTAAAAACACACACTCACTACAGGTTCATATTTAACAGCACTGGTAAATTAAGTCCTTTGTCACAAAACAGGTGTAAGCCACTGTCTTGCCCTGCCAGCACTCCTTGGTCATGGCTTGGAGAGTCAGAGCTTGGCCTGTCTGGTGAAACTGCCAGTTGTGTTGCAGACACTTACTTAACAGAAACTGGAAACGAAATTACTGTTTCATTTAACATTGGCCACCTACTGGATAATGATTTTCAGCCACCATAAGACTGGGCTGGATTTGAAACAGCAACCTGTTAGTGGAAGACACTGTTTTCTGTTCTGATCTCTGAGTCAGCTTGTCATCCAGAAGCATTGAAATAATGTGAGTGGAAGGTAAGAACATGAAATTTCCCATCCACTTCAAATGAGTTCCCCCTTGTCTCGTTCTCAGATACAGTGTTTAAGCCTTCAATTCACTGTTCAGTCTTTAGTTCTCAGGTGCCATTTGGCATCAATTTCCATGCAAAATTCATGGAAGCCAGAGAGGATTAACAAGGGGGTGAAATCCTTGTTGTACAAGACTTCCTGAATCAGGCAGATGACTTTCTGTCATGAGGGCCAGCTTGGTTCCTCGCTCTTGACACGCACAAGTCAGGACACTTCTGCCAAGAGTTTTACTTGCACTTATGTTAGCAGAAATGTCCCTGATAAGATGTAGTCTTGTTGAAGTCTTGCGGCTTTGACTGTGAAGACTTTTAAATTTTTTGCATGAAGACTGCTGACCCATTTATATTTGTTGTTGTTGTGATATACAAATGTGAGTGAGAGTTTATCTTTTCCTTTGAGATGTATGGCTCTAGCTCTGGAATTGCTTCCAAGTTTATAAAATGAGTCTGTGGTTTAGACCTCTCTGATAAACATTTTTGTTGTTGTTTCAAAGTTGGACCAGATTTTTGTTGTCATAATGGTTGGCGCACTTGGCAAGTGGAGTTTTAAATAATTAGGAGATAAAATTGGACTGTGCTCGAAATCCAGCGTCTGGTATTTTCTTGCGTTACTTAGTGATGTTTTTAATCCCTCTTTTAACTTTGTAGACTAATGTAAGGCAGTTAAGAACTGAGGGTTGATAATTTTTTTGTCATTTTTGAAAACTAAATCCAAGCCAGCTTTTCTTGCAGTATTTCAGCCGCACCCTCCCATGACACTTCGAGATAAATCCATGTCTTTTCAAAAGTAATCCTTTTGTGGTGGTAGCATTGTAACGTTAAATACTCATTCTGATTTGCAGAGTTGAGAAAATTATGTTGAAGTTCCTGATAAACTCTGGGATTTTGAAGCTTCAAAAATGTGCCACTTACTTTATTTAATTCTTCAGTAGCCAGTGAGGTAGATTACTGCTCAGATGCATGGGAAGTGAGATGTTTTGGAAAGCCTGTGAAAGGTCTTCAGCACCCTTCATGGTACATGTGACAACCTGAAAGGCAGGAATTGGGGTTTTCTCTTTTTTTTAATCTTTCCCCTCTATTTTTCCTGGATACAGTGCATTGGGAGTGGTGTGGGAGGAAGCACAGGAAAAAAGAAGGCTAAATTGGGAAATTTTCTTCCCACTTAAGGAGTCTTTGCTGCATGAAATGTATACATTGAAAATATAATTGATATTATTTGAACCCAATCACCTTGGGGAAAAGGAACTATATTTGCAATACTGTTCTACACCTCTTAGAAGCTATTGGTTCCAGTTCTGGTCAAGAAGCAGATCCATTTTAACAACTGGAGAAGTAATTTTCTGGATCATTAAAATCAAGTTCTGAAAAACTGACCATAATTTAGCAGCACACTGCGTTCAGAAGAAGATTAACAAGACAAGATTTGTAACTATGTTATTCAGGCAGTATCTTCTATATCCAGGCTTGGGAAAGGAGATATATTTTGGAATTAAGTGACATAGATGGCAAACATATATGCCTAACTTGTAGACAGATTTCTATTTATTTGTTTGTTTTAAAATGATTGTCATGGTTTTACTGAGTTAACTTCTTTAGTTCAGAATAAATCATCTAAGGAAGGAGAACTAGAAGTCTCTGGTTCATAGCTACAAATGCCACTTCCAAGGAAACATTTTTTGTTCACAGGCTACCAAATATGGACAGAAGGTAATTGTGGCACTTGCTCTTGCTTCACATTCTCATAGGCATCTTCAAACAGAAAGCACAGAAATTCAGGGACTTCGAATTCACCTTATTTTCTTTGTACTGATGGTGCCTCAAGTGCAGAATTGAACATGGCAGCATGGAAGAACATAACCTTGCTCTCATCTGAGCTGAGTGTGTTCTGAGGGTAAATTGACTACTCAGTCTGCTTTCTTTCAAAGGGTCTAAATTCACTTTATTCTCTTTACAGTTGATATTCTGTAGAGACTGGGCCTCCCAGTTTTTAACTCTGGACAGCTTGTGGGAGGAGATCCAGATGCATAGGCAATTGGGAAAGCAGTTTTGTCCTCTGCTGGTGGCCTTTATTAATTGGGTCTAGATTAACTAGATGATCCATTTGTGGATGCAGTTAAACACTGAAAACAAGAAGAAAGTAACTGGAAGTGTGAGCCAACAGCTGGGGCTCTTGCCCAAATATGAATAAGAAAGCATACACTAGCTGATATTCTCAGGGCAAGCATGCTCCCTTTTCATGCTTACTGTACACACACATATGCAATTTTAAATGGTGCAAATAGAAGTTTAAAAATACCACTGAAGTTTAAATGGTACAAGTATATACATAAAATCAAGCTGTTTCCCTGTGGAATGTGACTTATGGAGAGGAACACCCAAGTTTTGAACTTCCTCCTTCAAAATTTATAGAAGCCTCGGAAACTTTCTTTTTTATTTTTTTTTCTCTGTTGTTTGTTTGTTTTTTTATGTGTCAGGATCTCTTTCAGGATTTAACGTTTTTTTTAAAGACATGTATTACCACAGTATGTTTCACAACTTAGTGGCTTCCATGTGTCTTGAATACAATAGTAACTTCTGAAACCAATATTTCTTTAGAGAGCAGTAAAGTTGTTTCTTCATGACACCAGTAAGTAGTTTTCTTGCCAAGAAGTATATTGTAAGATTTATTAGACTCTCCATTGCCCTCCACCAAGTAACCCAGATTTTAGCTTCAAGTAAAGCAAACATGCTCAAAAAGTACTCTTTAACTTCAGGCAAGGCAGATACAAAATAAAATCCTCCAGGGGTACATTACAACTAAAAGATTCACAAGCCCTCCAGGGGGTTTAACTTTTAAAGTAGACATTTCACAAGTATTTGTTGCATAAACCATTATATGCTCCAGGCTGGGGTTCTTGGAGAATTTTTATTATTTTTTTTTAATGTAAGACATGCAGCAATAAATGTATTTTTGTGAAAAATAATATCTCATCTTTGATTAGAAGTCTGTCCTTTAGAGCATGTGTTTTCTTGGTTTAATACTTAATATAAAATTTCTTGGACTGTCATTTTAGTTCATTCAGTACCTTGAGGTGCTGCTGTATGGACATGGGGATCATACATTCCAATTAGCTCCCTTCACTCAGTTTTCTGAATCGAGTACTTTTGGTATATTGCAACTCCATCTTTGACAGTTGGAAGAACAGGTTTTGGAGACTGCAAAGGCAAATGACAGCCATTTACATGTTGGTCTTGCATAACTCAATAGACCGGATGGGTGCAAAAGCCCTGGAAAATAGCATATCAGAAAGTAGAGACAGTTAGCCTTTCAGTTTTGGGAGATTTGGCTTCACTTTCCAAGTGTTTCAGAGACTTTCTTGTGAACTTGGACAGTTTGTGTATTTCATATGTTGTTCATCCTTCCTTTGTTTCTTTCTATTTTTAACTCCTGGGGCAGAGCGCCTCTATTCCAGTCCTGTAATGTGCAAAATGCTGTCTACCATTTCACTGGGACCTCCATGTGCTACTGAAATGCAAATGACAAATAAGAATACAATCAATGGAAAATAAGTAACATAAGACAAAAAGGGCCCTTTTAAGATTATAACAGGAAGCAACAGAAGTTTAATCTAACCTTGAGCCTTCCAGAAGTGACTGAGGAGCTGTAACTCAAAGAGTTTTTGCCGTAGAAGCCCTTGAGTATTATGGGGTACCAAGTGACAAAAAAATGTAGGGAAAGGAGTCTTGATTGTCTTTTTAGACAACTTGTTAGTTGAAATGTTGCATTTAAGTAAGAATGATGATCAGTTAGAAGTAGAAAGAGTAATAGAAACTTGCAAGAAGGGAAGTGATGTGTCTGTCAGAACAGCAATATTCAAATTGTCAGACTTGAAGGATAAAGACAATATGCCAAAAGCTTCAGAAAACAGGAAGGGAATATAAATTCCAGCAAATTTATTTCTTTCCAGATCTGAGTCCCTTACACAAGAAAAAAAGAGAGCCCTGATACCTGTAAGAACATGAAAGAGGGATTGAAGACAAAATAGTGTGTGCACCAGAGCTAAGAGTGATGTAATATAAAGTTTTAGCTATCTGATAAACTGACAGAGTTCTTGGTGGACAGAGATGATCATCCTTGGTAGGGCAGGCTCTGGAAGTGGTCACTTGCTATACCTTAATTTCCCAAAAGAAACTGGTTCCGCCTGTTTTTTGCAGGAGTGTCCTCTCCAGCAGAAGGTTAAGTTCTGACAGCAGATCAGCTGTATGTCTGTTTCTATCAACTACTCCTTTCAAAAACATAATTCAGGAACAGGCCTTGCTTTAAAGGCCCAATCTGAAAGAGAAAGCTGTCTGCCCTATAAGCGTAAATGCTACCCTGGCTGCATGAAGTTCAGCGGTATACTCTCTGATTGCTGAAGGACTTTGCTTATGCTTTGCCTCACACAGAAATTTGAGAACTATTTGTGAGAGAGCAGGTTCAGTCAGTTCTTGATTCATTCCATGAACTGCATGCTTTGCAAGTTATATATTGCATAAAAGCACACGGCTGGTACAGTCATGGGCACATCACTAATTCTGGCATCATACCCTGCTGGACCAGTGCACAAATGTGATGTGTTTGGTACCTGGAAAAATTATTCCTCGTGTGGCATGTGATGGTTGGAGAGGAAAGTGTCAGTGGAAGGTTATCATTAATTAAAATATGGCTTAATTTAATTTTATTTTAAGCAGAAGCATACTACTTGTGATAAATCAATTTTTTCACATCCCAATTTCTATACTCTATTTTGACTTTCCTGCACTGGGGGAGTTTATTATATTAACAGGCCTATACTCAATTATTTATCTCCAAGGATGTTTTTTGTATTCTTGCTTTTGGACCTGGTAAATTTTATCTGTTTCTGTTGTGGTTGTAGCTGATGCTGGTTCTCCCTTTTATGGGCCAAATAAAGTCCTTCAATGCATATATGCAGTTCCCATTGACTTAAATCACCTATATGTTTTATTTTTAGTCTTCCCCACCCCCCTCTCCCCCCCAGAGACTCATCATTTCAACATGAAGGTAGTATCCAAATGTTGCAACCTCCTGGTTTCCTATGGCCTGAATTAAGTGAAAATGAGCCAAATTCTTTTCATGTTTACACAAATGTAGTTCTTCACTTTGGGAGTGAATATGTGAAAAGAGATATTTGCTTCAACACGCCTGAGGCTTTTATGTCTCATCCCTGTTCATGCAACTTCTGCAGTTTTTGCGAAGTCTAACTACATTAATGACAAAGCAGATTTGATTGTTAGGAAGAAGTGCTGTTAGTCACATTATATACAGGAATGAGACACTTGGTAATAACAACTGTTTCAACAGTTTCAACTGTTATAATAATAATTATTTCAACTCTGTCTCTTTAAAATTAATAAAGTGAAATGTAAATTACATAAAGTTACTAAAGGGCTTTTGAGGGCGTCTTGTAGAGTAGTCAGTCCATTCATTGTTCACCTGGGATGGAAAGAAATACTTCAATTTCAGAAGACTTATGCATAGTTAACTGAGGGGACTGTTCTGCTTGTTTAGATATGCATTTCTGGTGTTTTAATGATACTCTAACAGGTTTTAGTTTTTTACCAGGTGCTTACTAGAAATGAAAGGCAGTAATACTTTTCATTTAACTTTGAGAGTGTTGCTCATGACATAGGCTACAGAACAAACAGTTCTACAAACAAACTGGAGTTTCAGAGAACAAGATCAGATTTTCTCCATCTGTGGGAAGTTCATTGGAAACTTAATATAGAAGGAGGAAAATACCTTAGTTATCTTTCTTGTGAGCCTCTTTGTTTGTGTGAATTATTTTCTGAAACAGAACAAAGCCAGGATATATTTGTAGCTCTAAAGGTGCTAGGATACTGCCCCATCTTTGGCTCCTGATAGCTCACCAGCTCCTCTGTAGAGTGGCCCCTTGGTTGGGGCAGTCCTCCTAGAGAGTTGAAGGAAAATTTAAACCAGCGTTAGACTACATTATCTCTTCTTTGGGACTAAAGAAGATTTGGAAGGGAGCCAGCATGATGAACCTCGTGGGTTTTCTTTGATCTCTTCCTGACAGTGTGGTATGAAATGTTTCTTTATGAGTGCAAAGGAGCAGTCAGTCCTGTGGATGCAGTTGAAATGCATTTTTGTGTTACAGATCCAGCTAGTCTTCTTTCTACATTTCCTTGCAGAAGAAGGGGGAAGATTAATCTTATTTTCCTGCCTATATATTATCTCGAAAAGGATGGACTGAAATCTGAATGGTGTACTGTTGAATTCTTGTGGTAGATTTCTATGCAGAGCCTGCATGTCTCATTTTAATTTTTATTCTTTTTTTTTTTTTATTTTTCTTTTCCCTTGATTCTTCTTTTTTTTTTTTTTTTTGTAGTACTTTCGAATACGGAATGTAACTTGAAACTTGAAGCAAAAATTTTGCTTTGAGAGATCAAGAGTCTTTTAAGCGGCTTACGAGATCAGCAGTTGCAAAGTTATCATGAGGCCTGAACTCTTTCTATGGAAGTAGCACAGTGCAGGAGCAAACATCACAACTCTGTATCCTCAAGGGAAGACTTAGTGCTTTTCAGATACAAGCAGAACTAAATACTGTACTTTGATGTACTCAACTTTTTTTTTTTTTTTTCCTATTAGTTTCAACCTTTTGGGAGTAAGTTTTTCTGTACTCCTGGTTAAGAATTCCCTTGATGTTTTGTGGGTCTCATGTACATGTTATAAACCTGGAAAGGACCCTTCTTGTAAATGGTAGCCATCCTATAAGCTACGGATTTGTGTCAGTGTGCGTTTCATACAGTTCCCTGTGTAAAACAGTAGTCATCATGTGGCAGGAATACCATGATGTGTAGTATTTGATGTTTGCCTGGTATTCTTTGTGCTTGATGAAAGCAGAATGGATGCCTGGTGTCCATTTCACTAGGGTGGGCTGAGCTGTTGTTCAATCTGTTGAGTTAGACTCAATGGGTCTCTGAGCAAATACAGTATTAGGACTCTAGTTTTCAGACTGTACATGGTGAGTAGTTACTACAGCATACGGTACCCTGTTGCTAGTCATTGTATTATCTGGGTGCAAAGCTGGTTTTGACGAGTGGGATGCAGTGGACTTCACTCCTGTGAAAGTCTATTTTTAGAATTCAGGGTGCTAAGTTGTATGAGCTATCATGAAGTAAGAGCAGAGTGAAGAAAAAGTGCTTCACCTTTATCAGAGGGTTTTGGATATGAAAGGTCAGTCGAAGCCAGGTGATGGCTCTATCTAGTTTGCCATAGATTTAAAAACCTTTTATCTGTATCTGGTGCATTAGAAAAAATGAAGCAAAGGGCTGGAGTATCCTCTGGGTTGTCAGGGTTATCCCTTGTGGTTACAGCCAGCCATGCCATATAAGCACATTAGTAAATTGACCAAGACCAAGTAAAATGAACCCAACAGTATGCCAGGATTCTTGACTGATTGTTTATTTTGGGGGCAGGGGAGGATAAGATTGCCCCATTTTACCTGTTAACAAGGTGTTCTTTTGCCTAACCTTTGGGTAGCAATCTGCATCTAATTTCAGCCTAAATTAGTTATCCTGAAATACGGAAACACACCTTTCTAAAAGCAGCAAAAACAAGGCCTTGGAGAAAGAAAACTGATAGCTGGTTCATGGAAGCATCAGGTTTCAACCACTGAAATGCCCTGTCATGATAAATCCAATTCCTGGCAATGTCTGTGTTTGTCCTTCAAATGTAAATAAATTAAGCACCATGGATTTCACTGGCTGGAAGGCTAAAATTTCCTTTTGTTCATGTTTTTTAAGACCATGGGATAGTATCTTTAATAAACAGAAATTGTCCTGATGTCCCTGTCTTGATGTGCCTGTTCTCTTTCCCATTCTCCATAGTGTAAATAATGCACTAAACCGATTCCATCAGTTCACTAAATGCTAAGTGTCCGTCAGAGCCATGCTGAAAACTTCCATGATAAAATGCTGGTATGCTGTGGAAATTCAAGTGCAAAATAATAACTAAAATATCTTTATTTTAACAGCTGAAATAAATACATTTGTGCCAATATAACAAAGAGGTACTTTAAACCATAGAATCAAGCTATTATATGAACCTCTCTCAGGGTTTTTGCAGAACAGAAATATTTACAGCAAAAACTCTGTATGTGTCTTGTGACATTCTGCAATACCCGGAGTACTCCTTCATGTCCTTGAATCTGGACGTAACCAAATTTCCTACTGCAACCGGTAATCTTGCTTAAATATCAGTAAAGACAGTAGAGCTGTCTTTGCTGATATTATTTGTAAAATATTTATTTTATATATATTTGTATACATTATAAATTCAAAAGCTGATTTGGAATTCTACTGTGAATTTTGTTTCCCAGACAATATGATTTATCAAAATAGGCAGACTGTGTGATAAAGCTTGATTTCAAAACAGGCACATTTTATTCAAAGTTGCTGAAACATCTGAGTTTTAAATGTTTGAAATGAATCTTTATTTCTAATGTTTGAACAATTTTTTTGTTCAGATATTTCATTTATAGCAAGCAAACAGGCAGCGAAGATTGAAATTGAAACAGAATATCTAAATAAATATCTAGATTCTTTGATTGACTCAGGAAGATTTTAAAGAAAAAAATAAGTAATGTCACTCATAACTTTTTTTAATCCTTCCTTAAGATGTAATTTTTGTGCAGTTTTGAAAATCATTGTCCAGCTCTCCAAGTTTTTGGCTTGCGTTACTGTGTAGAAGTCCACACTTGAAGCCTGCTTTGATCTTTCCTTGTGGATAGAGCTATACACTGTGAACATTTTATAGTTTGTTTGTTACCCAGAATAATTGGGACCTGCAGTAATTTGTATGCAACAGCACTGCAGTGAAATAAGGCTGAACTCCCCACGTGCAACACAAATGTTGCCTCAAATACAAGTACTTGCGTGACAGCTCTTCAAGAAGGTTTAGCTATACTTGGCTTTAAAGGGTGTCTTAGCTAATTAGTGTATTAGAGCTCATGGGCCATGGCTTGTGAGTTCAGAGCTTCTGCTAATTAAGTTTTGAATGTAATTTTAGTTAAACTATTAAAGCTTTGTCCCAGGGCTGTTCTCATTAAGCAGAACTCCAGCTCTCCTGGATTTTCTTTGTTCAGAGCTCTTGCAAGTGCATGGAGGCACATCTGGTATTGGCTATGGCATTCACATGGGTCTAAAATGGCTGCAAAAGAAACAATGCAATGAAATTTATCTGGGAAAACAGTGAGATCACAGAATAACTTTTCCCTGGAGAAAAGCCTGAACTTTTTTATGATCTGGTTTAGTACTTAGTATGGTACCCGTAACCATCAAACTTCGGGGCATCTGAAATCCCAAAGGATGGGAATGGAAATAACTTTTTTGTTTAGTGAATGCTGGAGTACACCAAGCTAATGATTTCATCTCCTCTGTCAGGAATCATTTAGGGGCCTAAGCCCCATGGGTAACATGTCCAAAAAAAGTACTGTAGGTACTTGCTGCAGATGGGTATGGACGGGATCACATACGGGAAGTCACCTGTGACTTGAGTTACACTGAAACCTTGCAAATCACTGTTACATTTCTGGTGTCATAATACCACTTTGTTTAACAGCTTTGGGCTTTTAATTAAATTTTACAGGATACTTGCCCACAGTATGGATTAGGCCCATTATGTTACTTGAGGAAAAAAAAAATATTATCTAACATGAAGCTTTAAAATTGGCAGTTGCTCAAATTTGTTTTTTCTTAAGACTTAATAGGCATGTCCAAATGAACATGGCAATTTCTTTAGAATAGAAATGAATACTCTGTATTGTCATATCCCAGTTCCATGTAATAGACTGTGACATCTCCTACTGTGATACCAGGTGAAAACCCCTTTTCAAAAGAGCCCAAACCCAGCCATGCCCATTGCCCTGTAATGCCTCATTTTCCAGCAGGCGAGTGCTGGGGAGGCTGTGGGTTGCTGCACTTGTAAAATGGCTGAACTTCCACACTAGTGTTGCTGCACAGTACACAGATATGGAAAGTGGAAAGATAAAACTGAGATAGAAAAAAAAGAGCTGATGCTCTGTGGAGGTGAACAGAAATAGTTTGTTCTGATTAGAGGCAAAATTTTACCCTTTACAGCTCTATGGAGAGCCCTGTGTAGCAAAATACCTGTTGTTCATCTTTGTCTTCAGCTCCTGTGTATCTCTCTCTACCTACCCTCCCTACCTCTTATGAATTACTTGTTTTCTTTACTTGTGGTTGTGTTAGTGTGTCTTCTTTCTGATTGCCTTGCCTCCACTTCCCTCTGTACCTGCCTTTTCCCAGATTTATTATTTTTTTCCTCTCCGCTTCTCATTTTTCCTATCATCTTTTCATTTCGCTAATGGAGCATGAAGCCACTGGAGTGACAGCACAGTTTGGACTGCTGTGCTAGTGCTGCAGCTGCTGGTCACTGTGGTGGCTCACCACTAGAAGGGAGCTGGAGGCAGGCTACCACTGGAAAGTGCAAAGGGAAGCCAGGAATATGTATTTGGTTTGCCACACACAAACACTGTGCACCAAACAGCGCTCAGCACCTCTGCATGGAGATCCTGCCATGTAGGATGCTAACACACCATTCTCTTTCCCTGGCTATAGCTTTACTAGGGTGTTTAGCTGAGTTTCTGTGTGTATGGTCAAAGTGATTTTTTGCTGGAGTGTTGAGTTTGGCCTGGAGTTTCTGGGTTGCTTCAATCTGAAACTCTGAATGAACTTCAGAAGTTGCTCCCTCAGGAAACCATAGCTGTGGTCTTGGTTTATCTAAACAGTGGGAACTTGGAGTAGTTTGCTCTCAGAGAACCTTTTGGTCATGTTAAAGGACTCTGTCCTTACTCTGGACTCGCAGACCTGTCCTCTTAACTTCTCTTCCATGTCAGTCATAGTCCTCCTGGTTCTTCCTGGGCAAGAACTCAGTCCAAGCACCAGCCTCATTTCACATTCCAGCTCTTTCTTTCTGTTGTTTCTCTGGCAGCACTTTTCAAGACTGTGGCATGTTTTATTCAAATTCTGGTTTTCTTTTTCACCAAGGAGAAACCACACCATTCCCTCAGCTGGCCTGGCAGGGTACACAGTGAGTTAGCAGCTTGAGGCTGCTGTTGCTGCTAAACTTTTTAACCCCTTTGTTGTGTTTCAGGGGAGATACTGCTGCTTTTCAGACTGTAGGAAGACAGCTCCCATCCTGCTTAGCTGGTGGGCTGGTTTTGCATATCTTTTCTTCCTCTAAATTGACAGCATTGAGAAATGATTTTGTCCATGAGGTTTATCTATTTCACCTTGTATTAACTTTTTACATACTCCAAGCTAAACACCAAAAAGAAGATAATGGGTTGTGGGTTTAGTTTGTAAGTCTTGTCTTTGCTTACGTCTTTGCTATTAACAATCCTTGATTCTTTTTTTTTGGATGGAGCAAGTTTTAATGACCAACAGAAGTTGGTGAACATGAGACCGAACACAAGGAGAGTGCTTGTCCTCCTGCAGAGCAGATCTTTGCATAATGGATGTATTAGTGTATTTATTAGATGTTACCTTGGGATAAAGCTATAGCTCTTGGAGGCAATAAATAATTCAGCTCTCATTTCCTGTCAAAGACTAGCACCATGTGATTGATGGAGAAAGTAAATGCATCAGCAAATCTATGTAATGTAAAATCTAATTATTGCATTCTTAACTAATATTTATTTCTAAGAAGTGTCATGGTCATGTTGAGGCAGAAGCTCCCGTTATTTTGGTGGTGAGATTATAACTTATAATATTTATTGTGTCTAAATAGTATTTGGCATGGTAGCCTGAAACTGTGAGTGGTGTGGATGATTAGAATATTACTGTGTGTGGCAAAGAAAGTATTCTTTGAACGGCTGCAGTTGTGGTCAGAATGAGCCAGAGTGCACTTGTATGCCATCATGACTTTCCTAATGTAAACCACCATTTTTCCATGGTCAAAGAATGAGCTGGAGCTGGAAACGTTTCCCCAGGCTTTTCATCTTATTCCTTTCCACCACTGCAGTAAGCCACTATACACCAGTATGGCAGCAGGTCTGTCCCTCAGCTGTTACTGTGAGGCTTCTCATTCTCCACTAGTGCAGAGCTGTTTCTTATAGCAGCCTGCTGTTACTGGCATATCATCGGAAAATGTGTCACAGGAAAGAAAACACCTTGCTGAAGTTGTCTAGGGAGCCTAGTATTAAGAGGAGGAGTTCTCTAGCCATGGGCTAATACTTTAGTTATATTAGGTCTCTGAACTGATATTTCCCTTTCCTGTATCTCCCCACTTTTTCCAATTCTTTTTTCCAACTCGACATCTAACGTCAGTCTGTCTTGGATGTGCCTCTTTCATATCCTCCTTCTTTTTCCATGTTCATCTGTGTCCACACCTCTGCTCTCTGAAAAGCAGCAGAATCTCTTCTGTGTCCTAGAGCAAAGTCATACCATAAGTGACTTCTTCTCCAGCACTAACAAAGCTAGACCTGAATCTTCCTTTTCCCTCTCTTCCTCATAGGCATAAAATATCCAATACAGAGATGTGGGAAAGAATAAAAGTTTAACTTTTCCTTGAATAATGCTAAAACTGCCTGGCATTGTGTCTGTGTCCATTCAGGAGGGGAGACAAAGTGAGTATTATATGGAACATTTTAATCATACTTCTGTAATTATATACAGCCTCAGGGTCGTCATTCAGGAGATGGGGTGGAGGGACCTCCAGAATATTTTTTGTCTTCTACTGAACCCTTATGTGACTGGGAATAAGCAGTTTCACTTCTCTTGGATCTTTTTTTCCACTACTGGGTTTATAGGTCTCTCACCTAGTAAGACTGTGTAGAGCAGGATATATTTTCCATTTGTATTTAGGGTCTGTATATACTTTAGATTTTTAGGCCCTTCCAAAATGCAGTGGTTATTTTCAAATTTGGCTTAGTTGTGTAATCAAGTGTGTTTCTATGACCATAATTTACTCTGTTGTCTTAGTCATGAAAGATACTCTTGAACCTCATGTATGTTCTGTTCATTTCAGAGGAAATAGGCTCCCTTTTGTATATAGCAGATGTGTTCAATGGAGTTAACTGTCCTCCTCACCAGAATTATTTTGATGATTTAATCCCTATGGAATTTGATAGGAAATGTAATCTTGTTCTTGTATGTAGCACTTAAGTGTTATGATCTTCACAGCTGTGAACTGGGTTTCCCTTATGCATATCTTCCTTCCCCTGTCTCTGTTAATACAAATATGGCGAAGTGTGGTTTATAGTTAGATTTCACGCTCATTACAGTGTGACATGAACTGGTAGCCTGCTGAAATGGGCATTCAGAAGCTTAAGTGATGGGAGGCTTGCTAGTGTGTTTGAAAAATAAACACTGTGAGGAAGTTTCTTCATTAGATGGAGCTGGGATCTGGGAATTTGAGAATTATCTATGTACATATCTGAGCACTTAGAACTAAACCAGGGAAGGTGTGAGATTTCAGCTTTAAGTCATACCTGTCAAGGGTTAATGGGAGTTGAAGCTGGGTTACTTCCTTTGCAGCAGTATCGTTTTACATACATGCTTTTAAAAACCTTCTAACCAAATACAATCTGGCCCTCACTTCAAATCCCGTTCTCACTTTCGTGAGGTTTAACTAGGGCTGTCTGTCCAAATCTGTTCATGTAGCATTTGATACCACATGGGAGAATCACAACTACCAGTGAAAAGGCCACAGATTTATCCTAAGAGCAATGTCTTCCAATAGTTTGTATCCTATGCGACACCTGAAATGAGAGCTCAGGATTATTACCCACGTGGAAACATTCCTTTGTAACTTCAGTTTTCCTGAAATTTGCTATTTGCATACAAATGAGCCCAATATTTTATAAATACATTTTTAAAAAACCTTTTCTTAATGTGTTTTCCAGAATTTGCCTTTATCATATTTGTTGCTCTGCTTGTTAATTTTTAATGAGGACATCTAATTGCTTGCATGATTGACACAATGAAAGGAAAACTCAAAACAGAAATGCAAAAGCACACTCAAGCTGATTAAAAAAAAAATAAATACATTATAAAAAAGAATAGAATTTCATTTTTTATTAATTTTCATTTAGGAAGATATTTTATTGAATAGAGTGTAGATTTGCCTGTTAGAGCCTTCTTTTATGACTAAATTTGCCAGAGGCAACTGTTCTCTTTAAAATCATATCCATGAATATCATGAGCATTGAGAAGAGCTGTTGGCCAGAAGAAAATTGGGTTGTAAAAGTAAGAGTTCTACAGGTTACCAGATGTGTGAGTTCATCCTCATTTCAAAGTTCGAGGTTTTCTAATCCTTTCTCTGTGACGAGTATAAGTGACTGTCAGAGCAGTCCAAGTAACGTATGTAAAACCCAGGCTGGCTGTTTGATTTTAGCCTTTACAGCGGATGGTGAATGGTGGGTTACCCTACTGTTTTACTGCAAGCCCAGGGTGTGCCAGAAAACATTTAGTGCCTGAGTATCCCTCTAACCAAATAGGGTGAAAGACGTTTTCCTTTTTTTGCTTTAATTAAAGCAGATTTTTCTTCCTAAATTATGTAACTAATTTTCAGACATCTTGGTAGTTCAAAAAAATTGCTTAATATTTGTAAAGTAGAGAGAGATAATTTGACTCCAGCCTTTAATTTAACCACAGCAGATGCAGCTAACTTTACTCTGCTTCCCCATGAAGTAATTTACTTTCAAGATGAGAAGTGGAAATGCATTGTTTAAATAACTGACTTGATTGCTCAGAAATGAGACTGACCAAAATGTGCTGATGACTTTTATCTTAGGACTAGGCTACAACAGGCGTACAATAAGGTCAGTAAAACCTGTCTGGGAGAATCAGACCTCATCACAATGGGGATGTTATATATATTTTTTTAAGCAAATAAGCATGCTGAGTCAAGCAATAATGACTGTAATGCCGTGATTGCCTGTAAAACTACCATTAGAGCTCAGGAATAAAAACAAGTGGGGAAAACAGTGGATTGCCAAAAAAAGAAGGTACTGGAGGCGTGAATGTTGTCTGTAAGAATTAATAATAAAGACAAATGTGCTGCATATGACACAATACAGAAAATTAGTCTGGATTCATTAGTGACTTGAGATATCAAGAATTCTGTAAATTATAACTAAGCTGGAAAAGTTTCCAGTGCTCAGCTGAGGAAAGTTGGGGTCAAAACCTGAAATGCGTACTCAGATAAATTGCCTTAGCTGTCTTTATTCTAATACTTTCAAGTTTCAAAAATAGCAAGTTCATTACTAATTTGGTACTGGTTTTGTGATCTTAGTTAAATAAATTTTCTGACTCAGTTAAATAAAATGGGCCTGGGAAAACTTGCAGATATTTATACTACTCATGCAAAATCTGCATTTTTGATTACCCTTTGTCTTGCTAGCACCCCTCATCACAAATGCTGGGGCACTCTACCAGTACTATGTACCTCTTGTCATGCCTTGATCTTAGTTCATCTTGGCTAACTTTAAATGTCTACAAGGTAAATGCTGACATCTGAGCTAGTCATGCTGTCTCCTTTCATCAGTGGAAAGAAAGAGAAATTTAAGTGAGGTCAGTTTTAACACTTGTGGCTGTTTCTGGTAAACCACGTGAGCAGGAATGTCTCTTCTGCTGTCTGTGTTACACCAAGAAGAATAAGACCTCGTCTCTGGCTGGATCCTCTGGGTGGTACTGTTATATATAGAGCATGGGTGAGAATTTTCTTATAGCATTGAGAACGCTGTTATTTTTGAATATATAGCAGGAGGTAAGTAAGGTAGGATTAGCTGCTCAGTGTCTAGCTGCTTTGAAATTTTACAGTTAGTTGTGCTATTTTAACCAGAGGAGATATATCGAGTTTCCATGGATAGACTCATGCCCACTGTGTGTGCTGGAAGTCACTGTTGTGTCAAACCTGTCACCCTCTCTCAGGGAAACCAAAAACCCCAACCATGTTCAGTGGTTGAGAAGGAAGAAATTTACCGAAAGAAACACTGCAACAAAAATCTGGGAGTGGATATGTATGTATGCATATATATATTTATAAAAGGAGAAGAGCAGATGACAGAAAAAGAAGAAAGGAAACCTGCTGACTGTCTTTATTAATTGCTGCTTTAAGGAAGGCCATTAAGCTGGAGAACAAATTGGAATTTCAGCAGTGACACACAAGCATTAATCTGGTATATCTGAAAGAGTGTAGATGCAGGAATCTTCGACTGTTAAGCTTGGCCTCTGTTGCACTCTGTGAAGTGTGTTTAAGGGATGCTGTGTTTCTGTGCGCATGTTTCAGAGAGAAAACAGAGGCCCAGTGACTTACCTCTGCAGAACCAGAACACGTCACACACTGTCAACAGTGGGTGCATCTCCTCTGCAGATAGAGGGGGTTTGTCCCTTCATCATCTTGTTCTCTGTTTTCAGTGTTTACCTGTGTGTCACAGAACTGGTTAAGCACTCATGATACTCCTCAACCTACTGCTGCAACAATGACCAGTATCTCTTTGTATCTGCTTTTTACATTTAACAGAGAGAAAATCCTTGCTTTTTACCCAGCAGCACAGGTCAAAGTAACAGCTTTATTATGTTAGAGGTGAGATGTGTACCAGTAGGAAGAAAGTGTGTGTGTAAATAACTTGAACAACTTTAAGCTGTACATTTTTCTTTCCAGAATAGTGAAAACTTTTGAATGGCTTTTCCACCATGTGTGTAACTAGTTTAAGGCACAAGTAATAACCCTGTCACTCTGCTTTGGAAGGATTATTGGCCAATGGTTACAGATTAGGTGAGATTATAGCAAATCCTAGATTTTTGACCAGTCCTTTTGAGCTCTTTAACTCGTGTGCACCATGCTTTATCTGTCTTGAAAATACCTTTAAACATTTTCAATCCCTATTGCATCCTGTACCATCCTATCACCTGCCATCACTGCTCACTACCACAGCTAGTTGTCATACTTACTTTACAAGGTTCTTTTAATGTCTGTAAAGCAGTTTGTACTGACTTTGTCATGGATTTAAATATTTCCTTAATACTTTCCCTGTGGCGTGCTATTTAGGAACAAGATTTTTGTCTGTTGAGTATCTTTTCACTTGAGAGTGAGCAATACTAGAGTTTGAGACTTGAACAAAAGATGGTAATTGGCCTCTCACAGGAAGGAAGAATCCTTGTCTGTGTTTTAGTAGCATAGATAAGAGGAGAAAAGTATTCCTTCCCTGGTTACTTGTGTTTGAAGTAGGAGGAGCTTCTATTGCTCAGATCTTGAGCTGCTTTATTGTAGCCTGGTCTTCCTCTTTGATGCCTTTTTTCCCTTTAGATTCCTGTAGTTAATTAACTGACTTGATTAAAAGCAGAATGTCCAAGATCGTGGGTCACCACACTTGAGCAGTTTAGATGTCCTGTTTAAAAATAGGCATCAGCACCTGATATGCCTTTTGAAGACAGCGGGAGCCAGTCCTGCATGAGCTGGCTAAATATAGTGGCAGCCCCACCACTTGCCGGAGAGATTAATAAAGGGAAGAAATTCCATTTGGGCAGGTAGGGCACAGCAGATCCAGAAGATCTCCCAGCTGTGCTGTCTGGTGGCATGGGATCTTAGGAAGCAAATTGCTTTGCTTTTTATTTTTTCAATATAGCGGTGCAGAGAATCTTGCTCTCTCAGATGTTGTCAAGTTGTGAACAGGAAGGATTTTTTATACCTTTTACTCACTTATTACTTGGACAGAGCAGAAATACTTGAAAACAGCTATTATTTTTATTTTTTACTTCGTAGGTGCTTGCAGAGATCAGCCTTTATGCAATTTTCACTTAGTGAAATAATGAGAAAATTGAATTATCCTCATTGCACAGCAATTCCGTGTTTCAGCTGTTCTTTATCTTCATTTTATATTTACTGCCATTCCGTGCAAACCTGGTTTTTGTCTCATTTGTATTATGGTATATTATTGACATCAGCTAAAAACGATGATGAAGATGAAGTTAAAGGAGCTGGACTGGTGAATTACGTAAGCTAAAGTTTAATTCTGCAAATATATGACTTGTGTTTCTCAGTTTAGACATACGTCTGTGAGATTTGGCTGGTTGGAAGGCTTTGATGTATGTTGACTTTTGTACATAAACACGAGCAACCAGCTGTCCAGAAATGGAGAAGCTAATTCAGTGAAAAGGCCAAGATCTGAAAAGAGAAACAGTGGGTTAGAGGATAAAAGGGAGAGATTAGCCAAATTACAGATGCAGGAACAAATTCTGAAGGCTGACAACTAGCTTTTGGAGTGCTTGTACTGCACACACTTACACTAAGTAATCCATCCTCCAAAATAAAGCCTGAAAAGTCTTGCTTGTTTCAGGAAAAAAGAAAAAAGAAAAAAGCTTTAATTGAAAGATGGGGGAAGAGTATTATTGTGGATCTTTTTATCTGTATGATCAGTATAAACTTCCTTTGCCTGACTGCAAAGTTAACCTAACCTTCTAATTCTGGACAAGAGTACAAATGTACTCTGTCCACATGTCCTAGTGTCTGCCTTAGTTTGCAGGCAACAGCAGACATTCTTGTTGCTGCCACAGTACTCTTATGTTTCAGAAGTGTGAGCACTAAGAGTACAGGACAGCTTGGAACAGCATAAAGTAATTGTCTGCTGCTCAGGAGAAGTCTGTAAATCCTTTATATGTTACTAAAGGTGTAAAGTAAACTTAGTGTTGACCAGATTTTGACACACAATGCAATACAGTAGTCCACTGTCATAATTCAGATTCATCAAAGATCAAACAGCAAACAAATCCAACACAGGAGGACCTGAAAAACTGTCAAAGACAGCGCACCTCTGGGAGTGTGGCACTTCCAGCTACTGAGACATAGAATGTTGATTATTTACCATGATACTATCTCTGTACAAATAGAAAAATATGTTGATATAGTGACCTTTGACCCTATCATTACATTCACTGTATAGTGAACAGCATGCGGTTACCATGTTCTCCTTGTAATTATAAAGCATGTTCCTTGGGAAGGAATTATATCTGAAAAAGGAACTTTTTAACCTTGATAAAGTAGGGATGGTATTTGAAGTATGTAATATGAATAAATCACTTTTGTATTTGCAGATTATTTCATCTCTTCTCCAAAAACCTGATATTTAAAAACACTCCTACTTACTGCATGCAGAGGTTCTGATCTGGGGCACCCTCTTCAGTAAATAATTTGGCCTCTTTGAACATAAGAGTTTTTTTTTTTCTTCCCACAGACTACTTGAAGCTGAAACAGGTGCCTGCCTGACCAGGAGGGCATGCTGATGAACACCAGACTGTCTAAATACTAACAAAAGGAAAGAACAGTGATAGGAAAGGATGGGGGAAAACATTCTTTTAAAAAAACTTCCATGGCCTCTGTGCACATGAACAAAATATGCTGAGAATTGCTGAAACACACCTGACACAAAGATGGCACTCCTTTAGTGAGCTGTGTCCTGTGCTTTCTCCCAGTATATGTGTAATATAGGCAGGCAGATCCAACATTTCAGGTGGGGCTGAAAGACAGAACTACTTTGCTTTTATTTGTAAGCAGATTCATGAGCTTCAATATCAGTTGCTGATGGGAAGTGTTTATCAATGTCACCGTCTCCTCCCACACTGAAATATTGCTGTTGAAATAGTGCCACTGTAGGAATTAAAAAAGAAGAGAGATGGAGCTAATTTTGTTCTGTTAATACTGTTGCTGAAGATGGGTGATTTCAGCAGTTGCAGGAGAGGCTTAGGATCCAGATGAATATGGCAGCTGAATGGAGAAGAGGATGAAGAAAGTATGTGGTCCATGAGAACCTATCAAATCATTCTTGCACGTTTCTTAAGAAGGAAAACAAAAGCATATTCCCCAGGTTATGTTGCCATTCTGTCCATTCTTTATTTATTCCTTTAGTATGGAAAAGATAGAGAAGCTCTTTCCAACCAACCTGCCTGCATTAGTCAAAAAATAAATGTATTTTTAGTTCTTGCCCTGCCCTGGCAGCAGCTTGTCTCTAGAGAGCCTCATGTAGAGCTGTTCCCCTCTGAGCTAATCTGGTGGTTAAGGCAGGGTGGTGTTGATTCCTGGGGGAATGCTTTCTGCATGGGATGACAAGGCGCTGTTTGCACACAGGACAGCTGAGAGCCTGGTCAACGCTCCCAAACTCATTTAAATGGTAGTTCAGTCCTTAGTGCAAGAGGGTTCCAGCTCATTGACAGGGTACGTAGGCATGGCTGCAACACAAATAATTATTGTTACTGGCCTGTCACATTTCAAAAGTAAATAGACATGGAAGCTAAAATGCCATATTATGTGAAGTTTAAAACAGAGGCAGTAAAGAAGAGCTCTACAGACAGTACTGCATAGAGCAGCATGTAAAAGCTGCCAATCTTATCTATTTTCATGGAGTCTTCCTTTGTGTAATACATTTGTATAGAAGTTAATACACTCTCTCTAAATATCTACTTGTGTTCAAAGCTTCTGGACTCTTCTGTTAAAAGTTTTACTCTTGGGAAGCTTGAAGAGAAAAAAACTTCTTTCTGTTCAGAGTGTGTATGCTGGTGCTATTTTCTGGATTCTCAGTCTCCTCATTTTCCCTTTGTACTTACATCCTTTCCCCCTTTGTTGAAGGGGTTTAAATATTTTAAGACAAGAACATGTGATTGGAAGTATGCAAATTTCAGGTTGGTCGGTTGGTCTGATTGGTTGTTATTCTCCCAAGACATTGATGGGATTTCTAATGATGGCATCATTTTTACACAGATAATATTTAAAACATAACCCCCCCCCAACCTTTTGTATTTCTTCACAACCATGTTGTCCTTCTGCCTCCAGTTCCTTTAAAAGTAGCCACCCAAATCAGAAGTCTATTGTCTGTGCTCCTAAAAACAGTATTTCCCTTTCTGAACTTTTGAGCTGCTTTTGTTTCTGCTGATAAAACTTGGCCAAATTGGATGTAAGAGAATGATAACAAGAATAAGAGGCTAGAAGTTCAAGAGAAAAGGAAAGTATTTAGTGGTATCACTAGTTTTAAGAGTGTTATAAAAAATACAGTCGTATCAGTCTTTGCGTAGTCTGTGCTCCTGTGAAGTGTCTAACTGTGTGTGTATCATGAGTTTATGGTAAGGAATCTATTAATTACTTTGTTTAACAGGAGTTATTTCTTTGGAGCCTTTTCCAGCTTTTCTTTTGGTCTCAAAGAAAGAGGATGGAAGCTTTTAGAAATTTGCAGCATTCTCCTGTGCTGACTGTAGAACAGACAGGCAAATCCTGATAAACCAAGACAAATCACATGCACTTGCCTGTCTGTAAGAGTCAGTAACATACTGGAAAAATATTTCTTTGCCAGCACCTTTCCCACATTGATTCATCTTGTTCCAGCAGCTTAATCATGGCCATTTGAATGTGCCATTGCAGATATTAATTCAGTTTGACGCATACATTTTCCGTACACTTGGGAAGGATATTTCTTTCGACTGGTTCCCTACTTGAAGACACAAAGCAAAACAAAAACCAAAAGGTTGTTCTGTGATTGGTACCAGCACTAGTTGCTCTGTTTGTTTGTAAGTTCTTGTTGTTTTTTAAATAAGCTTTAGTGGCATGAGAGGCCTTCAGACAATCTGAAGGGGATATGAAGAATGTGCTTTGTTTATACTGAGCAAAAATAATTGAGGTTTTCTGTTGCTGCCTGGGAGCCATGTCTCCTGTTTCTGGGACCTGTTTACTATGTACTGTACAGAGCCTTCAGCCTTTCTGCAGCAGATCGGGACTCCCCTAGCCTTTCTGCTGTTTCCTTTTTTATGGCTGGGCTTTTAAGCAGCGCTGGTATGCCCCAAACACCTGCCAGATTTGCATATCATCCTTGCTTGGCTTGAGCATCCACTGCAAAGTTGGCACATGAACTGTGGAGAAGCAGGGCTAGTGTTTTGATTTTACGCCAGAGCCTGATACTTAAATAGGCAGTGGGAAGGAATCCAGTAATTGTTGGCCTCTGATCAATGAAAACTGTCGTTAGGCCAGTAAATCGTCGGTATGTGGGCTTAGTTCTATATATCATCTTTGGGCTGGTGTCACCCTGACTCCAGGACGAGAACATTATCAACATGTCATCAAGTCTGCCGGGAGCATTTTATTACTTTTTCTCCCTTTGATTTATACTCATTCTCAAATTTCATATGGGTCAGGTTTGACAACACACTGGAGGGACGTTGGGATTGTTTCTTTGGTGCAGAAATAGATCTGTCAGCCCTGTCTAGCAGGGTGCCTTCTTCCTCCCATGTACACCCCACATTGCTGGACTGGCAGAGCCTCCCTCTCTCCTTGCTAATTGCTGTGGCAGGAAGCAGAGCCTTCCATTATCTCTGCTCAAACTGTTTGCTGGGATTGTGTTGAGACAACACCTGATTATCTTTGCCCATGTCCACACACAAGAGTGGCACAACTTTAGCTTAAATAAACTGCTACTTTAATTTGGATTGAATGGTGAAGACTACTGTGGGCATTAAGGATTCTGGCCATCCTTTTTGTTTGACTTAAGATGATTCTGAATCAATTAAGCCAAATAAAAATAATCCACATGAAATAAGTGTCTACCCAGCTTTTTGCACTTTAACTCAACCAATTTAAGTCCAGCAGAGGCTTTTTTGCAGAGAAGCCCATGCTGCATGTAGTACAGTGAGAATAACACCGGAGCAGCCCCTTCAAGCAGTGTAAATGTACCAGCTGAGGCAAAACTCTACCCTGTTGCCACTGGGAAATTTAAATCTGTACCTGCGGCAAAAGCTGCAGCTTCTGTGGCTTTGCTTGTATTTTTCCAAACAGGTAAATGGATGGTCATTACTATGTGGGGATGTAGCAATGTATGGGATAAGGTAATTTCTTCTTTAAGGTAAATTTATTGTGAAATGAAGACTTTTTCTGCAGTGCCACCTGCAAGAGGGAGATACATTGCTAAAGCAAATGCAGAATAATCATGACAAACACCTAAACCCGCTTTAAAGGAAATCAGGAATATTCTCAGTGTAAAATAGTAGCCTTCTCTTTGAGCTGGAGGTAGGGAACTAGGTAGTATTTCTTCAGTAACTTTTTCCTTTATTTTTCACTGCATCCTGTATTTTTAAGGTGAAATAGGTTATTTCTCAGTTACTGCTCATGAGAATGATTAAAAAGTGTTAAAAAATGTGTTGTATGCAATACCAGCCTATGGTAGTATAAAGGTTTGGATTGAACTCCTTTTGCATGCAAGTAACAACTGAAATCTGGAAAAAAATTGTAGCTGAAAAGAATTTGGCCAGAAAATGATGTTGCCTGTTGGATTACAAAAGCAGGACAGCACATCCAGAGTTAAGGCTGAATGCATAAGTGGCTGTGGTATACCAAGGGATTATACACTGCTGCCTTCTACATACAGGCACAGCAAGTCTGGATACGGTTAAGAGTCCAGGCCCTGATTTTTCCCACATTTAGTTGAACTTGAAATGTGCTGTCTAAAATAGCTTTCTGTGGATTCCTTTCTTATATGTAAGAGAGTTTTTTTTTTAAGTCAGAGTGATATAAGAGGTTGATGGTTACGGGGAATGGCTAGCTTTTTACAGGCTGAGTGGTTTTTTTTGAGAAGTTTTATTCTAATGGGTAAATCCTCATTAAGGGACACTTTAAATCTGATCATGGCCCCATTTCAGCAAAGCACTTATAGCGTGTGCTGAAGTATGCGGGAAGTCAGTGAGATTACTTGGATGCTTGAAGTTCAGCAAGTGCAGTACTGAACTGGGATGTGGATGAGCACACGATTAGTTGCTACACAAGTACAGACCTTATTAGTCTAAGTTAAATATCTTCAATTCTTTTTTAATCTTCTTAATGGGAAAGTGAGTAGGCTGTCTTGAAACTCCTTTCTTGCCAAATTCCATGTCTTAAATCAAAGCCTGCATTGGGGTTACATGACCACAAAAAGCATTATAAACTAATAAACCTCTGAATTTGTTTATGGTTGTGTAAACTGAAGAACAGACAAAACAGCTTAAGATTTTCTTTGTTCTTATTTTTCCTTTTCTTTTTCTTCTAGTATTTACTTTCAGGCTTGGGCCTTTGAACAGTGTTTTTTGCTTGGACACATTATGCTCTTCCCTAGGTCGAGCAGGCAAGGAGGGTATGTGACAGCTGCTTGTACTGAGCTACACAGCCAGCCTTGTTACCTCCGTGCACACAAACTCTCTTCAAAGGAGCTATTGTTTTCTGTCAGTAGAGTTTAATATGTCCAGAGTGACGTACCTCCCTGACCCAGTTTGTTATCAGAAGGCTTAAATGCAACCCTGATCAAGAGGGCTGCATGCCTGCTTCCAAGTGTCAATGCGGTGACTTACTGGATGTATAATTAGGTAACTTGTGCTCTCCCTGATTCCCCTCCTGTTTCAGTGAGAAGAGCAGAATGCACATTGTAAGTGGAGAGCTGAGACTCTACGTGCAAGGGCAAAACAAAAATAAAGGCAATGATGATAGATTAAGGAAAGGGAAAGAAAAAAGAGCAGAGGTCTCTAAACAAGCTTTTGTGTGTTATTGCCAGCAAGCTTATACGAGAATCACATCATGAATTTGTGTATGTGTGTAAGCATTGGCTTGAGCATGTAGGCTTTAAAGACTGATACAAATTGTATTTGTTAGTATTGTCTTTTGTCCTAAATTCTATCCAGAAAGTGAGATATTGAGGCCATGATAGTTTCATATTCCATTTATTTATTTATTTTACAACCTTTTGAGTTTGTTACTTTTAAATGGAAAAGACACCAAATCAGAGGAGGAGCTCTGCCCATCAAAACAGGCCTATGGAAATATCCCTAGCTAAAATAAACAGAGCTCTATTGATCAAGCACATTCAGGATTCAGTCAGGATTCAAAGGAATACCCAACCCATAACAAGCTCAGCAGCTGCAAAGTTTTCTTCGAAGGCATTGTGTAAGAGATGCACAACATTAAGCTGTTAGCAGGGATTCTGCCACTGCAGTACAACTGGTAGATGTTGGATATGCATAGTTATTTGCCATAAAAGTGGAAAAACTTGAAATAAAATAGTCTGTTAAGAGGACAGTATAAACCAATTCAGAATATCCCAGACTTCAGTGCAAAATCGTATACAGCCAGCCTATATGAAACACCTCAGTCCACCCTAGGGCAGAGAATTTTTGAACTGGTGTGCTAAAACTGTTCCAGCCACTGTGTGTTATGATCTAACCCAGACTTCCCTGCAGTATTTGAGTCTACAATATTCATAAATTCAAATGGATGAGAAAGTTGTGTAAAGTTCTGTTCCTGTGCACTGCAAACCCCTCTGTACCTCATTTGCAGAGCTGGTAAGTCTGCAGCAGGTGGCTTTTTAGGGACACTGTTTTCTAATTCAAGATGCTGGGGCTTCTGCCTTGGCTCTGGAGACCCTGGAAAAAACAGGCAATGAGGTTTACAGTTAAGATCTGAGCATTGCATTTTCCCATAAACTTGATGTATTAAGGCCTTTACTTCTGTCACAATATGTGTTTTCCAAGCCCACCACTATACCCTTTTCCCAATCCTTGGGTTTTTGTTTTATTGTTTGCTAGCATCTTTTTTATGGATTATTGCCTTTGAGCAATGTCATTAGAGAAAGTTACTCCTTTCTGCGTCATATAGTTCATCTGAAGAGAATGTCTGCACTCTAAAACAGTGATGTAAGTGTAGCTCATGTAGGAGCTTGGAGGATTGCTTTAAAATGGTTGCTCAGGTAGTACTGACAGTGCATGGCAGCCCAGAGGCACTTGGTGCTGGGTGAGGTACTGCCCTGTCAGCTAGCCAGGCTGCTTCAACAAGGTGACGCTGTTGGCAGGAATTTGTTGTGGCAAACAGAATTAGTCTGCCTCTTTTTTTGATAGTATAGAGTTGTAGAAGAGCTTCATCAATAAACACTATCCACAGAATTATCTTCTTCATACTCAGTTATCTTTTGAGTTCTTGAGAAGGTTTTTCTGTTAGTTTGTTTGTTTTTTTCAAAGCAGCTCCATCTATTATGTTAGGTGTTGATACCTAGCTTCATTTTGCATATACATGATTTGAGGAAAGTTCATTTACATGTTAAAGAAACTTTTCTCACTGGGACAGTGTTCTTAGGGCTTTCTCAAGTTTCAGCCAGGAGCCCATCTCATTTCTGTCAGATATGTGGTGGAATTTGTCCATAATTTCTCAGAAATCCCACTGGATGTCTGTCTGTATTGCACCCTATTTTGTCACACTCCCACCAACTCATTCTCACTGGTATGAGGTTGTGGCTTTTGGAGACATGTTGTAAGAAGAACTCAACCCTGAAAGGGCTGTGAGCTGATGACTGAATCCCGTCAGAGTGCGTGTGCTCATTCAGAAGAGAAGTCCCTGTAATTCCTAACCTGGGAATGTCTTTAAGAGTTAAACCCAGGACATTGACATTCACAGCGGTGGCCATGGCTTTAGTCTTTTCATCAGGTGTTCAAAATTTGTGGGCAGTGGTCCTGAATATATAGGGGATAAAGATATCTGGGCATGTTATTTCTCTACACCTATTCCATTTTCTTTCCTGCTGTAGTCCTTGGTTCTTTACCTTGTTTTTGCTGCAGTCTTTATGATTACTCTCTTTTCACTAGATATCCTATTACATACCTTAGCCTAGTTTCTATCATCACTTTTATATCTGGCTTATATTACCATTCAGGATTCTTATTCCACTTTGAAGTTTATTTTTAATGAGGGATTATTAACATCAGTATTAGCGTGATATGATATTTCATGTGCTGTTATTCTCTTACAGATACCTTGCATCTTTTTTTCATTGGTTTTAAGTAGTTATTTTAGATGGTTCATCTTGCAAACTGTAAAATTTACTCATTTAAGGAGTCAGGTTGTTTTTAAAGCATTGTTTTGAGTAAGCTTTAGTGTCTGTGCAAAGGTTTCCATGACTGAACGCCTTTAATTTCTTGTGTGCATCTGTTTTCCAGTCTTCTTGTGTCATTAAGCCTTGTCTCTAACGTCACTTAACCAGATCTTTTGTTTTAAAAAATGATAATTATGTGTGTGTATATATATGTATATACATGTATATATATGTATATATATATATATATGTAACTTCCCCTAAGTTGCTTACTTTATCTTCTGCCACTGTTGTCACCGTCCTGGTTCTGCATGAAACTCCTTGCTTCTTAAAAGTCAGTTGGTAGCTTCCAGGGATAAGTAAGGTAATTATTAAAGCATATAAAGGCAGATTGATAGCAGTTTGTTCAGAATGAAAGGCAGCTCTGGTCTAAAGTGAGACCTGCAGGACATGTGGCCTAGGATGTTAATCTGCAGAGGCTTAAGGTATGCAATGGAAATAAAGTCCACTTCCATTAAAATTAATGGCAAAACTTCTGTTGACCTAAATGGAAGAAGTTGCAAATCCACAATGTGTATTTTGTATAACTGCATACATCAGAGTAGAGAGAGTCATACATTCAAACTTCTGTTTTAAGATTTTGAGGAAAGCATGTATTTTCTAGTGCAGTGCATATGTAAGTTAAAGTTAGTATAAGAGTATTGGTCCTCAGCTGGGAGAGTATGGAGGTGAGCAGTAAAGTTCCAAGCACTGCTCCTCCTTTTGCAATGTTCCCAGATGTCTTCTTTCTCTGCTTGGTCGTTCCTCTTTTCTGTCTCTCCCTCTCATAGCATTTGTTTTTATAAGAGAAAGGTAGGCTTTTATACAAAGCAGGTAAATAGAGCAAAGTCTGTATCACTTTCAAGCCCCACATGGTGAGGAACAGTAGTTTTGATAGATAGTTCAGGTATTGTTGTCTTCTGTCTTTTAGGACCTGAAAGTGAATATATGCAAGAAATTCATTAGGGACAGTGTCGGTGAGAAGCTGTGTTGGAGCTGTGTCTATCTTACTTCAGTTGCATCTGCAGCTACAGAACAATTCTTTGCATTTGGTATAGCTATGTGCCCACAAACAGGATTATACAGTAGAAGGCTTGACTGAAATCAGTGGCGAGATAAGAAATCTTTCAGGCAATCTTTAGTCCATATGCAGAGAATTGACCAGTCATTCTGCCTTTTCCATGGAACACTGAAGGTTATACATTTGCATTATTGAACCTTAAATTCTGTGTCCCTCTAAATCAAACTGCGTTCAGTTAAAAATGGCAGTGTGTCTCTTAATTGGAGAGCTATAACCTTTCAATAACCTTTGTTGGGATTTATAAATGAATTTCTATCTTAAGGCAATACTTTATTTAGTTACTGTACATGGTTACAGCCCTAGGCTGCGCAGTGTTAGCGCTAGTGGCTGGGACAGCTGGCGTAAATCTTAATGGCATCAATAAGAAAGACTGATTAAAGTTTAAGGTCATTTGAGAAATTCCTGAATTTCTCACTCTCTGCCATTTTTTTTTTCTATATTATTCCTTATGGTCAAAGAGGAACTGTAGCATTCCAAGAGGTAAAGAAAAAATGGGGAAACTCTTTAATGACAAGGATGAGTAGACAAGCCTTTAGATAATGAGGTTCATTAAATATAGTGCAAATAGTGGTGTAAATACCTTTGTCAGTCAAGAGGCCCTTTAGAAGACTTCGGAGACAGGATATTTCCTTTCATCATTAGGGCTTTGCAGAGGTGCACTCTTGATTAGGAACATGAATGTCAGGCTGTCAGTGTGCTGAGTTGGGAAAGCGTGTCTGAACAGACTCCCAGCAAGAAAATCACCGAGCTACACTTAACAGGTAAAATAAGGTGGGAACTGAGAGAGAAAACCACTCTTAATAGAAGGCAGCTGACTGGGGAAGAATAGTGGCAGAAGTCCTCATTATTGTTATTGTTTCATGATAGATGTCATCTTTTCTCACTACATAGTAAGTGTCTTCTAAGGAAAGACAGTACACAGTAAACTGAAAGTTCACTTTTTGCACCTTCACTGGGACTCTGCACCAGTTGCTTGTACAGACACTGGGGATGCTCTAAGAAAGTCTTTTTGCAAGGTGCTTTTCTGCATTATACATTTATCAGGTAGAGTGACTGTCCAGTCAGTCAGTACTATGGTTACTGTCTGTCTACTCAGTAGACTGAGACATGAGGATGAGTCCTGAACAATGCAAGGTAGTAGGACTTAGAAGTCTTTTACGTCAAGTCAGGTAATTAAAAAAACCCTGTTATATGGCTTTGTGTTTTTAACTTGTGTAAAAAGAAGGAATGACATGCTAGCTGTAATTATTTCTTAAAAGAAAAACCAGGTGGCACAATTTTTCTAACACAGGGGTGTCAAAATGCAGACCTCAGTGCTGAGACAATATGACGTGCCTGGTGTCACTGCAATTGCTGCTGGTCATATTGCAGTATATCTAAAGATTGTAAAGCTTACCTACCCATGGCTGGCAGGGCAGAGACTTCCAGCCTATTACTCACCTGTGCTGTCCCATTCATGGAAGTATTGGATTATGCCTAAAAGCATTTCTGTAAAGCAGTCAGAACTAAAATTTGTCCTTGCAGCTGACTTAGAAATATAGGCTATAACAGACTAGACCACAGTCAAGTGTTGCTTATACTGAGATCCTTTAATGGGATCTTTTAGTACAGATTTCTCAATCTCTGCTGCTTCTGACATCTTTGATTGTGTTGGCCTCTCTGTGTCCTTCTGGCCTGGTCAGTTACTAGATCTCCAAATAAAGAAAACCTCAGGTGCAAACAGTAATTTGAACTGTAGGCCATGTGCATGGCAAGATAATGGCTACAGCACACTTGAAGTGGAGGTGACTAGTGTTTGCAAGATACTGAGAACATGATGGCTGAAAAATCTTTCTTGTTAAATCAGTCTCCACCATCTGTGACAAACATGGCAGTTGAAGAGCTTTGCAGTGGCTTCCTACATCTTCTCAGTGCCTGTCCTTGCTTACACAGAACCAGGCAGAAGCACGGCAGACGGTGTAAGGTGGCTGGGTGCTTCCATGCTCACTGTGGTGGGTATGCTGTGCTGTGATGTGACCCTGGTACTGACAGTTATGGCAGTACCCATAGGGTGGGTTGCTCTAGAGGATGGCAGTTTAAACAACAGCCTGGTTTTGGAGCAACCTAATGGCATTGGCTTTGTGCATGCTTAATGGAACAGCTCTTCAAATGGCTTTTATTCCTTATTTCAGTGATTTTTAAATGAAAGTTTTCCTTTCAAGAAAGGGTCCCTTCTATGTACACCTACTTGCAGAAATGGTTTTCATTCTCATCTTCTTCCCCTGTCCTTTTTTGTTGTGTGGTTTGTTTCTTTGGGGTTGGTTGTTTGTTTTGTTTGTACTGAGACCTTTTTTTATTCCTTTGCAATTTGATTGATCCTCCTTCCTTCAATTCCACATTGGATGGCTTCGTATGGAACCCCACCTAGCTTTAGCTGAGACAAAATTGACTGCACACAATTTCCCTCTGACAGCTTGTACAAGAGCAAACATTTCCGAAGAGCTGAAAGTCTAGAAATTCAATCAGCGGAAAACCTACTGTGTGGAACAGCTTTGCTAGTGCTACAGCTCCCTGCTGGGTAGAAAAGCAATCCAGTTACAATAAATCCTTAAGAGTGGAGTCATTTGGGTAAAAGGAAAAACAAAAGCTGGTTTATACAAACTGATTGAAGTCAGACGTTTTGACTTCCCATTCAAAAAAGAGTCAAGTCCCAGGCTTTCTTGGTAATTTAAAGGGGAGATTGGCTCCTTTCATCTTTCTCTAGGGCAGGGTTCTTAATATTTTGCTTGTGGAAGAAATATAAAGAGTTTTCAACTTACGTTAAAATATCTACTTTGATATTGATATTGATTCTGTAGCTCACTGTAAAATGAGTTTGTCGTGAATGCCCTGGCAAGAGGTGAAGGCACAACTCTCTTTCCAGCCACTCTCATTTTGTTCTACTGCAATTACAGAAATGTGAAACTAGGGTAAACTGGGATGAAAATCAAGACTTGTATGTCTTGCCAAGACAGCTTGGGCAACAGTTTGTGCTATGGTGCTAGTGTCTCATGAGTTTATGAAGCTGCTGTTGCAATCTGGGCTGCCCGACAGACTCTTCGGACTGAAGTTATGAGTTGTACCTAGTGAGAGAGATCTATTTTGTTTGTGTTCAGTTTCTTTCATTCTCTAAATACAAACAATTAAAAATCAGCAGCATGAATAAACATTTGACATTAAAATAATAGTGACAACTGATATGCCGGTGCTGCAGTATTTCTCCTAGCTTATATTTAAAAATTTAAATGAAGGTGCTGCTGTCTCTTTAATAGCTGCATGGGGTCAATCAAGCTTGCTGCTCTGCGTATGATCTGCATTCAGCTATCATCCCTACTCCCTCGCCTTGCAAATGTGTCTTCTCCTCATGGAAAACATTAAAGATTGTGTAAACATTGTAAAGGATTTTCACTGGCCTTTCTGTTTAAATAAGATGCTATAAATTGTAGTAAATGAGTACAAAACCTTGCCACAGTGTTGTTGGTTTAAAAAAGAAAGTAAGTTAGGATCGTAACATCTCCCATTTTGCATGAAGTCTGACACCATGGACAGCTTTGGTCAGAAGCATGCGCTGTACCTGAAATCATAACACTGTGACTGGAGATGGATCCCCAGCATTCAGGGTGGATCTTGGAGTATCCACACACTTGTAAACCCTGTACCTAAAGACCCATTTTGGTTGCCCAAGACCTGTGCATTCAACTTTCTCTGGGTTTGGTTACTGAAAGAAGCAAACAAGAGAGCTGCTCCAGACAGCAGTGCTTGATGGGGTCTTCTCTACTGCAAGCACCTACAGGTGGCAAGAAATAAATCTTTGCATACCTTTGGAGTCCATTCTCCTGGGCCAGGGGAGAGTTTGTGTGTCTTCATGTCACTGGGAGGTACAGGCAGTGGTCTGTGCTAGAGTACTGCAGAACTATAATAGGTAACAGTAATACTTGCTAATGGAAATGTTGCAACAAAGGGAAAAAAAGGCATTGAAAGAGAACTACAAATATTAGTTCTCATAGCACTTCAAAAGCTCAGGCTTGGCTTTGTCACTGCAAGATAAATTGCTTTGTTTCAGGCTAAGGAACTGCATATATATTCTGTGAGACCGAATGATGGTTTTCTATGTGTATCTTGAGAGGAAACTTAATATTTGGCAAAAATAATCCTTTTTTTTCCTTCAAATTTCTGTTTTCTTTGCAATGTAACAAACAAACAAACATACCCATGTTGGCAATAACAATCAGAAAACCAAGCATTTTTGCTAAAATGCTAAAAATCAACTATAGAAACCCCTTCCAAGGTCTTTGGATGTCTCTGGACATAATTCTGCCCAGTTCAGGAAACAAAACCATACCAATGGCCCAACATTTGTAGTTTTATGTGTCTGAGTGCTGCCTTCTGGTACCTCAGAACCTGCTGTTGAACAGGGGCTGGCGCATTGGCTGCAGCAGAGGCACCTCAGTCATGTGGCACAAGTGGTTCTGGTACTGCTTCTGGAAGGCTTTGAAGCCTTCCCACACGCTGAACAGCCCTCTTAGTCTGGATGCATTGGGGTGTTTGGGGGGAATTTAGGACTTGGATTTTACAGGTGCACTGTTTGGAGAGTTTAGTAAGCTCTTGAATATACGGAATAGAATCTTAAATCTTCTGATTCCATGTGTTTAGCCCCAGTGGCTCAGTAATGTTTTCTGCTTCTGTATTTTCCCCTGTCTTCTCCTGACGTTTTCTATCTCAGCCCCACTCTGCCACTGTGGAAAGTCCACAGACTAGATTTGAGTTGCTAGATCTCTGCTGCCTGCTCTCCTGCTAAACTTCACAGCCACCCCGGTGGATAGTTTATCACAGTATACTAGAGATTGGAAGGGACCTCATAAGATCATCTAGTCCAATCCCCCTGCCGGAGCAGGAACACCTAGATAAGTTTACACAGGAATGTGTCCAGGCGGGTTTTGAATGTCTCCAGAGTAGGAGACTCCACAACCTCCCTGGGCAGCCTATTCCAGTGTTCTGTCACCCTCACTGAGAAGAAGTTTCTTCTCAAGTTTAAGTGGAACCTCTTGTGTTCCAGTTTGTACCCATTGCCCCTTGTCCTATCATTGTTTGCCACTGAGAAGAGCCTGGCTCCATCCTCGTGACACTCCCTCTTTATATATTTATATACACTAATAAGGTCACCCCTCAATCTCCTCTTCTCCAAACTATAGAGACCCAGCTCCCTCAGTCTTTCCTCATAAGGGAGATGCTCCACTCCCTTAATCATCTTAGTTGCCCTGCGCTGGACTCTCTCCAGCAGGTCCCTGTCCTTCTTGAACTGAGGGGCCCAGAACTGGACACAATATTCCAGTTGCGGTCTCACCAGGGCAGAGTAGAGGGGAAGGAGGACCTCTCTCGACCTACTAACCACCCCCCTTCTAATACACCCCAGGATGCCATTGGCCTTCTTGGCCACAAGGGCACAGTGTCGGCTCATGGTCACCCTGTCGTCCACTAGGACCCCCAGGTCCCTCTCCCCTACACTGCTCTCTAACAGGTCGTTCCCCAACCTATACTGGAACCTGGGGTTGTTCCTGCCCAGATGCAGGACTCTACACTTTCCCTTGTTATATTTCATCAAGTTATTCCCCGCCCAGCTCTCCAGCCTGTCCAGGTCTCGCTGAATGGCAGCACAGCCTTCTGGCGTGTCGGCCACTCCTCCCAGCTTAGTGTCATCAGCAAACTTGCTGATAGTACACTCAATTCCCTCATCTAAATCATTGATGAATATATTAAATAATACTGGTCCCAGTACTGACCCTTGAGGCACTCCACTAGATACAGGCCTCCAACTAGACTCCACCTCATAGACTACAACTCTCTGGCTTCTCTCCTTCAGCCGGTTCACATTCCACCTCACTACCCAATCATCCAGACCACACTTCCTCAATTTAGCTGCAAGGATGCTGTGGGAGACCGTGTCAAATGCTTTGCTGAAGTCAAGGTAGACCACATCCACCGCTCTACCATCATCCATCCACCGTGTTATTTCCTCGTAAAAGGCTATGAGATCGGTCAAGCATGACTTCCCCTTGGTGAAGCCAAGTTGACTGCCCCTCATAACCCTCTTATCCTTGATATGCCTTAAGATAGCACCAAGGATAAGGTGTTCCATCACTTTCCCAGGGATGGAGGTGAGGCTGACTGGATGACCTCAGTAATGTGGTATTTTATTTACAAAGCCGCAAGGCTTGAGGATGCCTTCCTTGTTACTCCCTGAAGGAAATGATCCATCCCAAACAGTGAGGCAGGAGAGATAATAAGGAATCATTTTGTGAGGAACCACATTTTCTTCTGAACAAATCTGATAGCAGATTTTAGTTCTGTTTTTTTCTAAGCTGTTCACCAGTGTGTTTGGGGGATAATTATCCTGGAAGGAAGGTTGTGCATGGGAGTAGCAGCAGCTGAAGTGAGGAGACTATGGAGCTGCTACAAGGAAAATTTTTATTCAGGTGAGAGTGAATGCAAAGTGTGGTATTTGGAAATGTGCAGCAGTGAAAACCTAATAATTCTGCATGTTGTGCTACAGTACTATGCCTTGTATTTGAACCATACAGAAAAAGAGACCATGCATTGTTTCTGCTGCAGAAGTAGGGCTGTTTCTCCTCTTCTACTGAAACCCCTGGAGAAACCAAGCAGCAGGACACACCTGTTTGTGTAACACCTTTAAAACTCTTCACATGTGCATTGTCAGATGGGAGATGCCTACAAACGTGTGGTGGGATAGATTCCCATTGCTCTCCTCTGATACTTTCTTACTTGTTACTTTTGTGTGAAGTCTGCAGTTCACTGGTAGGAACTTAATACAGACTTTTATGCAGTAAGTGCAGTGGTGGATTTTTAGGAGTTTGTGTATGAGGGGGAGAAGGAATTTAACATCTTTGTTATATTTTTGCTTGTTTTGATTTGATATCCATCCCGACGGAGGGCAGAGCACCACCGAGAGAGGTGCTGCCAGGTGTGGCTTCGTACTGCTTTCTAATTCTGTGATCACAGAATACCCAGTTCTGCAGTCCTTGCACAGACAAGCCTCCCACTGATTTCAATGTGGAATTTGCCTGCATCAGGGATAAAAGAGCAGGCCCCAAGTTGTGTACAATGATGCAATCTGATCCTCCTGCTGTGGAAATTGATGTAATAGCATTCTCGCCCTCCCCCATTTTCTCAGCCCTTCTACCTACCAATCCTCGGTGACTCCTGGGGGGCTTCTCACCAAACGGATTGGAGGATGCAGCTGTGAGCTTCAGCAGCAGGGGAGGGGAGGAGACCTGCTAGAGAAATTTATGGAGGGTTGCATCCTAGAGGTAACCCTAGAAAATGGCCAAGAACACAGGCCTGCCTGCCCTGGAAAACGCAGTCACCTGCTAAATTAGTAAATGTTTCTCCTCTGTAATTGTGACATACATGACATGCCCTTTGCCTGTGTTGTAAGGCGGAAATGAAGTGCTCTGTTCATCGAGTAATCTCACTGTTGCCTGCTTTTGCTCTGGGCAGCGAAAAGGGGTAGTTGTTTTAGGGCTCTCTATATTGCTGTTGAGAGGCTCCTCTTTTCAGTGGTACCTTTGTGCCCTGGTACAGTGCAGGTTGCTTGGGAAAATCAGACCTCCAGAATACTGCACTTTGTTGCTGGGTGAGCCAGGCGACCTCTCTGATGCTCCCCAAAGCTTTGCTATTTATATGGGCTTGGCTCTATTTTTTTCCTTTGGGAATTCTGTGCTCAGCTGAATTTGTTCTGTGTTTTGTGGAAGAAAGAGCTTGTTGAAGAATTCCCTGATGACTTTGAAGTGAACTATTTATTTTCTCTCAAGGCTGATTCAGTGTAGCCATTTGCCCCCTCTCTTCTGTTTTTTCACCCCAGTGTTTCCTGAGCTACAAGCATTCTTGGAATATATTAGTTGTAATGAGTTATGTGGGCATCAAAAGTTTTCTTTGAAACTATATGGCATCAACATCTGTTAGCTCTTAGAGAGCAGAGATGCAGACAAAGGGGCTGATGGGGGAAGGGAGGAAAAAGATATTAAATTCTGGAGTATGAAGTCTCTGAGACTCAGGGGGAGGGGAAGGGGAAATCTGCTCAGCTCCATGGCTTTGATGTGGTCCTCTGGCCCTCTGAGTCCTTCTATCCCAAAGTGCGTGGCAGACAGGCCCCCTGCCTGCCCTGCCTGCAATGCAAATCCTGACACAGCTCTTGTTGCTACAGTAACATTTTCAAGGAAAATGCCGTGTGCTCCTTTTTCAGCTATTGAGATGGGAAATCGAAATTCCTAATAATAGAGGTAACCCTTAAGAAATTAAATAAACCAAATGCTTAGAAGTGAACTTCTTATTTGCTTGTAATCCTCCTCACCCTGTGGATCAACATGCGACCGTTCGTCTAAATCAGGTTTTTAAATGGTGTGTGTCTGCGCTATTTTATTGCCTGCAATTAAAAAACATGTGTCTGTTTCTATGTGCATGGCATCAATCAGCATTCAGGCATGGTCACCGATGCTGTGCTAAATGCTTACAAATTCCTGTGAAGCACAATGTAAGACAGGAATTTGTGGGGACGGGTTCTGCTTTTTCTTTTATCTCTTTCTGTAGAGCCTCACAGTGTCCTATGTGTCAGGGAGGAGAAGTGTAAAAGACACCTCTATGTTTCTTTCTTCCTCTTGTTGGCTCCGTTTTTAGCCATAATGCTGGTGGTGTTGTGCTTCACTGTGACTTCCTGGTCCGTTAAAACCCTGACCAGTTATAAAATGGTTATTTGACATACCTGGGCTTTGGGGACAAAGAAGTGGTTTAAAAAGGAATGTGAACCATCTGTTTTGCCAGCACCTCTTGTTGACAGATTTACGGATCAACATTAGCATATGTGTCCAGGGTCACACACCTGTGCATCATAACAAGGTAATATTATTTAGCAGGATATGTTTCTGTCCTGAGGATTCAGACCTCTTTGCAAAGGTGGGCACCAAGAATTTTGTTTTACAGTTGAAAAATGAAGGCACAGAGAGATTTAAGTAACTTACCCAACACCACACAGTGAGTCTGTGGTGGAGCAATTATTGAATCCAGGTTTCCTCCAGCTGCATAAATATACGTCATCCATTAGCAGGAAAAGACTTAAAGCTATAAACATAATAGAGGAACACTGATTATCATTCTAAAGGAGCTTTAAGTACTTGTGCCATATGAAAACCTGAGCCATGTAGGAAGATGCAGGCTATTATAACAAGAAAGGTTCAGAATGCAGTATGTTAAAACGGCAGTGGTCACTGAATTCGATGGAAGGAGTACCCTTGATTTCAGTGATCACATCTTAAGCAAGCAGGTTATTCTGTAGTTAAGCTCTGTAGCCATTTTCTGCTATCTTGCTTCCCAGCACGTGCCTGGGTAAACTCACCTCAGTGCACTTCAGTCTGTTTATTAAAGAGTTTCTGGTAACCAAATTGATCATAAAAGGAAGCAGAACAGAAAATCAGATTTATTACATTACTATGCCTGTCTGTCTGCTGTGGTGCAGAACCTCAAAATAAGCAATTTGGAGGAGTTATTGAGCTTCTCCGGGGTGAAAGGTAGATGAAGACTTGTCCACTTTCCTTCATGTCCTTAGACTTCTTTGTCAGTATAATCTGTGTTGAAGATCAGATCTTGGGGGACATAGGACAATTGATTTTCCAATCAGCAAAGAGATTAGAGGATAGCTAGAAGAGCAAAGTAACGTAAATAGCTGAATCTGTAGAGTGAGTTCATTTATTCTTCTGAAGTAGCTTCAAAGTGAATTTAAATATAACAAAAAGCAGTCACTTCTTGTTTCAGTCCTATATAATCTCAAAGACTGCTTACATCTTTCAGTTGGAGGTGGTTGGACCCTTCACCTGTAAAGTAACTGCTGAAACCTAATGTCTATTCATACAGCTGCTTTTAGTTATATCATCTCTTATCTGGCAAAAGTCCTTGAAAACTGTCTCACCCTAATACCTTAAAAAATAGAAGCCATAATATGGCTCAAGAATTCCAATAAGAGTGTTAATGGAAGATGTCACGTTGCAACACCTAGCATAAGAGTTTCTAAAGATCTGTGAAATCTAAGGTGAAAAAAGTAGAAATAGAAATGCAGTGATGTTCTGTCGTGAAAATGGAATGATCTGAATAAAACTATCCCCTAAATGGATCTTCTGACTATCTACAGGCCTTAATGTACATTGGATAATTGTATGTGTTAATGCTTTTTTGCTGGCTGCAAATAATATTAAGCAAGTCCTTAGTATTTTAAACTGTTACTGATTTTGTTTCCTCTACAGACCCTCTTTTTTTAGTTGGTTGTTTTGGTTTTGGTTTTCTTTTGTATACAGGATATGAGCATGCTTATATTTCACAGCACATAGGAATCTTATGATTCAAGTTAAATGAGCAGATTGGTGGCTTTTCTTGAGTGTGCATTGCAGTGACTGACCATTAAAAGATGATGCTCATTTACCCACTACAGCAGAGCTGAAAAAGATACCTGCAAAGAGCATGTTTCAGTATTGCCACTACCTGGTTTTCATAGGCTTGAGAAAAGAAATATATCAGAAGAATAAAGAAAGGATTTGTGGTTTATCCAGCTGGAAAGCCTGGTCCATGTGTTGGACTGGGACAAGAGATGCTGCATGTTGCAAGCAACTTGGAGCAGAAAGTACCACACTTCCTTTCTTACTTATTCAGGTGTTTATTGTGAAGGCTTTGAGTAAGTGTTCATCTACTTTGCACATTCACTTTCTCAACACAGCCTCATGTTTGGGTTCCTATGGATGGGATATCCTTAAAAGTGTACCATACAACTGCTTCTTGTACCCATTTGACGGTAACAGGGCTATAAAGATACTTGGGATATTTTTGCCTCATAAGCCTCTAACTGGAACCTTTGTGACTGGAGATTAACGGGGGGCCCCCCCCCCGCGGATGTTTATGTTATCCTGAATTTGTCTTCACAGTATTTTACCAGCAGCTGGAATTTCTCTCCAGTCACTTTCCATGAGATGAGGCTGCAGGGGCTGCAATTCTGTCAAACTGGTGGATATAGATGCATCGATTTCAAACACAACTACCATATTATTGTGGCTAGGAGTTACTGCTCCTAGAGCAGAAACAGCCAAATAGAATGTATTTCATGATTGTAGTTTTTGAACTGGTGTGTTAGTATGAACTTTGTGCTAAGGTTCGAAAGAACGATTTTCTGTATGTGTTGTGCTATACCCATTGTGTTCTGCTGTCTATGTTACAAAGACCGTAACTTTGGACATAGAGGCCATCAGGACAGATTAAAGGCAATAAAATCCTAACCCAAAGCAGCTAAACCCATCCAAGATCATTTGTCAGAGATCTTAAAGGAGAAACCTGTTTTCTTAACAACTCTACCTGCTGTGATTATATTATGAAGAAATGTTATCTGAGAGAAGCTTCCATGCATGGTGGAGGAAAAAAACCCTGCCTGTAATGGATCACAGACCATCAGGTTCTTATTTCAGACAAAGAAAACATCATAGAAGTTGAGCTTGCTGCTTCTGCTCAACAAACTACATTATTTCAATTGCAATGTATATTTGAACGTTGGTCTAAAAGTTAAAAGTTATCTTGACTTCTCCAAGTCTGGGCTGCTTTACACATTCTTTACAGAAAGCTGAATCCTGGTGAGTTGTCTGTATTATTAAATTATCCGGAATGCCAAACTCAATAAGAAAAAGTAAAACCTCATGGTTGCAGAAGGAAAGGTGAAATATGCTGTAGGAGAAAAAATATTAGGCTTAAAAGAAGCCATAAATGTGTATTGCCATATAGTGTTTTTCTATATGGTATATGCTTTGATTCTTAATTGTATTTATAATGTAACTTTCATAATAGTGAGGTTTTGTAATATATACTTTATCTGTGTAAGGCCCTAGGTATATAGATTACTTATGAATAAGGAAGGAAAGGAAGCTCTTGTTTTAAATAGGGCACTGCAATACAAAAGTGTATAGTTTATTTGAAAAAGCTTACGAGGGAGAGCTTCAAGCATTTTTGAAAGACAATATTAATAGGAAGGTTTCACTTCCAAATGCAGAGAGCCAAATGAATGCCCAAAATGCATTCTTATCTTTTGCCTATAAGTAGTGATCACACAAAATTATGTGCACAAACCTCCACTTTTATCTATATTTGACTGCCAGGGATTGTATGTGTGAAAGCTGCTAACCTAGCAAAATGTCATATCCAAGAATGTCTTGACTACAAACAGTTTGTTTAGATGCTTACTTTATTTTGGAGTTTTAAGTCTGTCTGAAAATGATATTTGTAAAGAATGATGATCAGATAACTGAGTATCTACTTTCACCTGCATTATCTTAAAATAAATAATACCAATTTTTGAGGTGTGACTAGGTTTCCTACCAGGGAAGTGTACGGTTGAGTTAATCATAGTCACACACAGCTATGTTTCTAGTCCATGGGAAATTTCAGGTCCCCAAATGGGAACTAAGTTCCTTCCACCATTTTTTTTTTTTTTTTCCTAAAAAATTCTTTTACCTCTTTTTCTTCAGGTCTGGACAAGATTCTAAAAGAAAAATAAAGAAAATAATATTAATAACTGCTTTGGGGTTTGGATAGTTCTCCTGAGCCATCTTCAAGGGAATGGGTTTTTCAGATCTGCTAAGGACTCAGTATATGAAAATCAGACTTACTTGTGGAACTTGTTTCCTGCGAGTGAGACTGAAGCTTTCTCAATAGCCACTTTGGAGCTGACAGAGCTCTCTGTCATTTGAGTGAAAGGCCAAAGGGCATCTTTATTCTCTTGAACCTCTATATCTTGGGATTGTTTTTTGTCTACATCAAGAATGAAAGTTTGTGCATAGGTGCACGGCATTCTTGCCGGCATCTACTTTAAAACCATTCTAAAATCTACTTCACAGATACTAGAGTTACTACATATTTTGTCCCTTGCTGTTGTGAAACATGTTCAACTTTGTTCTTTCCAAAAGTACTGGAAATTTATTGCATCAATATGAGAATAAAGAGAGAAAAAATTACATGTTTCACTCAGCTGGTTCAAAATAGGGAGGAAAGATTTCCTGGTTGATAATTTGTCATTTTGCACTTGTTTTACTTGGGGAAAGTGGTGGATATGATACCTTGATAAGAACTTCACTTAATCAGGAAAAATGCATATTTTCTGCCAAAAATGTGGAGAATCGAGTATCTTAGGTTAAATCAAAGGAATTTAATGAGACGTTTGAAGAAGAAGAGGTAAAACAACTTGTTTCTACTTGAGAAGAGCAATACTTTTTTAGAGAAATGTTAATTAACATAATATCAACTGGGATGTAATACAGAGAGTAGGGCGGTCCAAACTTTAAAAATGTGCTTGTTATCATAATAACCTACTTAAATTAGAGGTTATCCTTTGATACATCTAGTTACATCTGTGAATGTAGCTGTCTCTACTCACACCAAAAACAAAACTGTATTTAATGTCACGTTAGTCCAAATATAAGTTACTAAAATATGCGCTCTGCATTCTGTAGTTTTGGTTCTTCCGTAATGGGTGTCATGGAGAGTGGCCTGAAAAGGCAGAGCCAGGACAAGTAGAAAGAGTCATACTTATGAGCAAGATCAAAAGAATCCGTGGGCATATGGGCTGGAGATAGGCTGAGGAGTTGTGAACACAAATGCAAATACAACTGTGTAGAGCCTGGAAGGTGAAGGTAAGGATTTTAACCCCAGTGTAGAAGGAGAAAAGGAGCCAGCAAAAGCATCAGAAGAATAAAGTGATGTTGGCAGAACAATGGAATGGTAGCATTTTCAGACAGCTGGTGAAAAGGAAGTGAGTAGCTGGAAGCAGCAGTGCCTGGACTCTCCAGAAACTTGTACCAGTAAGAAACTGTCCAGGGTGGTTAGGGCTGATACTGGGGTTAAACAAAATAAATTTCCCAGCAAGTTAGAATCCATTGAAGTCTGACATGGCAAAGGTGGGAAGCGAGTGATAATTGCCTGACTTGTAACCAGCTGAATAGAAGCCCTGGGGTGTGGGAGCTCTTAAAGATTGTTTTTCTTTCTCATCTATGTGTATACTCAGCAACATTTCTAAGGGAGTTGCAGTAATTAACTCTTCTCTCCACCTCCACACTCTTAAATCTGAGTACAGCAGCACCTATCAGAATGAGATATGCAGGACACAAGGCTTGCTCTACCCAGGCCAGGCAGCCAGCTGTTCAGAGTTTTGAAGCAGATGTTTGAGCCTGAATCATAGTCATTCTGTGTGATTTGTGATGGTAGCTGACAGAGGCCAACTTATTTATCTGGGAAACTCCCAGAGAGGTAGAGACGCTTATTCTAGATGGGTTCCTGTTTAGCAACCTATAGAAATAGCACGCTGGAATAATCTTTCTGTGTAAATATTTCTTTTCTTTATTCTCTCAAGTGCTCACTGACCTCACTTATATAGTATTTAACAGGGTACATCTGGTTTTGGTTTTTTCATGACTCAGTGTTGCAGTTTGAAAACGCAGTGTTGTGATTTAAAACATGTTGTCAAGACAGTGATATACAACTACCTATGACCTAAATGTTGTTGCTTTTACTCTCTGGTTTCACTGCTGCTGCAGGCCTGGCTCCTGCAGCTCCGCAGGGTGTGGGGAGGCCCAGCCTGGCCAAACAGCAGAGCCAATGCAGGTTTATCATCCCCTCGAGCCTGTGTGGCCTTTGTGCTCCAGCACACTTCTCCTGATTGTTAAGTATCTCTACCTGGCTATAGCACTTGCTACCCACTGGAATTTCTTGAGCTACAAGTTCTGTTTTATGCATTTTCTCTTTCACTCTAGTCCATTTTCTGAACTGGAGATGCAGGAGGTAGATGCATTATTATATTCATGTTAAGGCAATTTGTACAGGTCATAGGGAAAGTACTCCATTATAGGGTACTGGCTACAGTCAGAATCATTTTCACTGATACTTGTTTAGCTTTTGTACTTTCCTTTTGAGTTTACATACACCATTTACATACACTGTCCAGAATCCTTTTCTCAAGCAGGTGCATTTTGATCTTATCCAGTTTGTGGTATCTGTCCCGGTGCTGCTAAAAATATTCAAGTAACTGTCTTGCAGGTTTTTTGACAGAAGGGATAATCGCAGTAAGATGAATGATAGTTTCTTTTTTTCTTCATTTTTTCCCTGTAAAATCTTAACAGCTGCCCACACCTCTTGCAGTTACATATCTCTCTAGAAAGATAATACATGTCACAATCTTGCATACACAGAGGAGCACATCTGAATCAGAGAGATAAATTCCGCTTAAATGTGTCACTAAAATGTTGAAATGATAGTGTCATCAGTTTCAGGATGGATTGTCAGTTTGTGCTATCTAAGAGTTATGTTCTGGTTCAACATAATAAAAACTCTTTCCTAGAATTTGGTAATCTATAATAATTTGGTTTAAAGCAGAAATACTTACTGGAAATTTTCTTGCATTAGGTTACTACTTTGACTTAAATAAGTAGGAGATGGAGAAGGAGTAAAACTAGACTATAAAATATATTTATTTAAGACCCATATAATGATTAAGAGTAAGAAAATAAGGAAGCTAGCTTAACGAATATTACTGCTTTCTGCTGTTTTACACTTCCGCCTTCCACTCTTTTCCATTGAGTTACTTGGTGGTGCATTTAACATCAACAAATGTATGCTCATTTTTAAGTGATGTCTTTTGAAAAAAATCCTAAAACTAATGGCTTGTGGGTTTTGTGGAGGATGAGACTAATGACATCATTTTAACAGCTGATATTTGATACTCAGATGCACTGTTTGCTTTGTGAAAATTTCAAGAGATGAAGGCTACCAGCTACCTCTGAGGAGGTACCTCGCAAGTAAGATCATACCTATACATTGCATATTTACTGATCAGTCTAACAGAAAATATTTTTTTGTTTCCCAAGACAGTGGGAGGGAGCAAGAATTCTGAGTTTAGTAAAAACCAAACAAACCAACCAACCAGTTATTAAATATTTAGCACTGTGGGAGCGAGCAGTCACTTCTCTGTATCTCATTATGAGAGCAGTCAGAGCTGTACTTTCAGAGCTTCATGGAAAATGATGACATGGGGGAATTCAATAAACAACAGTATAATAACTTTTATAAGGCCTGGAAATATCATCTTCTTGCAGAAATATAAGTTATGCCAACATGTAATGGCTCCTTTTCATTCACTGCCCATTTCTTCCATAATTTTTAATGTAATGATTGATATTCATCAGCACATGCTCAAAAAAGAGACCTTTTTATTGGAACAAAAACTCAAGGAAACAAAATGTTTTTTGTTATTTGCTTCTTAGAAAGCTAAATCCAGAATGGCAGCTTTTATAGCAGCATTGTGCTGTGCAGAATCCTAGCATTCTGGGCCAGGTTGCCATCATTTCTCAGAGCCATTTGATCCTGGAGTTTTAACTTTATTTCAAGGTATCTGCTTATGAAAAGAATGGTATTTGCAGGATTTCTGGGCTAGCTATCCAATAGCATTTGTGAAATCTGATTTTTAAAATGCCATTGCAGAAACTGATACTGAAGAATTCCTAAGATATGCTTTTGTGGCTTAGTTACTTTCTGATAACTAATCTCAAAGAATAACATTTGGGCATGTGGAAGGCAGAAAAGAGTCTCTGTCAGCTTTTTTGAGAAAAAGAGGTGAACTCTTTTTATCAGATTAAATTGCTAAGCAATAAAGCTAATGGATACAACCAAAGTTTAATTTTCACAGGTTATTCCCTTTATTTTTACCTTGTGCAAAAAGCTCTGAATTGTCACGTTGCATTTCACAGGTTGATGCTGAGAATGCTGGCTCTGTGTTCCTGGTATATTTTGCAGGTGAAAAAGTGGCAATGAGCACAGCACACCAGCTTTTTAGGACCATATCCTTTTTTATCACTGTTTATCAGTGCCAGAAAGTGTTTGTGTAGAACTCAAGGAGCCAGACTGTAATGTAAACTCAGTGATGATATGGTGATGCCAGAGCCTTTGGAATGAATGGGGAAAGGCAAAACATGAGAATAGCTGTCACTGCTTATGGTTTAGGTAGAGGTGGGGACTGGAGCTGGAAGGGTCTGCTAATAAGAGTGTAAGAATGCTCTTCAGGGTCTTTGTAAGTGGGATTAGCTCCAAATCCCACTGATGCTCTACTTGAGCACCATTAGAGAAATGTTTTAGGGGTCTGAGGTAAGATCATCTGCATATCTATGGCATCTGCTTCTGTATTGTTCTAGACATCCTGTGGCTAACAAAATTTCATTAATTTCAGGATTGAGGGATCAGGCAGCTCTTCAGAGTCTGGTATCTGCTTTTCTTGTGTGACCTCTGGCATATAAAGGTTTTCTGTTTGTTGGTGGAACCAAGTGATAACATTCCTCTGTGGGCAGTGAAGGGCTTATTTCTCCTTTATCGTTTCTATTTGGAGTTCTTTTATCTTGCTTGATTGACAGAATGTTGAAATGCTAAATATTAATCTACTTTGTAAAGGAATTTGAATATGAGCACTTATTTTTCTTTCCCCTGTACAATCCAGTCATCTCCATTGAATTTTTGTCCTAAAGTATGTCAGAGCATTGTAAAATAAAACAAAATTCATTGACTATCACTCATGAAGTGATTGAATCACTTCCTGGAAAACAACTTCTCTGCTCTCGTTAGTGGTTTAAGTTAGTCCTAATTGAATTAAATAAAAATTCTTAACACATCAACACTTTGTATAGTACATTTGTGATTCTTTCTTTTTTTTTTTTTTTTCCCACAGGATTTATCTGGAGAAAGCTACAGAGACACTATTGGTGATGAACACTTTCATCTAGAAGGTATGTAAAGAACAAAATTCATTGGTTAATATTAAGGGATATGGGAGTACATCAGTGAACACTGTGTGAATGCATATATGAGTGTATGGTTCTTAGTACACTGATGTGTCTTTTGCCTGGCAAAACTTTTGAAGTGGGAATAGGGCATTGTTTCTGAATCTCCTACCACTGTCTTCCTAGTATCAAAAAAGTCAACCAGCTGGATCATAGGGACCAAGTGGTTTAATTCAAGGTCTCACAATATTTTCTAGGTACTTTTTTTTTGGCAGTAGTAGAAGTAGTGAATATCACTGTGCCCAGCAGAGGTGGTAAACTCAATCACTGAAAATGTTAGCACTGGGTTTTGTGATACATTGCACACCCTTCAGGGTTACACAAACCAGACTCAGGAACTCCTGCATTAATTTCTAATAAAGACCAGAGACTCTTATACTATACATGTCTCTTGAATATGAATGGAATCATTATTGCCTCAGAGAACTTCTTCTGAGGCTCATTTGATCTCTTCCCCTATGATCAGGTCTCTCCTTGAAGTGGAGATGGAATCGTTGTGGTGGGAAGGGCCTTTGGGGACCTTGAGTATGGACAGAGAACATATCGGAGGTACCTTCAACACCAGTTGGGCAAGTGGGGGTTGATGAATGGAAGAGATTAATTTGAGGGCATTACTGCTCATTCTGTTAAAAAAAACAACAAGAAAATGAGACTTCAGAAACCCTGTAGTGTTACAAGTGGTTGGGGCTGTGTGCTAGGTTTGTATTATAGACTAGTGGAAATAATATGCCTAATTTATTTGGAGCAATGAACTGTGTCAAGCTTAACTGGGAAATATATGCCCTTTTATAATCCACTCATTTGTTTCTGGTGGCAGAGAATTCTGTCTAAACAGAACTTGAAAGATTCTCTATGTTAAGAATGTCTGTCTTCCAGTTCCTTACTTGTGAAATGTATTAGTATACTGTGTTTCTTGGATCCCATGTTTCTATCACATCTGTAGTTTACAAAGAATATTCCCTAGTATGTGTCTGTAACATACGAGCTCGAATTCAGCTCTTGCTTGTAGGCTGTTGTTAAACACAAAAGCAGGATATGCTTGCCATGATGGAGTCAGTGTTTGTTAGAAGCGTTTCTGTATTTAACTTCAAAACAGTTTTCCTTTCTGCTCATAGTAAGATATAACTCAAAGAAAAGGCAGGGTTTTAATTTTCAGAGCGATAGGAGAAACTACTTAACACAGTATATTAAACATCAGTAAGGTGAATGATTTCATATTCTTGTGTCTCTAATTATTTCTTCCTTTGTGTGTAGAATTGCCTTGCATAGCAGTCATAGTATCCAATGTATGTTATTTCCAAACTAGTCATCATCAGGACTATTTATGAGTGTAAACCCTTTTAGGCTACTATAATTTCAGTCTTCCAGCAGTTTTACATTATTACTTCTGATGCATCTCATTTCCTATGAAGCAGGTGAGTAGTGCAGACTAGATTTAGAACAGGTGGTCCTTTGTGTGCTGCCACTGGGGAAGAGCTGTTTGGTGTCTTTCCGGCTAGGAGGCAGGTAACTGTTCCACCCAGTGCTCAGGCAAACACATGCAGATTGCCAAGGCTTGGTCCTTATTTCTTCTGTTTTCAGATCTTCCGGCTGTGCTTCATGCTAGGGACACTGTTAGCCACTTCCCACTTGAATGGGTCATTGGAAATCTTCTAGTTAACAGATGATACTAGAAGCATTGTGTTAAAGCAGGATGCTTTCACCCTTTACACATAACTTTGTACATTTTACAAGCATAACATATTTGGATGATTCTGATAGTGCTAGCATAAACTTGTGATATTAGCATAAAGTGAGGCTGAAACATGATTTGATACCTTTGTGAGGGCACAGCTTGAATTTTATGTGGCTTAGGTGCGCGATGATCACTCAGCTCTTTTCTGCATAGAAATGTTTTGTGTGAAAATGTACTTAATATTCTAGGAAGTATATTAATTTTCTATCAAGTTGTTCTGCCCTCATTTTACTACTTCACAACCTTTACATATACAGTGGTACAATACATGTATGTTGCATTATTATACATTCATGTGTCATAAGGTAACATCAACATCACTGAAAAGTAGTTTCAGAGACAGGGAGCTGTATCACACTGAAACATGGTTGATTGGACTAAGCACACAAAGAACATGAATAACAAAACACTCAAACCCAGCTCTTACCAAGTACCAGGCAAGTGTCTAATCAATGAACTGTATTCTGTCTTCATAAATACACAGTAGGGATGGAAAAATGAAAAAGAAACATTTCTCAGATTTGAAAAAAAGCACAGCAGGTGCCACAGTTCTTTTAGGTTCAGGGAAAGTTACAGCCTCACCTCTAAGACTTTACTGGTGAATAAATCTGAGTTCTTTAGAAGACTCTTACTGAAAAGACAGAGTGGCAATAAGAGAAATAATTGAATTCCTTATTTTGTTTTACATAGCCAAGTTCATTACCTTTTTTTTTTCTTCTCTCTCTCTTTTCCCCCTCTTAGCCGTCTGAGCAGTAGAGATAAAAAGAGCTCTCTTTGCTGGATTTAACTTCTGTGTTGTTATGTAAAGCTTGATCAAATCCTTTCGTCTTAACAGACTTAACTGGCCAACAGCAAACGGCCCGGGATTCTGGGATTAAGATTGTATTTGGTAAGAGGACTGGTGCATTAGTGCTTTTTTCTGAACTATAGAAAGAACAAAGTAAACATCAAAAGCATTAAGCCATGAGAGTGGATTGTTGACTCAGTGTTGCTGCATGACAAGAGGTTAGAACTCAATAGCGGCAACCCTGTTTACTGAGTGCTGTGCAGAAACAGTTTGGCCAGTACTGTCTATTATATCCAGCACCTGCCTTTGATTTTGCTGCTGGGCAAGTCACTAAATTGATTTTTTTTCATTTTCCCTTATATGGTCAGTGATTTCCTTAGATAAGAGACAACAATGGAAACCTCATTTTCTTCTTATGTACTACTTACCCTGATTCCCTTCTTTCTTTTCATTAATAACTGAATAACTGGGCATACTGGATACAGGTTTTGTAGTGCCTTCATTTGCAACTTTCATTCTGAGTTTATCAGTGTTTTCCCACTGCACTGCAAAGATTGTCATTTGCCAAACTTAGAGTTCTTGTGCAGTCTGCTGTGGCTGTGTACAAACTTCTTGCACTTGAACTTTCTTGTCCAGCAGCTTCTGCACAGGAATCATGTGTTTCACCACTCTTCATGTCTAGGATAAAAGAGCTTGTGATTTCTCTTCCTTGTCCCTAGATAGAATAGTAGGTCGCTGGAACTGAATGACTGGAGGTGGCTCTGGAAGAAATCGCAAAATCTAGAAATGACACTGGGAGATACTTTTCATTTAACTTGGGGAAGCTGAAGTGGCAGGCTGGAATTGAATGTACCCTCAAACAGCAGGTCACTCTTCATTCACTTGCTATCAGTGTGTTCAATAATGACATCCAGGTTCTCTCTCTGCTCTTTAAGGTGTAAGAAGCTTTTCAAGTAGTCATTCAAGAGTTCTGCTCTTGTTTTCCAGAACTTTCTTCACCTCCTTTCCCTTAATAAATGATCCAGGGAAAAGGTAATTTTTACAGCTCTTTAAAGCTAAGAGCTTTCTTACCTTGACCACTCCATGTCTTTATGAAGTTCCTCCATCTTATGACTTGAACAGTTCGCTTTTCAGAGCAGGCTCTTTTCTCCCTGCTTGTGACATCTGAACCAGAAGGAGGAAAATCTCTCTCTGACACAGACTGATTGTGGGAAAGGGGCAATTTCCTACTTGTCCCAATACAAGCTTCTTAAAGCCCAGTGGGATTCAGTTATCAGTCTACTTTTAGAGTTCAAGGTGAAGTCTTTATGCTCAGGAGACACCTAACCTATCACCCCAATTAGTTATGTGATAATGTGATTTCTCATGTTACTCTTCTTCTGAAAAGTATGACTTAAGTGTTTCTAGTAACCAGAAATCTTGCATCTCTGTGTGATCCATTTAGTCCTGTACCTGTCAGAGGGGCTGCTTCTTAATGCTGATAGCAATCTATTCCCTGTTTCATTTGTCAGGAGAAGGTGATGGCTTGATTATTATTCTCTCAACAGAAGACTGGAGAGAATCCAAACCTTCCCAGTGAAAGGTCTGAACATGATATCCAAACATGATATCTGAACATGATATCCAAAGTCCTGCTGAAAGTAGCGTCAGAACTTGAGCTGTATCAACAACCCCTTTTTTTTATATGTTTCCCAAACCAGATATCTAGATGTAAGATTTTCCCTTGCCTGGTATCAGAGAGGACAAAATTATTCATGTCATCTTCTTGCCTGTAAATATTGGACAGCCCTCCAGCAGAGTTCAAAGCACATGTTGTTGCTGAAAAAAAATCTATCATATCTGTAAGAGAACTATTTGTAGCATTTTCACACATTTACAGGACATTATGGAATTTCTAAACCTGCAAGGCATGCTGTATTCAGCAAAGGAGAGAGATAATTAATTCTATTCTTAACATTATTATCTGTTTTTCATATCCTGATTATATCCTGTTTTTCAGAATGTTGCCAAGGTATGGTACTTGGGCCCAAATTGTTTATAAACTTGTCAGCAAAGGAAAACTTGAATAATCGTCATTTTAACAAGTGTTAGCTAACTTGTTTGCCTATGAGACCATATTTACCATAGTTAGATAATCTCGCAGCTGTAATACAGTAATGTGCTGAGCTATGAATGGGTAGTAAAAGGCAGTTATTTCAAACTGCATACTCCTTTCTAGTTAATGCCTTATGAGAGTTATTTCATTTCTTTTCTAAGGCTTAAATAATTTTCTGTATATTATGTACATGAAATTCCAGTGTATATATAGAAAAGATATAGATTGCATCTTGCACACAGGCAAAGCTGCTTTATCTCAGCACCACTGTTATTACCTGCCTAGCACTCCTGACACAGGCTTGGTGCTTTGCAGAAAATGAGGGTCCTGTCTCTGTCATGTTAAATCAAATATCTAATAATCACTGACTCTGCAAACAGAGTGCTAAAAATTCTACCTTAAAAGTGCTCTTATGGTCAGCTTTGTGGGATGTTATATGGGAACTCTGCATTTTAATGACTTGTTGCTAATCCTGCGCACTTACCATAGGTTTTCTATGCATGAGTATGTGCTATGTGATCACCTCAGAATGGTGTTCACTTGCTCAGTGGCTGTATCTTTCTGGCTGCCAAGAGGTTTCTGCTGTACCCTTTCCTACTACTCAGTATGACATGAAACAACTGAAAAAAATCCCCACCTCCAGGGTGACCCACTGGCACAGCCACCATTATCTGCCAAACAGCTAGTCCCTGCTGAGGCTGGATGCTGATAAGCTGGTTACTGTGAGCTGGAAGCAGTACCAAAGAACACGCCAGGATGGGGGGGAAGGAGCATTGGAGAGTGCCAAGAGAAAACTGCTTAGTTTGGCAGTTAGAATAAAAGTCACCAAAGAACATGAGACTGGTAGGATTAGCAGAAGTTTTCCTGTGGTCGTGCACAGATCCAGGAAATTGTAAGAAGCAGGTAGGCTGTTTGCCATGAGTGGGAGGAAAATCTTATGGCATAAGGCACTTAAAAAAAAATAAAAAGAAAAAAGGTAAAATTGTACAAGTGTTTCTTAACATTAGCTGTTCCTTGAGGGGGGTTGGTGTTTGGATCAGAAGTTTTTGCTTCTAGAGCTGCTGTTTCAAGTGCAGCCAGGTCAGCAGTGATGAAAGACTGTTACCATCCAACGGTTGCCGATGGCCTCTGTGTAATGAGTTAGTGGTCTCCAGGTGTTTCTAAATGGACCTTTACAGTGTCTAACAGCTCCCACACATGTTGGCAAGCAGAGCACAGAAAGGCAGTGAAAAGTAGGCTGTTATGTCACCTCAGAGGGTGAGCTTTCCTCCTCAAGCAGAGCTGCTGCTCATTACATACATGTTAGGGTATCGTTCTCTGTAGCTGACAACCCACCAGCTCCTATGAGTGCTGCCTCACAGTTTTTGATACATGGTGTGTTTTGTCTGTGGTTTGAGAGTTTTGTTCTGGGTTGTTAATCCTCTGCATTAGATTTTGAAGATCATTCTTTCTGTAAATAATAGCTTCACATTGATCTTTGTAGTCAGATCATCCTGTGTTGCTAGAATACTGTTATTCCTGATCACAAGCAATTTGCATGTTTTGTTCAGAGACACTATACTACAGTGGAGAGCAGAGCCTGGGATTTCCTCATCCATGTCTGTCCCTTACTTATATAATGGAAAGCCAGTTTCAGAGCATTGTACATAAGAAAACCTTCCAAACTTACAAGTGGTCTCTATTCTTTATGGTGGCCAAAGAAAGACAAATATTAATGTTAATTTATTTGTGTGTGATGTATAAAAAACTATTTCAGTATAAAAGAAAGGTAATAAAAAGGGAAGCAAAACTAGCACCTCAAGAACATCGAGTTGATCCTTAGTGAACACCTGAAACGTGGAAAGCTTAAAATAATATTATATGTTTGGTATTTATAACAATATTGTTTTTCCATGCTCTTTCTACTGACAACTTTTCCTTCTTTCACAGAGAAGCTAATGCTCTTTCTGAGTGATCATTAAAAAAGAATCAGTTAACAATAAGAATATTCATTTACTCTCAGCTCCAGGGTAGTCATGAACTAGTTTACTAGGAGGCAAAAATTCACAAGTGGGTATAGCTGTTGAAAAACCTGTGTCTACAGAGTTCTCAAGGTGCTTCTCTTGTAGCATGTGAGATCCAGACCATCAGGGTACATGTTTGAAGCAGGAGAATCAAAGGACAAAGAGCTTAGGAAGATATCATCAACGGCAGGAGGGCTCTTGCATTTGCCTTCCACATCCCAAAACTGAGCGAAGCATCATGACAGAACTTAGGCAGCAGGCTGTGGGCAGCCAACTGGTTGCTCATGTCAGTGAATGAAGCTTGAAGGAAGCTACCATGTAGCAGGACTGAGATGGGGTGAGAAATGGGTGCCAGCGATGCAAGGCTTATGCTCTGTGTGTGTGGTTTTAAATAGCTGAGCCTCAGTAGTTTGGACTCACTCTATCAGTCTTGGTCATTGGTGTTTCCTTGGGCTGTCAAGGTTGTGATTCAGAGAAGGAAGGAACTGCATCCTTTGTAGACATATCTGAGCTGTTCATCTAACTTGGGCTTAGTAACACTCACACTGAGCGCACAGGAACGCAGGATGGTGCCCAGCTCTGCACTAGCTGTCCACCACTTGGTTAGCCCGTCACACCCCTAACACCACCCAAGGTGGCTGGGTTATAGCTTGCCACATCTGTGTGTGTGTCCTGCTCTCCTGCTTCTGCAGTAGTGACTAATGTGGAAGGCAGGGTCTAACATCAGATATACCTTGAAAAACGGAGGGACTCAGGCATATCTGTGAGAGACAGCTGATCTGGTGTATATGGTACAGAGATAAAGCTGCGTTACTGTATGCAGCGGTATAAAAATGTTCTTGAACTTTGCCCCAGGACATCTACCACCAAGAACAGGGAATGAAATATGGGTACAAGTCAAAAGTTTGAATACAATCTCTCTGGAAATGTGATGAATACCAGTGGTTTCATTTATTCCACTGGAAGAACAAAGGTCCTTTTCTACTTTGAATTTCCCAGCAACGATTATTACCAGTTATTTTTCTTGTAGCTTTGACCACAGTTCATGGAGGCTTTATTAAATATGTTTTTGAAAAGTGAGTCAAAATGCTGTTCTTCTAATTCCCTCCCCTCCTCTCCCCTCCCATCCCCTCCCATCCCCTCTCTTTCCTCTCCCCTCCCCCTCCCCTCCCCTCTCTTTCCCCCTTCTCTCTTTCTGCTCTTTTTTTCTTTTTTATTTTATTTTATTTCTTTTTATAATCCGTCTGAAACTACAGCATATTTCCATGCAATGATTTGGGCCCAGATAATACTCTCATGCTGATGTTCATGGAATCATTCCAGTTTTGTGCTCTTGTAACTGAAACAAGTATTATCCCTTGCTATTTCAGAAGATGATATACTTCTTGTTCAAATCCCTTGTCTTTAAATGAAACATTACTTTCATTTTTAGAAACCTGGAATACTGCATTTAATAGACAAAATGTTCTTCTGCAATTCCCAGCTATTCCTAAAGTCACCACTTCTCTTGTGTTTAACTTGACCTTGACACAGCCAGGCAACCAAGCTTCAGAGTGCTCTATTTACTGGGTTTTCAGTAGCTCTCTGAAACAGGCTTTTGTTGACATCCCATGTGCATGCTACTGGAAGGCCCTTCTCTCTTGCCCATAGGGATTTCGTATCCCAGAGTGTCTCATGTGAGGGTGCAATTTATGACAGGATTAAATTGTTCTTGTGTTTCTGGGATCGAATTTAAGGGTCATGGTTTTATACAGACAGCTAGATGTAAAGACAGATGCCTGAACCTTCAGGCTGGATAGTTTAGACACAACAACCTGTCATCCTGAACCTTACAAACATACAAGTGCAAACCTGCAGACTTAAAGTGGCAATTCCAGTGAAAAGCATATTGCTTTTGCCAGTTGCTGTTCCAAATTCAAAGTGTGTATCAGTCAGGGTGCTTTTGTGTGCTTCAACTCCACTTCTGCTGCAGTAGCTACATAAACCCAAAGTTTTACCTCACCAGGCAGAACAAGTGCTCTTTGTTACCTAGACAGATTACAGCTTTTTCTAAAGTCTGCTCTTCATAAAAGCCCAGCTTGAACAGTGGAAATTCTGACTTGCCTCAGATACTGAGGAGACTTTTACAGTTTCAAGTAGCTCCAGGGTTATATTTTAAAAGTTGAATTTCATCACATGTTTCAAGTTTGGTGTTAAAAAAAAAAGAAAAAAAAAAGAAAAAGGCATGATATTTTTAGCAGAAGAAAGTCCACACACACCTTTTTTCTTAACAGATGTTTCATCTCAATCATATCCAAACCTCAAAGCACAAGTAGCAGTCAACCTTATTCTTCTGTGGAGAAAAAGATAAAATGTCATGTGTTTGGAAGAAAGGTTTTTGGTTTGGTTTTTTTTTTTTTGTAACCACAACTAGTTTGTGAGTAAAAGCAAATGAAAAATGCAGCGCTATGGGGTTGTGGAAATGAACCTGAAGAAACATTTCTGCTCTCGAAAGAGCATGGAGTCCAGCTGCTCTTGCTAGATGGAAAGTCCCAACCCCCAGCCCACCAAAAAGTAAAAATGTCAGTAATCAGGTTTTTCTTTCTTTATAAATCTGATCCAGCAATCCAGGTTCTTTCACCACTGAAATATGTCATACAAAGTGCCCAGCTTTGTACCAAAAAGGATTTAAACAGAAAGAGAGGAAAGGAATAGTAGTTGTAAAAAATATTACCCAGAAGTACAAGAGGCGCTACCCAAGGAATTTTCACAGGGCTCTGGAGGAGCAGAGAGCTTTGCTGTGCTTGGCAGGGGGGGTGTGAGCAGGGCTTAGCCAGCAGGGGAGCGGCAGATGGCAGCCAAGGAAGTCCCGAACTCTGCACATATTTATCTAGGAGGGAGCTGCAGTCCCTCTACAGACTTGGAGGTATGAGGCTGAAGTATGGTGCTGCACACCCTTGTCCTGTTATTTTAATGAGCCTTTACAGAGCGTGTTGCCATCCACCATCCATGTGCGGAAGGATATTCTCGGCAAAAGGGCGTTCAGATGAAGACTGCTCCCTGTGCCTGCTGCAGGGAGCTGCTCTAAGCACCCACCTTCTCTTCTGCCCTGTGGCTCTGCAGGGTGGATGCCCAGTCCTGTTACTCCCTGATTTCAGGACACTACATTGGAACAAAAATCCACGTTACAGTCTAGGAGGATATTGCGGGGTTTTCCACCGAAGAGGGAGCTCAGAGAGGGAAGCTGAATCTTCAGTTGCAAAACACACTGGGCTCTCTAGACAGTAGGAAGGGCTGGTTCCTCCTGTAAATGTGCTCCAAACCATGCTCCAAAATGCTTCCTCTTCTGTATTTTGAGCAGTATGTAGCACAACATGGCTGCATCTCTGATCGTTGTCTTTAGGCTGTACTAACTGATAACAGTTAGCAGTCACCTGCATTTGTTCTGTGGGAATAATTTCTTTTGTTGTGATCCTGGGTGCTCTCTCGTGTTTAAATAAGGTGGTTGGGTCAAGCCTTGATGAATTTTATTCCTTTGCATGTTTTGCAGTATGTAATATATCACCTAAGTACTGTTCCTCACCCCTTCCTCCCATATGAAAAGGGAAATTGTATGTGCTGGTCTGTCAATCACTATATTGCTTTTCAGTTGTGTTGTGAATCAATCCCCATTCTCCTCTGTTTCTCAGAGTACGTGTAGGTCTCTGAGGATGAAAAAACTGAACTTGCTACTGAATATTAACTACGAGAGAGTTGTCAGATGTACAACTGATTGATCACAGCCAAAATGATGTTACAGTACAGGTCCACAACACTGCTCTCTCTAAAAGGCTGGCTTTCTGAGGGTCAGAGTGACATTCATCCTCATGGGAAGCAGTTCTGATGAAATAAGTGTTACAGTTCAGGTGCCTTTAGAGGCCCCATCATCATAGCAAAGGCGGTGGAAACATGATTTTCCCATTGAACATGTAAGTTAGATGGGAGCGAGTTGATATCAAAGCCTACATTATTAATAACGTTACCTACTCAGCCTTCATTTGAATAAAGGGTTATGTAGTGGATGGTGGGGTTTTTTTCCGTCTTTTTCTTCTCTTGTGAATTTCAGGGGGCGAAAATCCAAAGAGGCAAAGAAAATTTAAGATAGAAAACCCATTGTGAACATGCATATCTGCAACTTACACTGAGAAGGGTTTTGTAAAAGGCAAAATTGTTACCAGTAACCAAAACCAGTGTATGGCCATCTTCAAAGAAGATAGGTCTGTCTTCTTTTGCATTAAGTCTCTAATGATCAGTTGGTGTCCCCATCTGTCACTGTTCAGCAACAGAATTCAACACTTTGCAGACCCATTCAGAGCTTCAGGGACACATAATGCTGTTAGAAAGTGACAAGTGGTCCATATGATAGTGACAGTTTTCACTTAAGAAATACTTGCCCATGTTAAATGATACAGATAGTTACAGCACATTGCATTCTGTTAATGTGGCTTTGATATGCTTGCTGATCAAACACCAATTTTGCTGCTACAGGTATCATCCTGAAGTATTCTGACCAAAGCTTATGGAGATCCTTCCCCCTGTCTTTATTTCCCCCCCCCCCCTTGTGTTTTTTTTTTTTTTGAGACAGGAGAGGAGAGAAATGATCTTCTTTGATCTCCAACGAGGAAGGAAAGAAAAAGACTGTTCTGTTCAGGCTTTTGGCTAACACAACAAACACTGTTTAAAATTTAACTTTGCTTAATTAATTAGTAAGTCTGTTTAGTGCTGTCTGATCTTCATCCAAAAGGTATTTTGAAGCTTGAGAACTGAGCATCAAAGTGTATTGGGTGAAGATGGTCAAGTAAGGCATTTAATCTGGCAGTTGCTGTTGATGAAATACAGCCAGTTGGGGAACGAATTGGAAAAGCGAATCATAATCTGGCAAAATTCAACAAGCTCCCTCCCTTCAGCAAACTCACTCCAGAAGGAGTGTGAGGAATCTAGGTTTAGTGTTTAAGCATGCATGACTTACACCCTAGCTAGCAAAGAGAGATCATATTGTCCTCTGTATCTGCATCTTTAGTGCAATCCTTTTTTTGGTAAGGAGATAGATAATAAAACAATTTTTCCACTCACCTCAGCAGCCAGAAAAATACAGACACCAGACCTAGACAGAAACCTGTGATACTGTACCAAGGCTTGAAAATAATTTTGCTTAAATATGTCAAATTATGGAGTTTGGCAAAAGGAATCAAAGTTTTAAGGGAGGCGGTGTTGCATAGACCTGTGAGTTTGGCTATTTTTTATTCAGGAGAGAAAATGATGCTCCAGTGTTTGAGTAGATTTTAGTCTACCAATTCCCAATAGTGACCTAATGGAAACTTTTCAGAATCACTATCTAATGCCTGAATGATTAGAACACATTTTGTTTATTTTTGTTGGGTTTTTTTTGTAAGCTATCCCTCAGTCTGAGTCACCACCCCCCTGTTCTGCAGTTAACTGTCCCTCTCCAGCCAAGTCCTGGCAATGGGTCTTGTCACATCATGAATCTTTTTTTCACCCTGTGGTGAGCAGCTGAACCTTTAATTTGTGTTGTGGCCATCAACAGGAAACTGTGAAATAGAAGATCTTGACTTCTCTCCATATTTTCAGGTTGACATACCCATCCCAGGCTAGTACAAAGCAGTACTAGTACAGTTCTTGCTAAATTGGTTTTGACTTGTCCCACTGGACTTAAAATGGACAATTAATTTCCCTACAGAAAGTTTTAGAGAAGGCAGCTTGATCTTTGTTGTTTTGAGGGGTGTGTCTAATTCTTCAGCTTTTAGCCAGAGAAAGCTGAATGCATGCTTCTGGCACTGACCCAGGAAGAGCCTGTTTTTCGGTGCTTTTTTTCTGGTGCCTGTGGAGCAGGAGTGTCTCTCCCTGCCTGGCCATATTCTGTGTATTCATTTGCCACATTCATTTGAGCAAAGAGGACCTTTGGTCAAACAAAGTTATTTCCATCAAGGATGTATTTCAATCAATTTTGTGCAATAAAACCAAAATGTATTCTTAATGGGGGTGATATTTCTTAATCCAGAGCTCCAGGATAACCTAAAAGTGAAATCTGCATACGAATGTCACTGTTAATTAATGGACAACTTCTCAATTTAGACTTTCAAACACAGTTATTACTGTGGTTGTTGTCATCATGCAGTCAGTGAGGAATGTCAGTTATGTTTGTCAAACTTGATTTGCAATGAAAAAAATACTGACAGAACCAGATAATTTAGATGTTAGAGACTTCTGTCCCTTTGGTCCTCATAGTTTCTTATTTTAAGTTCTGCTGCATCTGCTAAATCTTGGAATTGGAAGTGAAACCCTTAGCCCATTGACGTCAATAGGAATTTTAGTACTGAGGTTGGTTGGGCCAGCTCTTCGATGCTCAATTCCACCAGTCAAATATTGCTACTGAAGTTCAATTTAAGCGTTACAGAAGTTCTTATGACTTCATCTCCTTGTCTTGATAATGGCTATGTGTTTTTTAATTTTCCTTTTATCTTACTCTCCCACAAGTCTTAGGTTCCAGTGTGTGGTTTGTTGGTTTTGCCCCTGTACAGATAATTGTGTCCCTTTGTTTCTGGTAGTAGTTTTAAAGAATTGCTGTTGAATCCAGTCTATCTGATTTGAGGGGAATGCTAGTAGTACTTCACTTCACAGGGTTTGGTTTCATGTATGCCAGATGCTGGCTTCCATAGGTGGCATTTTTGTCAATCCTCCTATTTTACTTTTACTCTGCTTTCTCTCAAAAATTACAGTAATGACCCTGATGTTAAGATGATAGTCACTGGTAATGTCCAGTCATAATTTATCACTATGGAATTGCATAGCTTCCCCCATAGTTCCGCCTTTTGAATTAAGGCCCTGTGATCCATCACATACCTTTCAGAATGGCTGTCATCCAAGGAGGCTCTGAAGTAGTTCATCTTTAGCCTGAGTTCTCCTAACTGCTGTGCAAATGTGGACTTGGAAGCTGCAACTTAGACCTAAACATTCATCGGAACTGCATCCTCTTTTGTTTCTGACCACAAGAACATCTTAATCCATCTGACGAAAACGTTAAATACAGCTGAAAACCAGAGTGAAACTGTCCTTACTTTGAGAAGACAGAGCATTTGTTAAGGAGCTTGGAGCTTTGCTTCAATGAGGCTTTGAGAAATCTGAAATGACAAGCCATCTGAGAGAGGGTGAAAGTTTAAATAGTCACTTTTCCATCTGAGTGAAACTCTGGTTTGATTCTTTTTTTTTCTCAGATGCAGGATGGAGGTGAGTGACAAATGGTTTGGCTGGATGAAGTTTAGTATTCTGTCCTCATTCAATAACACATAGCACAGCAGTAAGTTTTATTTCATTTGTGGGATTTTTCGGCAATTCCTAAGCAACAGTTGGAATTATTCCCCACTTTTCTTAGGATTGAATACACCCCTGAAGAAAAGACCTAATTCTTTAGGGATGAATCTTAACACCTTTAAACTGGTGTTCATTCTCCCCTTCTCTTCCTCCCCCACCTTAATTATGAGCAATTGGGTGGTAGTAATTAACAATCTTAGAGAGAAACATCTGCTAGTACACTTAAGCCAGTAAGTTTGTTTTTCATGAAAGAATGGTATTTCACAATTTTTCCAAGTTAATATTTTTCCTTTATTGTCTTTCCAGTTTCAAATATCATCCAGACGCATTTTTATAGTGTCTTAAGGTTACAGAAGTGAATACAAGACCATTAATAATGAACAAGAAAAGAGAACATCATAAAGAAAACATATGCGCTATTTCAATTCATGAAACATTCTGTTAGGGAACATTATTTTTGAAAGCATATGGCTATTCCCATGAGAAGAAATATATATATTTTTTATTTTTTTTCCCCCCTCCAGTTGTGGATTCCCACAACAGGCATATTTTTCTCTGCATATCCGTCTGTGTAGCGCATTCTCTTTGTCAGGACTTGTTATTTGAGTGGGGAGGCAAGTAAGTATCTTTCCACAGATGATATGTGGACCTATTTCTGATGGCCTGGACTTTGGAAACACAAGTCTATTAATTCTCCGCACTCCTTTGAGATAGCTGTCTTGTCTGGTCTAGTTTAGTATCATTGGCAGAGCTGAAAGGAAGTTCACATTGTGAATATATCTGAACCTTGGCATGTGGCTCACTGATGGAGCTCTGTTTACAGGCTGCTAGTTTTAACTGTCCCAAGCAGACATTCTGATTTTATTTATAAGTAGGTTCACCATGTGTTTGTATCCTTCATGAAATCAAGTGCATGTCAATAGTCAAAACTAAGTATAGAAACAAGATACCAGACACCTACCCTTCCCCTCCCAGACAAAACAGTCATACTCCATTATGGATTTTTAAATGTTCATTGAGTTTGGATAAGGCACGTGAGGATATCTGCACAGACACATTATTTGATCACTCATAAATATTATTTAAATACCTCCATATTCCCCTTCAAACTTTCCTCATTTATATTTCATTTCTCATTGCTGAATGAAGCTTGACATCAGGATGAGATCACCAGATTTTCCCATTTCATGTGAGCTCCAAAATGAGTAACTGATTTCAAAGGATAATTCCCCAGAGCAACAAGGCCAGTAAGTTCTTCAGATCAAAGGTCAGCAAAGCTCAAAGAGGATAATTTCTGGCATACAGTATTTAAACTCTCTGAAGGAGTGTACTGCAAGATGTATCTCCTCCTTCCCCAATAGTTGAACTCTTGTTTTTTTGAGAAGACTAATTTGTCAGAGCACATTTTTTCTCCGTTACATAAATTATACATTAAAGTGAAAGCTTCCTATCTGAACACACAAACTGCACATACAGAAAGGTTATTAAACATGCCAGTGGAAGGCCTGTGCCTGAAACCAGAAGGTAACTCTGTGCCGTTCCTCTCTGAAGCACCCCATGGACTGGGGAACTCTGGTGCTCTTTGCACATGCCAGCAGCTTTCAGCACAATGCAGGAGCATGGTGGTTTAAGAGAGGGAATGCTCTGTGAGATGCTTCGCTTTGATAGCAGAGCCCAACAAAGAGCAGGGAACAGTCACCTTGTGTAGGATCTGCTCTTCATTGCTCTCAGCCATGAGAGCATGCCAAGCCAATGTATTGGGGGTGCTGTCCCTTAGAGACAAAAGACCACTGTGGAAGTCTTTTGGCCAATGTGTACCTTTATACACTTAAAAGTATGTGTGATAAGAGGGATGGATTTTCTTTTCAATTGGTTGTCCACTGTTTCAACAAACCTGGGGGTCATACCAGCCCACCTTTCATTTATTTCATGTTCCCTAGATCGAGATTGTGAGGGGTTGCAAAAGCCCCTCATACAAATGTTTTTGTCCTCTTAGAACTGTTCATGTGAGAAACTGGTCACTGATACAAATGAGCCACTGAAAGTCTAGGGGCGTATTTAATAGTTATGAAGAATCGCTGTCTGTGTAACCATCCTTGTTGTGAAGTCGCATGTTGACTTTCAGTTTCTTGCTGTTTTTAGAAGGAAAACACAAGGGTGGACTATGTAGACAAACAATGTTATCTCTTGTTTTATGGGGGTCTTTTGTGGCCTTAGCTTTGAACTTACAGGAATACGGAATTGTATTTATGGGCAAAGTCAGTACAGAGCAAATGGCCCTTCTACACATACACTTCAAATTTCTGTAGTGTAAGTAATATGTATTTTAATACATGCCTTTGTTGATAAACACTATACAGAACCTCATTAAGAAACATCCCTGCTTGTCCGGTAACACCAGGTTAAAAAGACAAGGGAAGAAACAGCAATGAAGCAAGCTTTCTCCTCCTTCAGCTGACCTTCTTGCTTAGCTTATGTTTGGTGTGGAGAATCCTAACATGGCTTGGAGTAGAAATCCAAGTGTGTCAGTGTGTCAGTATGTGTATCATAAATGTCATGTCTACTTGCATTTGTACAATGCAAGTTGCATGTCTGTGTTGGGAAGCTGGCATTAGTATAATGTCAAGCCTGCAAATAAGTATCAAAGTCAGGAAATTCCAAAGGTTAGGGTTTCTAGCTCATTCCTCCTTTCTTTACTTTACATTCAGAATCTTTCATAGTATACCACAGTTTCGAAACCAACCAAACAAAAAAAGTAATACAATAATGTTAAATTTAAAAAAGGCATAAGACAAGAAAATGTGATATATATTGTAGCATGGCAACATGAATATTGTGGCAGAAATCTTAGCTTTTGGAATTTCTGAGAGTATAAAGCTTTGGTAAGGGTAGATTTTATATATATATTTTTTAAAGGTAATTGTTTGGTTTTAAATGTGAAAGAAAATGGTGAAAAATGGCCAAAATCATACCTTAGTTTCTAGCATGTTAGTGACTTGCTTTCCTGGGAGAATGCCTGGGAGACACCTGAGAGCACTGCTGAATGCCAGGAGGGCCGGTTTTAAATGGGTCATCCTGAACTGGAGGGATCATGTCCCCTTCTTTGAAAGGAATCTGACTTTACTGAACTGGCACTTCCATGAGATCTTACTTACAAAGGTATCCAAAGAAATGGCTCCTACATAACATTAGAATAGAGACTTTGGATAAATGCAGATGCTGCAGTACAAGGGAAAAAGTGCTGACTTTAATACCCCCATTCTCACAATATTTTCTGTTTTTTGGGGAATAGGCATGATTACTGCTATGCTGAATAGGTATGAGCATAACATTGTTGGCAGAGGTATGTGGATGTATAAAAAATAAGGTTTTGAGGCTATGGTTTAAAGATCTGTGTATATTTTCATACCACTGATTCATATAGAATTAATTTTCTTCAGGTATACAGCTTCACCATGTGCAAGGCTGCCTGCCTTTGCAGGAGCCAAAGGCATGGCTATTAAGTTCCTGGGCATTTGTCTTTTAGTCTGCAAGAAGTATATCTTACTGTTACATATCTGATACATGTTATGTGTTGTCATATATGTCTGATAGATGTTAACTGATTCTCTTTATGAGTGCTGTTGAATTATACAAGTGCATGATGTTTTGACCTGAAACTTATGTGAAATATACTTTTTCAGACATACATGAAACTATGCAGATTAATCTTTTTAGCAGGTAGCGTTACCTTCTTGGAAGGTAGTAAGGTTTGTGTGTATTTGGAGAGGGAAACTGGAACAGAATGAGGAATTCGTTTCAGCTTCATTACTTCACTCACTGCTGGTGAATGCAATGTGGTTTTGCAGTATGTCACAAACTTTCAGTATTTTGCAAAGTATTCAACTTATTAACAGTAACTGTTCTGCTGATTTATATTCTTATAATACTGTGTCTGAACTTCCTGTGACTCGTGATGTTTTTAAGAGGCTGTGTACCGAAAGCTGTTGGTAGATTGTCTGCTGAAATTATCCCAGATGTGTAGTGAACAAAAAAGCAAATCAAGTATAATGATCCTCTCAAACAAGTTTGCTGAAATCGATTTCACCCTATTTATAAAGACAGATTTGCAAATAGAAGACTGCTTTGGCATTTCCTCATAAGTTTTTTGTTAAATACATTTTTTGCAGTGGCTTTGCCTCCAGAGAAGACAGATGGAGTTTGCAGTGGAGATGAAAAGAAAGTAGAAAAAGAAAATGACACACATACAGGTTCCAAGAAGCAACTGAAATTTGAAGTAAGTCCTCTGTATTTAAAAGTTTCACTATACTGACAAGCATTGTGGTAAAAAAATAACCTGTGGAACAAATAGTCTCCTATGATGCATGTATATAGCACCTAATGATTGTAGTGGATGCAGGAGGGAGCAGAATTGGCACAAGTCAGTGTTTTACTCCTGATGCTCCTTATGAGGCGATTAGTGAGATTTGTTTCCAGGTTTGGATTCTCTGTAGGATCTGAAATGTGTAGCAAGAATAGGCACTTGCTTTAAAGCTTTATCTCTGAACCTTTTGTTAGTAATTCATTATGCCAGCTACCATATTACCAAATCCTTATATTGACTTTCATGGAGAGTTGCACTTTTTTAAATCTGCTTAGTGTAAAAGATGTTTGTGAAAGCCGCTCTAGCCAGTGGTCTTCAGTGCCTGGGCCTTCAGAGTGGAATAAACCTGATGCTCTACACTGGAAATCCATCTGATCACATGACAAGAGGAAAAGAATCCTGCAGGGCAATGAGTCTGATAGTTTATTTCCTTGTGGACTTACAAACATCATAAAACTGCCAGACATTGTGTGTAGTTGGCAGGTTTTGTTTATACACGGAGTGATTTAATAAATATGAGCATTGAAACATGCTGTCATTCAGCTAGAGGGTTGTCTGTGAGGAGGAAGATACTCTGGTACCAGCAAGAAACAGTGTGAATTTTCATCTGTGTGCACTCCAGCAGATGTGGCAAACTTCTGCTTTTCAGTGCTGTCAGCCTGTCACAGTAATGAGCTTTGCATTGCTCGACTGTTATTTAAAAGACAATGCAGCCACCTTGCAGCAGCTCAACTGTTCATTTGCTTCTCTAGGGCAGATTTAGGCATCTGGTACAATTTATTTTTTACTGTTTTAAAGCTGATTAAAGGAAGGTAGCTTTCCCATGGCAGTTCAGGTGTTGCTAGGTGCTTGTGTGCCTTCTTGGGGGAGGTGACTTTCCTGCCTTTTTTTGCGTGGCATATTTTATGTACTGCCTTGGGTAGCAGATATTTGCAGACAGGAAAGGCATGATAAACTGCAATTAACAGTGCCTTGATATTTGGATGTTGGAGGGCACCTGCCAGCATGGTTGGTGCCAGAGTAGCTGGAACTCCACTGTGCCGGCAAAGTCTGTGTTTGTTCCCAAGTAGTTCTTGGCATGCCATAAAGGTTAGCACTTGGTACTAGGCACTGTGACTAATGCAGGGAAGGTTGCCATGGCTGTTCACTAAGCAGAGCACATCCTCACATAAAGCTGTTATGTTAGGCAATGTGGAACAGGGAAGTATTAATATGTGGCAAGAAACAAAGTATTGGTATTTTTTCCCTTGTTCTACAATGAAAGTTTTCCAGCTATGTAAGCTAGGAGCCAAGAGATTGGTACACGTTTCAAAAATATGAAAGAATTAGAAACGCAAGTGTTGAGTCAAGAGGTCTAAATCTGAGGTGGATGTGATTTTGGCTTTTAAAGGTGCCGGGAATGTTTATGTAATATGAAGCTGTGTTTCCACAGTAGAGTGTGGGGCACTTGGCAGCTTTCAGCCAGGCTTGTTACAACTGAGAGAAGACTGCCTTTCAACTCAGCAGGGGACAGGAGGTACCGGTAACTGCTGTAGGGAATTGGTTTCAAGTCAAAAGATCAACCAGGTATTTTGAGCTCTGTCATGCTGAAGCTATTTGGAGCTGTTTATTTTACTTGCATACAGTGGCTTTCATTTTAATTGCACTGTAACTTTTCTGTTTTGCTTTTTTGTGGCTCTGGATAATTTTGCTTGCACAGGTCTTGAGAGAAAGCAAATGATTTGCACCCAGGTGACTGGAGTCAGTCAAAGTGCGTCCTTTGTTCTTGACTGAAATCTTGGGCTTGCTTTGAGGGTTTTTCTTCCCTTTAACAAATTGATTCTTTCAGGCTTTTGAGAGATCACACCCTCACTAACAGAAGCACAGTTAAAATAAGGGTCAGGCACTACTCCCAGGTCGTTCTTAGATACCAGTTCCTAGGCAGGCTCCATTTCAGGGGCTTAGTGACATGATGCTGTACTGCACTAACAGACAACCTTGGGTATCAAATGCCTGCATCAAGGACAGGTCTCACTGGTGGGGATTTGTGGCATAGGCCCAGTCTATTGATGGCTACTCCTGGCACTGTGGTGTACTTCCTTATTCTGTGGGTCTGTTTCTGTTACCTTTCTTTTTGCGAGTTAAGCAGTGGTCTTTCTCACTTTTAAGTGGGAAATGTTGCTATATTTGAAGAGCTTCAGGGGGTAGTTTTCTTACATCTTTTTTATGTTTTCTACAATAAAGTAAAAAGCATCTGGCCCAAGTGAGTTAGGATTATCATGTGACTGTGATGAAACTCCTTCACTGTGGTGGACAAGAGGCCTCTCCAGGACATATCCTGAAAGCTTCCTCCCATGAGAGGGAGGAAGAAAGCAAGCGGCCTCCTTCTATGGAGTCTATTGCTTTAGGTAATCAGGTGCTCTTTGAATGTTTCTTAGGAATTGCAATGTGATGTGTCTGTAGAGGAAGATAACAGGCAAGAATGGACCTTCACACTGTATGACTTTGATAACAACGGAAGAGTCACACGTGAGGTAAGCAAAGTACTGCTGCCCCTTTGTGTGCAGCATCTGCTAACAAGAGATGTGTTTTATAACAGGAACATTTTTTTCATCTATGAAATAGAGGTGTCCTGCCAACTTAAACAGCAGTTTCCATGGATCCGTCCCTCCTAGAAACAATCCCACCAGTAATTTACTGTTTTCAGATGTACTGTACATCTTTTTAAGCTGGTTGTTGTTGAATACCTGGGATTTGCCTGTAAAAAATAGTACTGGCATTTGAGGAGGAAAATACCTGAAACAACTAAACACATTGTCAAAATAAACCCCTGCCAAGAGCTGGTTGAAAGGAACAGGGTAAATACTGAAAGAGTAGTGGCCTTAGACTCCAAATGAGGGCAGAATTTTTTCCTAAAAATATTGTTCTGGCTTCTATCCTGCTTTTCAGTTAAGCTAACCAAAGAGCAAGGTTGCTTTCTGACATTCTTTCCAGTAAGACTAACTATACTGTTCTGTTGTTTTCATGAATATTGGGCTGATCCCTGCCTTCTTCCTCCAAGTATAAATAATGCGGACGATATTTGCTGGAGGACAGTAGTGAAGGGCTGTCAAAGCATACCCACATATATTTTTTATTGCTAGGATGTCTTCAAGTCATATTACCTGTGCAAATAAGAAGCCAAATAAGAGTATGTATAGATAGAACACGGTCCTTTTCCAGAACTATTTCTATCCAAATTGAATGATACTTCCTCTAGAAGAATGTCCTTTACTGAGATATACTGCAATGTGCTGTCATTTGTGTTTTGGTTTTTTTTTCTGGTGAGGTGTGTTTGCTCCCATGCCTTCAGATAATCAGCTGAAAATTGACAGGTTTTCTCTCTCCTGGCTGTTGTGCTGGTGTCTGTGAAAATCGCCAAGAGCTGGTTGAAAGGAACAGGGTAAATACTGAAAGAGTAGTGGCCTTAGACTCCAAATGAGGGCAGAATTTTTTCCTGAAAGACTGAAGCAAATTTCTTCTGACATTTATGAACAAATTCCAAATGTGGTGGATGTTCAGGGTTTTTAATATGTATATAAACATCATTACTAGGCTTTTTTATTATCTCTGCTCTGATAGTGCTTTGAATAATCAAGTCTGTGTCCCTCATGCAAGAGAATTGGCAGATGAAAAGTTACGGGCGACGTCCAGAGTTTCAAGTAGGAAAATGGGATATATAGAGAGAGGTTAAGGAGAAGGGGCTAGCGAAATGAGGAAGTAGTACTGTATTTGTTAATGTATGGGGAACAGAGACCAGAAAAATTAAATAACTCACCTGAAGTCTCACAAGAACCTAATGGCAGATTGAACCCAGGTCTTTCGAGACCCAAGGCTTAATCTTCATTATAAGATTATCACGACTCTGGAAGAATAGGGCAAAAATGCACAAAACCCAGACCCACGCACATGGGTGTCCTTTACATTCAGGCATGGAATTCCCATTAATGTCAGTGGGAGTTCCATGTGCCGAACTTAACGAGAATGTGCTTTCAAGTATGTATACAATAATTATTTGTGATTATGTGGTACACCAAAGAGCTTAATTTGACTGTACTTAGAGAATGTATTACAGCCAAATTCTACCTCTTAGTGCTCCAAGAGCAGGCTGCAGCTTAACTGAAACCAAATCTGTTCAGGGATTGAAAATCATACTACTCTGAGGTCTGGAGGTTGCAACATTCAGGCTTGAGCCTGTGCCAAAAAAAAAAAATCTTTTAACCAGGGGACCAAATAGATTGATCATTTTCAGCTCTTTACATGTGACCAAAGATAGATAGTATGCACCATTGCAGAGTTTTTCAGTTATGTTACACACTTCTTTTGCAAGCTGTTCCAGTGCCATTGTATCATCCATCTTGTTGGTTGTCTTCTGTTTAATCCAGATGAAATTTAAGAGTTGTTTGTGCAAGAATGACTAATGATAGCAGCTCGTAGATAATCTTGGCCACAAAAGAGGAATTTTAGTCTCTTCATGTGACATAGAATTTGTTGTTCTATTAGACTCAGAGAGATTGGCACTCAACATAATGGGCCTGATACTGCAGTTTATTAAGCAGCTCTGCTTCTGATCCGGGAAAGGACTTAACAATGGTGAACATTAAACATGGGAATAATTTGAATTAAAATGAATGGGACACATGCTTTGAATTAAAAGTATGCAAAGCACATTGCTGGATCAGGGGCAGAACAGACAGTCTGAGGAAGAGGGCTAGCTCTACCAGTGCCATTTAGTGAGCTGATGAAAATGCTCTCAGCTGGTCAGCTTGTCTAAACAAAGGTCTAGTGTTCTGATGAGAAAAGCTTAGTGTTCACCTTTTCTCCTTTAAAAATGTCACTTTAATGTCTCCTGGATTTATAGTTGGATTTAACAGGGAGATGAAATTTCTTAAGTTAGATTTCTGTCTGTAGACATTGAGGTGCTGTACCAAAAGGAGTCAGCCTTATCATTCTATTTTTCATCTTGGTAAAGATAGACACTGGAAAAGGATGTGACTTGCCCACCCACATCACAGAATCACAGAGTCACAGAATGCTTAAGGTTGAAAAGGACCTTAAGATCATCTAGTTCCAGCCCTCCTCCCAAGGGCAGGGACACCTTCCACTAGACCAGTTTGCTTCAAGCCCTGTCCAACACTGCCAGGGACGAAGCATTCACAACTTCCTTGGGAAGCCTGTTGCAGTTCCTCACCACCCTCACAGTAAATAACTTCTTCATTATTTCTAACTTAAATATCCCCTGTTTAAGTTTAAACTGATTACCCCTTGTCCTGTCACTACAGTCCCTGATGAAGAATCTCTCTCTGAAATCCTTGTAGGAACCCTTCCATTTCATTTGATTCAGTTATTGTGTTTAAAATACGGGACTTCATGTCCATAGACTTTCTAAAGGAACAGAGAGCATTAAGTTTGTAAGAGACATGTGGGTGGAGTGCAATTTTACAAGTGCACCAAATGTTTTTTTCATTAAAATATTTGAAAATTGTAAATGAGATACGGATTTAGTTACTGGATAAAATTTCCCTTGGGCTTTACACAATGACAGATCACTGCAAGAGCATTCAAATTCCATCTTAGTGGAATTTCTTCTGGATCTTAACAACATCTTCAGAACCTAATACTGCTTTGATTTCCTTCTACAGTCTACATGACTTATTCATAGCCCTCATAATTAGAAATCCAGATCTAGTAAAGCTTCTTGAAGAGATACACCCATTATGAAAGCATAATTATTGGGATGGCAAATCATAAAATTGGCATTACTGTATATTGTTAAACTACTGCTTTTTCTGTCATAGAGGCCCACAATTTTCAGTCGTTTTAGTTTAGTGGGAAATAACTTTTCCTGCTCTAATGTGTATATTACAAAACTTGGCTAATGATGTTTCCCTTCATTCCATAAGCCATAAGAGGACAATTCATTATGTATTGTAGGCCTTTTTAGAACTGACAGCTGCACTGTAATTATCTTCACACAGATATTTGTAATCGGACTTGAAACTTGGATAATTGAACTAATGTGTTTTGATCCATGAGTTTTTATATTGAGCTCTCTGAATGTAATTATACTTCATAAACACTAGCCTTTTTTTTTTTTTTTTAATCAGTCAATTCTGTCTTAGAAAATTAAGTTTCTTTGGTGAGTGGCTGCACAGGAGTAAGAACACAGGGTTGCTTGTGAGGAGTGAAAAAAGGGAAATTCTTCTAAAGTAGCTGTTGAGGAGATAGCAAGCGAAGCTCCTTTCAGGCTCCAAATAAGAATGATTCAAAAACATATGTGATCAAACAAAGCTGATGTTGCAATAAAAACATCCCACTGTATGTAGAAATCAGACTAAAAACAAAGTACAAATGAGACATTTGTACTTTTGTTGTTTTCTTTCTGAGGGAAAGGTAATGAACTGATATTGATGCTTTTCTTCATGCATTTTTAATGCTGAAAATGTTCTTTCTATCTTACATTAAATATTCAATTTTTCCTGTTTTCTTTCTATTTTTTTTTCCCTTTCTAGTTATTTTTGCTCATGTTCTCTGCAATGAGTGAAAAGGTTTGAGGTTATTTCTTCGTTCAGATCTCAGCACCATCTGTTTGCCTTGGGGAAGGATGCTGGCTCTTTTGGGGCTACCGTTTATCAGCTTGACCCTTATCTTGAAATTTGCAACTGCACTGTGGTTGTCAACATTGTATTAACTCATGGTGAGGAAAGAACAATGGAACCAATGGCTAGAGTAGCTTTTGTCTCTAGCAGAGGGGCCATCATTTCAACCATTAGGTTTTTGTGGGTTTGTGTCAGGGAGAAATATTAAGAGAAAACAGAACTTCTTCTTTCAGTTTTGAAGGGAGCTAAAGACACAAAGACATCTCTCCCAGAGAAGTTATGAAGAATAAAACTGAATGAGTGAATGTTTCCTTTCAATGTTATTAAAACATGTTAGGGTTACTTTGTTTTGGTTTTGGTGTTTTGGTTTTGTTTGGGTTTTTTGTTATTGGCGATGGTGTTTTTGTGTTGGTTTGTGTTTTTTGCTTCCTTTTTCCTGGGGGCTGTAACAGGTGTGTATGTGTGTGCAAATATCTCATTCTGTCAAATTAATTCTGCTGGGAAAGCCTTTTAGTTTACAGAATCTTTAATTTGCTAACTAGTCATATTGATGACAAGCCACAATAATACTGGAAAAATAGAGTTGTCCATGTACCACTAATGTTCCTTAGAATTAAAAGGTTAATACCTGGAATAGGGACTTCCTCAGTCACTGTAAGGAATGAAGTTCTGTAAGGAATGAAGAATACTTCCGTGTAATTTGCTCTTATCCTTTTTCTCAGACCCATAAGTTTCTCTGAATGTTTTAAATTCCTTCTAATCTCCTACTGGAGATCTGTAAAGTATTCTGTGGATACATGTCTGAGGGCAGCATACATGTGTAGCCTCAACTGTTTGGTTTTTAGTATTTTTAATGCAAGTATTTCTGGTGATAAAAAGTTGCTCTTTTCAATATACTTTATTGTAATATACTTTTTGTTTATTGTATTAGCTGCTTGATAAAACAGGTTAACAGTATTAAATTCTTCAGGCCTGGAAAAAACAGCATGGTGTTCAATAAGGAGGAATAAATCTGGGTATGACGTGTGCTGGCCATTTGAAGATTACCCAGCAAACAGTTAGTTTCCTCTTTGAGGAAAAATATGATTGTTTCAGTTTTCTTACTTGATTAAACTAGCTATTCCAGCAGAAAATCTGCACACTAGAAGCTCTTCAGAAGTTAGATTCCTGCAGACTACTTCCCCTCTGAATATAATGCTTATTGTAAAGGATAATTTATTTTATTCTTATTTCTCTTTATCCATTTAATATACTAGTTTAAGAATCTACAACGATTTCTAACTCGAAGTGGCGTAAAAGTACATTTCAGAGGAAAGAAAACAAAAACAAACAAAAAACCCCAAGCAAATGATATTTTGGGAAACGGGAGACACAGAAAAATCTGGTTTTGTTCATTTTTCACTTAGAAAGGAAGTTTGAGAAATGTGGGATGAAACTTTTTGTGTGGGAAGTTCCAAGCAGTCTTAAACAAAGCAGTTGCAAAATCACGTGACTAATAAAAATCATAATCCATGGTACAGAAAGGTTAGATTCCTAGGTAGGTGGTCTCTGAAACATTCTGGTTGGTGGACCAGGAGAGAGAAAGATTTAAATAGCTTTTATTCTTGATGTTTTATGCTAAATTTCCTGAGGACAGTGAAATGCCCAAGCTGGTGTGTAGAAGGTAAAGCTGTCTCAATTTTAGGCAGTTCTTTAAGGAATTTAAATACAGGTAATATTCAATGGGACAGCTTTCAAGGAGAACATAGATTTCCTCAGTCTCCTGGCAGGCTAATGGCAGATGAAAATTCTTTTTGGGGTAAGTATAGACATAGATATAAAATACAGATTTTGTAATATGTATTTTAATGGTCTAGAGCTACTGATTTGACAAGAAGCCATTAGCATATTAGCTGCCAAAAAAAAGGGCTGTGAGAAGATAGTTTTCGTCACAGCTCAAAACTCACTGATAGAGGCCATTCCTAATAGATTAGTGCCTCAGGAATTTGTATGTTGCAATTGTGAAGCTATAACTGGAAATAAACAGGAGGTTCAAGCTGCCTTGTAATAGGTACCTACTCAGCCAGGACTTTGGTAGATGACAGATTAGCAATTGACCTAAGCAGACTTGTTGGACCAAATCAGAACTGTCAGTTTACTAGAATTCCCAACCCCAAATTAGGACCACAACTAAATGAATCCTATAATAAAAATGTTGTTGACAGTATTTAAAAGATTAGCATAAACATTAGGTGGTTACTTATGGATATCCCTAACCTCAATCTTGGTATGTATCCAGTTTGATGACCACGTTCATTTACTGACAGAATGCAGAGCAGTTCAGGTCGTTGTGGAGGAAGCTGGGTATTAAATGCAGAACAAAATGCGAAGGCAGTAGAGTATAAGGCCTCAATGTGTCCTGATTAATCCATGCAGCATCTTAAACTGCTTGGAGCCTGGACATTGATTTGGTTAATTTGGGCCTGTTTGGCTGACAGATTTAAATTGTTCTGGTGTGATATGTATGCACACATATTTCTGACTTGCCAAGTATATGTCACACAAATGCTGCATCTGGCCTTCTCTGACAGCATTTGGAAGTATGTTTTAAACTGCTCAGTCAAGCAGCTTGTTGAGAAAGACCCTCGGAGAATACAAGGGGCAGATAGTATGCCAGTTAGCAAATTAGCCTTCATCATCGTAAAAAAAATATGTAAAAGGACAGTGGGAGCAAAGACTTTGCCTGTTGAAGTTAAAATAGATTAGATGGTCAGCTTGTACAAACATCTGGCATAGCTGAAAAAAGGAAAGAGGACAGATGGTTGAGAAAGAAAGAGTTGATAATAACCTCTTGATAGCAGCCTTGTGTGGAAAGATGCCATGTTGGCTAACCAACACTTGTTAAGGAATTTATGGGAAAGGCCTAACTCACCAAAGTGCTGAGTGTATGAAGCCCGGTTTTGAAAAATATGGTGCTGAAGTATTCTGATGAAAGGGGTGGTTTGGCTAATCAAGGTGCAGGATTATAGCACCATGCTTCTAGAACATAATTTATGAATGCATATAAAACAACAGATAGGTTTTGTTTGTATGTCTGTGTCCTTGCTTTGTTGTTTTTTCTCATAGATGAATAAAAATCCATCCCTTCAAGCTGGCCTTTAGATATGGCTGTGTCTATTTAGAGGTCTGGCTAGGTTTCAGCTTAGGGTGGAAGTGTGAGAAGTGAGATGTGTTAAAGAGCTGTGAGGTGTCCACCAAACCGCCACTGAGCAGTCTTTCCCTCATTCAAGCTTTAGACCATGGTTCTTGTCCAGAGGATGGAAAACAGCTACTAACATGGTAGTAAAAGTCCACATATAAACACTCGAGCAACAATTCCACTGAGTGCAGAAAGGTTAGAGGGTGTCCTGGGTTCAGCAGTATCAGTCATTTTTCACCTTAGTAGCTGGTGCAGCGCTGTGTTTTAACATCTGGCCTGGGAACAGAGCTGATAACACTGATGTTTTAGTCTGACCAAGGACTTTCTGAGCCTCATGCTCTGCCAGGGAGGAGGGGAGGCTGGAAGGAAGCAGAGACAGGACACCTGACCCAAACTGGCCAAAGAGGTATTCTGTACTGCAGCATGTCATGCCCAGGATGTAAATGAGAGTTACCTAGAAGGGCTAGAGGACTGCGGGGTTGGTCGAGGTATGGGTTGGTGCTTGGTCGGGCTAGGGGGTGACTTATCGGTCGGCTGGAGGTGGTGTTGTATTCTCTTCCCTTGTTATTTCCTTTATCATTACTATTATTGGTGGTAGCAGTAGTGATTTGTGTTATACCTTAGTTACTAAACTGTTCTTATCTCAACCCATGGGATTTGCATTCTTTTCGATTCTCCTCTCCGTCCCTCCAGGAGTAGGGGAAGGACGAGAAAGGGGGGAGTGAGTGAACGAGCCACCTGACTGGGTTTAAACCACGACAGAGGGGGTACATGGTAACGTGAAGTCTGAACCCTCTGGGATTTAGTTACTCATTCTGCCTATTGAGCTGGAAAATCATCTGAAGTAATTTTTCCTGACCATGAGGTCAGTATTCCCCTAAATTCTGCTTGAGTAGAAATTGGTATTTTTGTGTCACCTTTAAAGCTGATTAAATAGTGAGGACTGTGTGGTATATTGACTACTAAAATGCTGGGACCCACTAAAGCATACTAAACTTTGAGCTGCCATGGTTACAGGTATGACCCCTGGGCAAAGGAAAAATTGTAGAGGCTTTGAATTTTTATAAACCTAACTCTTAATCCTGAGAACCAGTTATACTTAACAAAAGATAATTTAGGTATTTCCTTTGTGCTTACAGGCATCTGGAAGGAGGTTAGGTACAAATAGTTCAAGAAATAGGAACACTAGCATGGAGAAATTCTCATATATACATTGAATGGGATCTTCATAGCCTACAGTGATCAGTATGCTCTGGGCTTAGGTTAGTGCCTAAGATCAATTTGGGTGAAATCCCTTTGAGAAAAAGTAGTGAGCCAAGAGCTCTCATTTTCATCCTGGCAATTTAAGATGGTACCCTTTTTGAGCCTGACTGGATTAGATCAGTCTTGAGAGACCTCTAAGCTACTAAACAGTGTTTCTCCTGTTTGAAACAATCGGTTTATTAAAATTGGCTTGTGTCCTTTCTGATGTAGCCAGACGTGCAAGCATTTGTTCCCATCCCTTTGCCTTCAAAGAGACGTGTGAAGAATGTTCTGTAATAGGGCTGCATAATCTCTGCGTAATCTCTCTTCAAAAAGGAAAGTTGAGGATAGGTTTGAATTTTGCAAAATAAGCTAGACCCCAAAATGCATATGTTAGAGTGACATTCAGACATTATTTGTTTCCACACCTGAGGCTTACAGTTCTGCCACGTCTTTTACTGGTTTTCCTCTATATAATCAATCATTCAACTATCCCAAGAATAAACACACGAGACTGTAACATCCAAGATTTTCTTCATTGCTGTATTTGTTTTGGTTATGTGAACTCAGTTTTTAGTGCAGTATGAATGATTATCATAGAATCATAGAATCCCTGGGTTCTGCTGAAATCAAAGAGAAGAAAAGGCAGAACACAAGTTTGCTGATTCACAGCTTGGAAAGGCTGAATATCTTGCATTGTTGTTATTGTTTTGGTATAGTTTGCCCCATTTCAAAAATCTTATGCCACCTGATGTAGATTGTAATGTTCTTTGCAAATTCAGCTCTTTTAAATTCAGTGACTTCTGAGACTATTTCAACATTTAATAGTCCCAAGTCCGAAATAGTTGTATCAAAGCTATAGGTTTCATACCACTTTCACAACAGTGTGTCTTTATGTGTTTCAATCCAACTATAGGATATTACCAGCTTGCTTCATACCATCTATGAAGTAGTTGATGCATCAGTAAATCATTCTCCCAGTTCCAGCAAAACTCTGCGAGTGAAACTTACTGTGGCACCAGATGGCAGCCAGAAGAAAAAGAGTATCTTGTTAAATCATGCTGGTAAGGATGTGAAATCAGCTGTTGGAAAAATACAGAAGATTTCAAGAATCCCTCAAAAATACAACTTCGTATTTTGTTACTACAATTAAATATATACATAAAGGCAAATACTTATGTGGGTATTTGAAACCCCATGAGTCTGCTTTATGAGTGCAAAATTGCCTACCCTCCTCCTTTCAGTGTCCCTTAAGCAAATTAGAGCTCCCTTACCTGATTGATTGTTTCTTTTTGGAAGAAGCAGTAGCCCATATGGTATGTAATTACGTTTGTGTACCACAAGGCAGATTTAAGGCCTTTTCAAGTTGTACCACTTTAACTGCTACTACAACGCCCAGCTTCTGTGAAAGCAGGTGTAGTGGGATAAAATGTTTTTTGCAAGTGCAGAACTGTCACTGCTGCTGGATAAGAATAAGCAATTCAGCATAAATAGCCTTTATGAAACTATGAATAAAAATTGAACTTTTCTATAGTGGCAGAGTCTGCCAGTGAAAATGATGTATACTCTGATGGCTAATTCACATTATATTCACTATAATAAGAGTCGTATAATTCCTTCGGTAGGTTAAGTACTAAAAATACTTATTTAAAGTAATTAAAATATTTAAAGTAATACTACAGTAGAAAATGAGGGCATTTTACCCCAGAGGAAAGCCTTGTCACCTCAGGTTTAATATATCCATCTACTTAGGCAAGTGCAGACGTAAGAAAATTTGTGCTTCTGGGGAGCTCTGTGGTGCATTAGTGCAGCATGAAGCTCCAAGCTTCTGAGCCTTCCTGAGAGACAAGTATATCAGTGTGAATGCAGCTCCATTTAACCTGCCACGTTGCTTGCAGCCTAATGTCCTACAGTCAAGGTTATGCCTGCTTAAAATCTGTTGTGTGGACAAAAGCACTTTTGAGAAGGGTACATGAAATAATGCGTTACATCTTGATCTACCAACAAGAAAAATGCATTTACAATGTGGCATGTTATGCTGATCAGCAAGGACAGTAATGTGAGAATAATGTCCTTTTCTCTTGGCAGATTTGCAGAGTGCCAGGCATAGAGCTGAAAGCAAAGTTAATGAAGAAATAAGAAGCTCTGAGAAGAAGCAGCGGGCTTCTCTCAGGTAAGGGGAAAGAACCCTATGTCCCTATGTCCTCTCAGGTAAGGGGAAAGAACCCTAACAGGCACTGGGTACCTCTGAGGAAACCTCTGCCACTGACTTCTTGTTTGCTTCCTTGCTTTAGTTTTTAAAAGCATACTAAAACAAAGGAATTACAGGATTTTCATTATGGAACCATTAACAGATTCCAGGGGTGAATACTTTGTACATTAAAATGAAACCCAAAAAGCAAATCTGTAGGATCAATGACCCAAATGTTCTTCTGTTGGCTCTTTGGAGGACATGCAGTGCCTTTTAGACACTATCTGCAAATATTGTGCCTACTGGTGGAGTTTATAGCACACCCTTTGGCTAAAAGTGTCCCAAATCCCTTTAATCTCCACAGAGGCCAACTCCTGCCTTTCTCTGTCCTCCACAGTGACTTAGCAAAGGGGCCATCTCTGCTGACTCCCACTTGCTAGAAACCATGCTTCCCTGCTGCCACGTCTCCTTTGCAGAGTTAGTTATTTGTAGTACCTATAAGGAATTAGCCGACTTGCTTAGAACTAATATATTTAATCTAATCTTACAGGAAAATTTGGACTTTTTTTTTTTTCTTTGTAAATTTCAGAATACATTTCACCACTTGAAAAAATATATCTGGTGTCTTTCAATGGACTCCAGCCTGTGTGACTCAGGGTGCAGCAATTTCCAATAAAGCACAAGCACAATGGAATGCTTTTATGAAGAGATGCAGGTAGACTTGCAGCTATCTATGGATTAGATTAAAAAAAAAATAGTTTTAGTTCTTCTCTGATAGAATGCACAATATTATTTCGGATGCCAGTCCAGAACAGGCTTTCTTCCTCTGCATGTGTAATCATGTGTATTTATCGTGTTATCAAGGGTTCTACCTACCTGATAGATATTACCTGCACTGAACTTCAGTGTATGTGATAATCATTTGCAATGTATTTTTCAGGTACTATAATTTTTTACAGCAAAGAAAAATGTTAATCGCTCAGTCACATGTAGGTGTACTATTTCTTTTCTGAATTCAGTATTCTAATGGATAGAAAAACAAATCAAAACCAGATAATTTTGGTAGATTTGGACATAGAGCAGTTGCTCCAAACAGGTCATCTTGGTGTATAGGTTTGATCTGTTTTAGGATTTTAAGTTTAACACTAAGGCAGAGGAAAGTGTTCACTGGAGTGCTACAGCAATGACATTGGATCATTTGTTACATTTGTTTCTTCAGTTGCAAATTTAAGAAAAAAATAAAAATCCACTCTCGGCTTTCCTTGGATTTAGGGGTATTTGTCCAAATATGTAATACATTTATCAGGAGGAGGAGCATTCAGTCTTATTGAAGATGGCAATAAAACAGTGCCTCCCTTTTTTGGGTAGAGTAAAAATGCCAGTGAGTTGTCCCAGTGAGTATATCCCAGTACAATCAAATTTCAGATTAAAAGAAGACTAAAATAATTTCTAATCTTCTGTTAGGAACAAAAACTTCTGTGAACTAAAGAATACTCCATGGTTTTGCTTGCTGGCCTCAATGTAGTATTTAGATTCCCTCTGCCCATTAGCAAAGGTTTGCCCTGTGTGAATTTAAAGGCCTGTTTTTTGCTTGATAACCTGTTGCAAAAATCCCCTTTCAGTTGTAAAAATCCCCTTGAAGTCCTGGTTTTGCAAATGTAATGGTTTTATGAATAGCAGCCATTTCCTTAAATCCACAGTTACAGAAGCATCAAATGCTGGGGTAGAATTTTGGCTCTGCTGTATGTCCTTCTCATCCCTTTGGATAGAGGCTTCCTAGACAGAACAAATCTGTATCTTGAGCTGAGCAGATCAGCGTCAGACAGCTGTCAGTATCTAACAGGTTTTGTTGCATCTCATAAAATGTGGACAGGACAAAGAATGTCCTGTTCACACTGTGTGTGTTGCAGGGATGTTTGCACACTCTGGCCAAATTACTAACCCTTAAGAAGGCTCCCTGAGACTCGTAACAGAATCTCACAATATTAATGCAGCGGCTTCTCCTTTGAAAGCAGCAATGAGGACTTTGTGGGAAGTGCACACATTTCAGAAATTCAGTCACTTAGGAATTCTAGGCAAGATCTGATTAATATTCAAGATAAAATGGATAGAAGTGTTTTTATCCTGAAGGTGGGATATAGATGGGTTAAATTTTTCATCTGCTGGAAGCTACAGGCAATTTTCCCCTTTAGGGCTAATGCAAGTAGCAAGATAAGTAGCTACATTCATAGCTAGTTTGCCTGGCATGTGTGGTACAAAATGGGTGGTGGAAGAGCACTGGCAGGCAGCTTTGTGGGTTGGGAATCTTTGTGCCATTCTAGTTCATATTTCACACCAGCCTCTAAAACATCTTTTCATCCACAGATACACATTCTCGCTCTTTCTTTCCTGCTGAAGTGATTTCTTCCTGACTGGCTTAAATTCTATGCTAACAATGAGCATAGCTTTCAGGAAATGTCCTTACGTTTTTCTACCCTGGGCTTGTCACTGTGCTATTCCCCTTGCTTCTATATCATTGTGCGCTTATTACCATAAGCATGACACCCCAGGACAGAAATTTTAGAAAGGGCTTTTGTAGACTCCACAAACACTTAAGCAGATGCCTTTTTTTAATTAAAAACAAAGCCAAACTAAAAACCAGTACCAACACTGGGTATGTCTGCACACCGTGCTTGATGCATGGCTAGTGCATGCCTGTGTCTTTCCATCTTCCCATGTGTACGCAGGAGATCATCATGGGGCTGGATACCAGATGCTTCAGTTCTCTGACTTAAATTTCTCTGTGACAGTAGAGCACAGCTCTCATCAGTATATAATTGCTTCACAATTTATTTGTGCCTGAATATTGTTGAATGGCATCTTGCATGTAAGAAAGCTACTGGAATTCGAGAGTGTGGCAGTACTGGCATAGTTTTTCTTTACTGTCTTGATGAGAGATAGAATTTATTAGTAACAAAAAAACAGGTTCCCTGCTAACTTCATTTTCAACAGACAGTGCTGTATACAGTGTTGCTTTATTGTACTGAATCAAACCCAGAGATGTTTTTCCTCGGTTAACTGTGTGTTTTGCGCAGCATGTGCGTGCAAGTCCCAATGGTTTCCACAGGCAGTTCGTGCCTGGCAATTCAAATTACCCAGGGTCTATCCCCAGATATCTTTTATGTAGACCTGTGAAAGTGTAACAACTTGTGAAGGTGTGTCTGGGTCAGGAAAGATACTGAGTTGGCTATGTAGCCAAAAGAATAAGGGATATCTGGACATTTCCTCGTTTTTGACAGTACTGCATGTCACTTCTGGAGTTCAAGCTGACTCAGAGTCTTTAAAGCATACCTGCTAGCCGGGCAGACTCTCCTGCATTCAGGAGACTCTACCTCTATCAAAGTAGAGCAAAAATCATCTTCCAGGTAGGTCAAGTCTTGTGACTTTTATCAAAGATACTGCAGGCCTCTGTCTGACAGTGACACAGGGGACTCGGTTCTGTAATGTCCCTGAACAGTACTACACTAGACCAGGAAAGCAGTTTGTGCCAAAGCTCAGTGGGATCAGCAGCCTTTGGAAACCTGGAAATGTGTTAATAGACTTAAAGCAGAGTATTAGGCACCATACAGTATAGAGCCCAGATTTAGCAACTGGTGTAGGATACAAGGCTAAATTCTGGTCTAAGACTGACATCAGTGCAATCTCACAGGGAAATAGGAAAGCCCATCTTGTGGCCTTGGAGACTGAACTATCTGAATGCCAGGCAGTCACTTATTCAAGAGTTGACTGCTTATCCTATTTGTTATATTGAAAATATTACTCATATCTGCAGACATCCATTTAAATTGCTGAATTAAATTGTTCGGCATTATGGGCTACAATACTGTAAACCTCTGCCTGGTTTTTTTCTGCCTCATAAATGAATGGTATTTCAGATATTCATTCTCAGGAAATAGTTCTGCTATAAATAAGATTGCAAAGCCAAACAGGAAAAGGAGCTGAGATTCTGAAGCCAGTTTACTATCTGACCCTATTAATTGTATTTTGGAAAGTGGTGGTTATCTCCCAGTGCCCTACCAACACTCACTACCAACTTCACTTCTCAGGCTCTCTCTAGTTAATAAACCTGTACTGTTGCCTTTCTGCAGCAGATACACATGACTAGCCTGATATGAGGCTTGCCCCAGTGCTTCCTCACAGTGGTGGGAACAGTCATGAACCAAAAAGTAGGTTTTCTTTGGCATGTCCAGATTGAGTTGAATGGTTTGGCCCTAAGTCACAATGTAATAAACCCTAGGCAGAGTTTTATTTGTTTTTGCATGCGTAATGCAATTTGAAGGCCTCCCTTGCTTTGCAACTTTGGGGTTGATTTATATGAGGGGAAAGAACAGTCAGTTCAGGCCTACCAATTTAGCAAATCCGGTCATCCAGGATTTCAAGAGTTTGTTGTTTCTTTGTGAGCAACTCATGTCACTTCAAAGGGGCCATCAGTTGCTGGTTTGCAGATGGTGATAACAACTTTAAAGAAGTTCTGCTGAACTGTAATGTTGCTTCCTGCTGACAGATATCACCAGAGTGAGAGCAATCCAGAGCAAAGTGGGTGCTATCGTCATTGTGTTGATGAGAACATTGAAAGGAGAAACCACTATTTGGATCTTGCAGGAATAGAAAACTACACATCAAAGTTTGGGCCAGGTAATTTGGTAATTTACCTTTTCATCTTTCCTGTCTTCAGTTGCATGTTCCACATCAGGGGCAGTGAATTGTGAACCTGTGTGATTTGTTTGTAGTGTCTTACTGTAAGGAATTGGACTGTGTGAATACTGCAAGATAATTACTAGTGAAGGTGGTATCACAATGGAGTGACTAATGTTCTGCAAGCCTGCTTTGAAGTGCTTGTTTGTGTAGCTGAACTTGGAGGTGAGCCTAGGAGAACAATCTCTGCATCTAAATACTTAAGTTTAGTCTATGGGTGAGGCAAGGACTGATTTTTGGATGTTAGAGTTTGTTCTCAAGATGTTACCAACATATCTTTTGTGCTTGCTACTGACCAAAAAATGGAATGTGGGTTCATACCTGGAATTTTGGCTTTTGTCCCCACACTAAAGAGATTTACATTTTCTCCCTTTCCCTGTCTTGTGCCAAGATTTTGCTATTCCACTCACAGTTATTTTGGTGAATTTCAGATAGATGATGACTAAGGCAAGATAATATAAAGACTTTCATACACACATGTTCACTCCTATATAGATATGTACTTGTCTGTGTATTATTTACTAGCCAGAATTATTAAGTGTAATTAAACTGGACAGCTATAATTGCATTCACTTCCTTAGGAAAAAATCACTCTGCCAATAATGCTGTCCCTGCCAACTGCATGCTACTAATTAAAACTCTGAAATACTAGATGACTAACTCAGCTTGTTATTTCCTAGGATCTCCTCCAGCAGCTCAAAAACATGACCCACCATGCAGAGCTGTGAATCAGACTAGATCCCGTTCTCATGAACCTGAAACCTTCCATGCGCACCATAGGAAATCTCAAGTGGTGGATCCAAGCCACATCAATCTGGCTGAAAGTTCGTATGCCAAGATTGCAGAAATCCAACAGAGGCTGCGGAATCAGGACTCCAGCAAGCATTTTGTGAGGTCTCCCAAGGCCCAGGGCAAAAACATTGCCCCTCTGCATCCTGGAAGGGCAGTTAGAAATAAACCTTTTCAAGGGGCACCCATGCCAATGGCTTCCCCTAGTGCAAGGGTGGGCCAGAATCTTCCTTACCTCCCCTTACAATCTCAACAGGTTCACAAGAAGCATAAGCAGAGGGCAAAGGAGAATCACCAAATGTGCAAAACCTTTCATTCTCCAGGGACAGTTGTGGAAAAGGAACATGTGAGAGACCTACCCACAGTCATTTTATATGAAGGCCAAGTTGGACAGATGATACAAAGACATGAACACCACCACCACCACGAGCACCACCACCACTACCATCACTTCTATCAGACATAGAAGAGATCCCACCAACATCCTCCAAGAATCATCCCATATGAAGGAAATGTGTTCTTGTGATACCAGAACTAAGGCATTACTATGATTAATATTATTGTTACTCCATTAATATTCAGCTAGCATATATTTTAGAGGATATACAGAACTCTTGAAACTTACCCTATTTATATGTTGTGGAATGGCATAGCTTACTTAAACACCTTGTGGGTTTTGTTTTTTTTTTAAAGTGGCTGTAAAACAGCAAACAGCCATAGCTTTTTGAGCTGTGATTTAACGCAGGTCATCAACGCACTTCTTTAAAAGTACTACTTCCACTGTAGTAGGAAAGATACTTCAAACACTCTTGCAGACATCTAGCTTACCACTCTGCTGTATGTCGGCTGATCGCACACAAGCCTTCTATCAGGGGAGCAATGTTCGAAGGGTTGGACTCCAGAGATACTCGGAATAATGGAAAATACAAACAGCTGCTACCTCTAGTATTATTCAGATTTTATTTTCTTTTTATTGATTGTAATGTGCTACAGAAGGGGAATTTTAATATACTGCGTTTGTGTAGCCTGTTTGTGTTCACATCCTTTCAAATTATCTTAATAATTACAAGGAAATATTAGCTATACTTATCAACAGAGCTACATTTGTATGACTTACACTTTATTTTCTTGGAGATTCTTCACTGACACAAATATAGTCTGTTATATACTGGGTAATATTTAAATTCCTTTTTTTTCTTTTTCTTTTTTATTTTTTTTTTCTCTTGCTTACTCTCCATCCTGTTTGGAGTAACCGTTTGAAAAGAGGAGGATGTGAAATGGGTTTTTCAAAAGCATCACCAAACTTTAGTGTTTGGGCCATAAGTACAGTTCTTGGGGGTTTGAGAAGGAGAGAGGTTGCTTAGGGTTTTGTTTTGTTTAAATCCACAGTTCTTTGTTTTGAGAAAGAATTGAGGAAAATATACTTTCTCACTTTAAATGTTGGCAAATATATATAAAGTATAAATATAAATATATATATATATAAATATGCACACTCTCAGGTACATTTTGTTGTGTTTTAGAAATCTGTGGTTTGAATATTAACTTTTTTTATTTTTTTCCATAACAGTGACATTTTAGAAGCATATACCATGGCATTTTCTTAGGTGGCTCTAATTTAAATTTCCCCAGCACCTACCAATATTTGAGACAATTCAGTATGTAAAAAAAAACATCACTCACAGTCATTCTGGCCTCTTTTACTTTTTCCATATCATAGGGCTTCTGTTCCATGAAGGAGAATGAGACCATACTCACAAGACCTTACTGGCTGCTGAGAAATTGAAGGCCAGAAGTAAACCTGAAAAGTGAAAAAAAGGGTCAGTAGTTCTAGTTCTAGGTCAAGTTCTAGTTTCTATGGGGCCCACATCTATAATATATTCAGTTGTGTTTTGTACAGATCACCATTTTGCAGGTAGAAAGTGACTGAAAAACACCTATATTGCTTTTGGAACATTAGAGAACTCCTGACATCAAAATATAATTGTTCTATAAAAGTATTTGCTTTTGGTTTTAATTATTTAAAGTGTTGTGGTATTTTGTCTATAGTATATATATTGTAAAATGTAATTATCCCACATTGTTATAAGCCCTTTATGATTAGGGTATTTTTTTTTCTGACTAGAGCTTTGATCAGTCCAAAATGGGGTACTACCCCATTACAGCTGACTAGTTTTAGAGGGATGTTGTCCTTTCTAAGAACATGGAGACATCAACTTTGAAAGAAACATTTAAAGCCTCGCCTTCTTGTGGAATTGGAATAGAATCGCTGCTTCGTGGTAATTAGGTCCATCTCTTGTCTCTCTGGATCAGCAGTTTAGACTTATTGTCCTCTTTAAAAAATCTGGTTTATTTTATTTTATTCTTTTTTTAGCTGTCAGCAGTGTGTTCTGTTAAATCTAACAAACTGTTTTTAAAATGTGCTTGATCTGTGTGACAACTATACTGTTCTGTTTATTTTTAAAATTCCTAAAGTCCAAAAATATTTACATGCAGAATTTTCTGTATTAAAAATATGAAAAGGCCACAAATTTGGTTAGTTACCACTGAGTTGTTCTATTCTAAAGCCTTTTTGCTGCTTGTGTATCATCCTTTTTCAATGTATATATGATTATGGACTGCAAAAAAAAAAAAAAAAAGACAACATTTATATGTCTAGTAGAAGGAATAAGCTTATTTATATTATAGTATTAACAAAGTCTGATGTATTCAAGTAACTTACATTATACCGCATGCAAAACACAAAAGTGTACATTCCGTCTAAGAAGGGATGCCATGCTATTTGTTTTGAAGATGTAATTAAAGCTGTTCTCTTTTCAGGGTAGCACCTGCCAGAAAAACTGGGAGGTGGGAATTATTCTTTAGTCAATTTTTTTTAACACAGATTGTTGCCGAAAGCCAGAAAATGTTCTGGAAAACAAGAGTGCTTTCAGAATTGTGGGGTTTTCTAAGAAGGAGCAACAGAGGGGGATAAGTCTTTCACCCAAAGATATTTTGCTGGAAAAGATAACAGCACAAATAACAAAATCCTATCTGATTGAAAAGTGTTCAGTACTAGCTTTGCCAAGTCAACTCTGAAGTGTAACACAACTGACCATTGGTTATAACCTTGCATTGATTTGCTTTGGTTTCTTGTATTTGGGGATACAACAGACAAATTTACCTTGCTCAGATTCTGTGAAATACAAATACATTTTAATAACATGGCATCCCCATACTAAAACTTGACACCAGCCATCTATGGACATACAGTATCTACGTACTGTGTTGCAGTTGTGTTACGTGTATTAAGTGTGAATAGCATGTAGCACAGCTTTTTTTAACAGAATCTTAAATTTCTGTATCTTTAAAAAATGTTTGCTTTTCAGTATTTTGTATAGTAAATATAGATGGTTTTGACTAAATGCTTTATTTATTTAACAGCAAAACCTGTGCCAAGAGAACCCCCTGGTAATTAAAGTTTTGCTAGTTCAGAAAGTAGATTTCCTTCTTGTTGTGGATTTCAGGGGCTTATTGCAATTGCTGTCAGTACTTGCATGTCCCACTGATGAAAGAGTTCGCATTAACATGTTTGGGAACAGGATCAGGCCATAAGGTATGGACTGAGTATGCTTTGGTTTTATATTTAAGCTATCAAGTTTCAAAGTTAAATTTCTTGTCCCCTACTGTTAGACCTGTGTCGAATAACTGATTTTTCAGCTTGTTTTTAAATCTGAAAACCATTTAAAACTTACATGTATATATTTCTTTAAGTTGCTCAAAACTGTGGCTGAATTTAAAATAGATTAGTTTCTGGTTAAACAAAAAATTGCATTTCTGAGAAAAAAAAATTATTATTATTTAAAAGTAAAATGGAATGGCATAAAGTAATTCCAAATGAAAACTCTAGTTTTTTTCACTTCTGTTTTTAAAAAAAAAGCAATTCAGCAAAACAAAGTGAATCCCAAAATTTGCACTATTTGCTGAGAAAAATTTCAGTGGAAAAATTTTGCTCACCTTTACCAGCTCCAATTTTTGGGAAGCCAGGTTTTTGTGAAAATGAAGGCTGCTAAGCTCTTGTCACAACTTCATGACCAGCTTACACAAAGTAAACTAAACTAAGCGTAATGAAGTAAAATCTTTGTCCTAGTGAAATCTTTGGGAAGACTGCCAGATTCCCACTGACTTCAGGGTGCCTATAATTTCCTTCCAGGAATGTGGGTTTGAAGTCTACATAATGTGCAGAGAGTGATTTCAGTATTTATTTCTTATGCATTTTACTGCTCATGGTTTTGTAGTAGCTAATATTAAATGGAAATTTTACTGTGAGAGATCAAGCTGGTAAGTTAATGAAGATTAGCAGCAAATATTGTGCTTTATACTGATGTCACTGGAGGACCTCAAGGCACTTCCAGATGTTTTTGAAACATCCACATGTTCTTTAGTCATTATTAGATATGAAGACCCAGTTCTGCCCTCAGATGATGAAGTACCAGTTCTCCTGGCATATTGGCAGACCAGCCTCTTAAGGCCACACCAAATTAAAAAGCCAAATACGTGACTGGTATAACTGCCTTCCTACTGTAGTCATAAGCACAGAACAGCAAAGTATAGCTGGAGTACTTTAAAGGTGTATATGTATGTGTATATATATATGTGTGTGTATATATATATATATATATACATGTGTGTGTTGTCTAGCAAAAGTTAGTGAATGGCACAAGGTGGATTCTGACAGAGGTGATCTTTTGTAAAGGGATAAGTACTGTGTATGCTAAACAGTCTACAAGTTGCCACATAAATATACAGATATGACAAATGCTTACTGTTCTCCATATCTCATTGTGTACCTCAATTATTGAATGACAGATTTCATTTGTGTTCCAATTAGCAGGAAAATTAGGCCCTTTGTGGCCAAGACTATACATCAGAAAAATTCATCATGCTAAAAAATTTGCCATGATTTTTCTCTGGAATACAGGCAAGAATGTTCATGTTTGGAAACGTGTCAGCTAAACAAGTCTCACCTTCAATTACCTTGATGCAATTCATCAAGATCTGAAAATATGTTTTCAAACATGACATATTCATGGTTTTGCTGGGAACCAAGTCATATTCAGCATCCTGTTAGTTGTCAGGCTCCCTTTTGTTTCAAATGTACCAAGCAGAAACATGTTTTAAAATCCAAACACTTAATGTGTTTTCTAAACAACTTCTGGAAGATTTCTTTTTTAATGCACTTAGCAGCAAAACCAGCCTCAGTTTATCAGGTTTTTTGGTGGTGTTTTTTTTTTTTTTGCATATTTGACAGATGTTCAGTCAATTTAACATGGTAGGGGCTGGTTTTGTAGTTGTTTTTTTTTTTTTTTAAATGTGCTAAAATTAGGTAAAAAGAACAGACACAAAAAAAGCAAATAACTTTATACTGAAATTGTTTAGTAGACATTGAAATGCGTCTTATTTGAAATTTGGATTATAGTTATTAAATAATGAGGTTTTCATTTATGCTTTAATTTACTTTTTATATTTCCATATAATTTAGATAATTTGATCCTACTGAGCTAAAATGATAGAAATCATATGAATGAGTTTTAAAATATGCTTTAAAATAGCAGGATTTAAGGACTATGAGGTAGATTACTGTGAAAGAGCTGTGAAGAAAGACTGACAAGGGAATGATGGAAAGATTTGAGATATGTATGGATAGCATAGAACTGTCTGATAGAGGTGCAGAGGGAGACAGACAAGAGGCAGGAAAACACTGTATGGAGAAACTATATTCATGTTACTTTTTTTAATCTCTTATGGTACATTTATTGCTTATAAAACAGCAAGAGTAGTTCATAGAATGCTTTTCACTGGGAAAGCTTGAAGACTTCCTAGAAGAGGTCAATCTCCAGTGTGCAGTGGGAGACACAAGGAAGAGAAATTGTAGATAATCACCACTAGGGCTGTAGCAGGGTAATAGATGATGCCCTGGTTCCCAAGTCCCTGTCCAAGCTGAGGGAAATTTTTTCAGAAGCAGAGGAATGTGTTTCTACAGATGTTTTCAATATTCCTGTAGAATGTGTTTTGAATAGTAGCCTCGGTTCTTTTTCTGTTTGATTGCAAACATACATAAGTTGGTCAAACGTTGCCCAAAGCTTCTATATCTTTTAAGGGGATTAATAAATTTGGCAATGGGCAGACGTTAACAAAAGCAGGCTTAATGCTAATGATGTGCACTGTGCTTTCTGTTTTTCATGACATGCCTATGGAGTGGGGTCTGTGTCTTCCTCTGAGTGCCTAGTCTGTATAGCCAATGCAGCCTGTAATTGCTACCAGCTAAGAGATGTACTCTTCTGGTGAGCCTGTACTTTGTGGATGAAGATAGGGGTTCAGATCCTTCTGGTGCTGAGTGCTTATTCTTACACTTAATCCTTCCCATTCTGTTCCATTCAAGAAGTATAGCACTCTGAGGCTTTGTGAATTTTCTAATAAAACACCAAACAAACTGGGCCAAATTTGTCTTCAACTTCACAAATGGAAGCCAGAAATGCCCCATGCATGTCTTGGAATTTGGACCTTCAAATGCAGTTTGCTGTATGAGTCATCATTTTTTCTTGTACTAATTTCAGATATTTGATAAGCTCTTTTTATTGTTTACAAGTTTAAAATGACAAATAAAACTTTGTAGATTAAAATGTTGTTTTGGAGGTTGTATTTTGTCTGTTCTCACTGGAGTTCTGTGAACTGTCTTTCTGTGGGCTTATAGCTTAAACCTACAAAGTGTCTTTGGAGTGAGTGTTTATAGTTCTTCACTTTGTTCACAGAATAAGACTGTTGATAGATGAATAAAGTGCCACTTGAGGTTGTTAACAACCAGGACTGGTAATGCCAGTGCAACTAAGATAAACAGTGAAATGCTATGGCAATTGAGCATTAAGGTCTCACTTGTCCAGTGCTGATTTTTAAAGCTGTAAATACAGTGCTTTATAGATACCCATGGCCATGGGGACTGGAGATATTTATTCCACCCTTCTCTGAGTGCTGTATGGACTCCTGTGCAATGCTTGCCCAGGGCATCCTTGCATACTCAACATGCCATTAAGAAGCAAGAATATGAAAATTGTAATGTTTCAGTCTGAAGCAATTAACCCTCTCACCCTGCAAGGAATAGAGGGGAGGAAAAGCTCAATAAAAGAGACTCAGAATTTCCAGTAAGTGCAAAAGTTTGAAGAGAAGCAAAAAGCAGCACTGTGGGCCTCTCATTCCGTCTCTTTACAGTCTTCTCAGGGATTTTTTTTTACTTTTGATGTCTATAATCACAACTTCTTGCTGTTTGAGTGTGCCATCTGTTAAGGCCATAACCCTCAGCGGCTCTGCATACGTGACTTATATGGGTTTCAATGGAAACTTTGTGCAGCTTTACTGTATCAGCAGATGTAAACAGAGGTACTTCAATTTACACTCTTTTTAGTGTAGTTTAGGCTTGGAATCATGGCCCTGGGACACTTATAGCTTGCACTGATCAGGGACAGGTTTTTATAAAAATTTTCCTGGTCAAATAAATGGATGCTAAAATATATTAATTTAAAGATTACAATCTTGACAGCTTAGGAGTCCAAAATAAAGAGTCATTTTAGCTACTGACTATGAATTAAAAGCATAAGTTACAGTGTTTTCAGGAGCAGGGCAAGACTTTCATACCTCAGTCTGATAAAAACATCATCACTGCAACCCCTTTCCTTATAACTGAATCATAAATTCGGCATTCACAGGATACTATGTGACTGCTGATCTTTCTAACAATAGTAAATGAAGTTTACTTTACTTGGAGCTTTTGTTCATATAGATACCACTTTTATTGCCCACAAATGTAAAGGAAATCCAGTGAACAGCAGACCTCACCATGAGCATCCTGTGTGCCCTGTTACCCACCTCCCCGAGGATGTGCAGGATGTAGTCACTCCAAAGGAGCGGCCTGAAATTTCCAGGCCCATTAACTATTTCCAGGTATGTTCAATATCTGTGTAACTCTGACAGAGAAATTTTAGGAGTATGAATGAATTCAAGGCAAGTAACTCTTCCTCAAGAGAGGCATCAGTTCCTCATACTGCCTGATCACTTCCCTCAATGCAAGTCTGTGGGTGCTCTGGGACACGGGACAAGCAGATGCTGATACTCAGTAAGGCCATAACTTCCAAAATGTTCTCCCATCCCTTAAGTCAGGGATAGGAAACGTTTTGAAAGATGTCACTGTGAAAAGAACTTGAACAAGACAATTATTTTTTTTTTGCTGTTGACTCTCTGCTGTGCCCTTTCATGGGTTTAAAATCCACTTATCTGAAAGTCTGCAGTTACATTTTTGTCCTTTTTCATCATTTAAATGCATCTTCTTGATCTGAAGAAATAAAAGCAATTTTAAAAATTAGAGATTTTGTTTTCATATGTGCTGCCAAGTCTGATACTGCAAAGTAACTGCTGAATTGGCACAAGCAGTTTGAGAGAGCCAGCAGATTTAGGAAGGGAGAAGATAAACCTTATTATGTTTCTTTGCCAAAGGAGAAAAGAAACGATATTGACTTAAATGTGGGAAATTTAAAAGGGGCCATATGTTCTCACTTTGTGCTTTGTTTCTAATAGATAGACAGAAATCTTTGAAGTGTGGATTGGCACAGTAGGGTGCATGCTTCTGTAGAGAAAAGATGCTAAATGGGGAGGATGTGAGGGGGCACATGAAACTCTATTAGCCATGCAACAGCAAAGAGAGAAAGGCAAATCCAATGATAATGTACATCTGTTTCAGGGAATTTATAAGCTTTGAACATTTTTTATGTGCAGATAAGTGGATCCTTTTCTTACCATAACTTAGAACTTCAAAGCAGATTGTGTGGATAATGCAAATTGCTGAAATATGAGATTTTCCTACAAAGAGGTTTCCAAAAAAGAAAAAAAAAAAAAAAAAAGAATTAAGGCTAATTGATGCCACAGTCTTTTATGTACAGTGTAAAAACTCTACAAAAATTGATTTTTATGAACTAAGAAATTGATGAAAAAATATTGAAGTATGCTGTTTGCATTCAGGGACTGTAATTTGAAACTGAGGTTGTGTGAATTAAACATTTGTCTCTGATATCACTACAGCAATACTGTAACATAAATTAAGATATGTAGACAAGCTGTAATTGTATCAAAGTCTGCCATGTTGTAAGAATGTAAAGTTCATGAGTGTGGCATGATATTCAGCACCTGACGTTAACATCACTGTCAAGGTAGCAAGGCAGGAATTTCTAGGATGTGAGGAAAAAAATGATTACAAGAGACAAAAACTAATGAAGGCTGGGGGGAGGCAGGAGGTGGAGGATGCTGATACGGTAAATCTTGGGAGTAGATAAATGTGTAACTTCTTAACTGCTCAGAAAAATTAGTTGCGCTCTGAACTGGGGGTTATGGCTGAGCTCAGGGATGCCGGCTGCATTCCAGCTGGGAGACAGGAATGTCCCAGCTGAAAGTACAAGTCTGTGACACCCTGTGTGAGAAATCACAGAAGCAAAGAGATTTAGAAGACTTCATCTATCGGACATACTGCAGAGGTGTGTTCCCTTCTTCCCTTGGCACCTTCAGACTACAAAGCCAGCTTTGTATTTCTTCCTGCTCTGCAACTGCTGGGCACAGGGGTGCTGATGCTCATCTTGATGCTAAACACATAGGCAGCCAGAAGTGGGAGCTCACACCTCATTGCTGAGTCTTTTCTCAAGCTTGGGTTCAATGCCAGCTTGGCATCTTCAGTAGGTGTTTCCTGCACTCCGGCCTGATCAGATCATCACGACCTCAGCCCTGGTTTGCTTTGGGTTTTTCTTTAGTCTTAAATCCTTACACAGTCTTGGTCACCATCTGTCATGGTGGGAAATCTAAGGAAAGCTCCAGGCCTCGATACCCTGAAATAAGCTGTATCCCTTCATACTTTCACAATGCATTTTCACATCCAGGGCTTGTTCTCCTGCCCCAAACCCACCCCAGCTGCAGTGGGATAAACCATTTGCTGCCACCACAGCCCCTAGGCAACACCAGCTTTGCCCCCTCAACTGAGGTATGAGGTGTGGTAGGGTTGAGGCATGGTGAGGAGGTATGGTTGCCCTCAAAAGGGTGATTATTTTTCATCATTTGGCTTTGGAGGGCAGTTTTGGTCTGCAATGAGAGGCTATGCCAACTGTCCCTGTGCTGATGGTGTATTTGCAATTAAACAAAACTCCCATGAGGAAATGAAGTTAACTACCTCATGATTTGGGCCAAAACTTCCTGGTTTTGGCAGCTCATCAGTAAGCTGAGGCCACACTGGCAGAAGGTTAAACCTGAGAAGACCTCACCATGTCTGTTTACAATCGTACCCCAACAGCAGGGAAAGGGCAGTAGGCAGCGATGTTGAAAAGAACAGCTGTATGCCATCAGACTAAAGATAGAAACATGAAGCATGTGGGCTAATTAAGTTCTCAAGTGGCAGCGTACAAAGTGTACAGACCAAACAGAACAGTGCCTTCTGCTTGTTTTGATCAGCTCTGGTTCTATCACTGATGAAAATAACTGCTTGTTTTGTCTCACTATGGCTGGCAGGGGATGTCTCACAGCCCTGTCGATGCCTCCCTCATGGTGAGTGGCTTGGTCTGGACACGGAACCATTTCATAACCAGTGTGGGACTGTTGCCTCTTGTCTGCAAGTGAGCCAACAGCAGCACTGTCAACTGATAAAGTGTGAAAATTGCTCAGAACTTTCCGGCTTACTTGCCTGCATTTTATTTTTCCCAGCCAGCTATATTAGACATTTTTACCCTATACAGGGGAAGTGGGCCTGCTCCAACCAGCTTAGGACAGCAGAATGAAATTTAGTTTAGTTTATTTTCTCTCCACTAATGTATTTCAGTCATTTCTTTTTTCCTTCAGGGGTGACTCTTAGTTAAGTTGGTCAGCTTACTTCCTAACTGGTTTGTAGCTCTGGTAACTTTTGATGTAGACTGCATGGGAGCCAGATTCTGAGTTCTGACTAGAAAATCACCTTAAAGATAAACATACAGAAAAAAAAAAATCTGAAAATCATCTTCAAAAATTAATTTTTGATGTTTCAAAGTTTCTTATGCTCCAACAGGAAGCAGAAGTAGTGAGTTCAAGAGAGAAGGGCATGGCACAACTGTGACTCTGCAGCAGATTTTAAATTGTGAAGCTGAAGGACTGTGACAGGTTTGAATTCTTTGCTTGTAATGATGTTCAGATAGAGACTTAAAGATGAAAATGCTCAGTGTGAAGAGATGCTCTTTCTTTCAAGTGTAATAGTCAGCGCTATGTTTGCATTGCTAAGTTGCTTCAATTAGAAGCATAGGCCTGACTTCAAATTTTCTTTTATTGCAGTACAGCTTCCAGTGAATTCTGGAGTATAAATTTAAATCTATTTTAATTCCAGTCTAAACGTCTCAGCTGAAATCATGAGTTTTCAGAAGGCACTATCATTAATGCCTGTTTCATTCCTGATTCCCAGTAATTAAGTTATGACAAGGTATAGACACACACACTCTTTTTTTTATTGTGATCTTTCTAAAGTGCTCCTGGTTTAATTTTGCAAGAGCCCCATTCCTCATTCTTTGAGACCTAAGTGCTCAGCCTGAACTTGTTGAACTGTACTGTCCACAATAGCGGATTCCTTGAGGGAAATATGAATCAAAGCTACATCTGCATGCACAGGAGACCTGGCATCCTGTAAGCTGTCAGGCTTCACTAACATACAGAACATACTGTTAAGGCTGCTGTGCCACTAATGAATCACATAAAATGGTATTCTTTACAGTAAGAGACTATATTGCTCATGTATTTTATCATGACTGAGTTTCATATCTCTACTGAGAGAAGGTTAGACCCAGTTAAGTCCTTAATCATTTTGTTTGATATAGTAGGACTTCAATTAGCAATAAGAGTGTCAGCTCTAATTTGCTGTGTTGGGCACTTGCAGTAGAAGGGGGGGGAGGTGTTAATTATTTTTTATATTCCTTTTCTTCCCTCTCTTCCTTTTTTGCTTACTGCTGAAGGAGTTTGCACATCTAGTTCCTACTTCTGAGCTCTTTGGATAAGGAGACTAGCATGTAGATAACATCTTTAGATCGAGAGATGTAATAGTTCAAAGTGTGATAACACTTCTTAAGTCTTTAAATATACATGAGCTGTTCTTCTCCCTTAATTGCAACAGCAAGTGCAACGGGGGGAAGGTAAATGAGAGTCTGACATTGCAGTGGTACTATGTACTATAGCTGTAGTGCCAAGCAAGAAATACAATATATCCCTTGTTTTCTGGAAGGTTTCAGAGATGCTGGAAAGATTTAACAGAAATGTTTGGGTCACTGCTGTGTAATGCTTGTTATCTGCCAGTGCGGGGGAAATGGACCAGTTTCCTTAACCAGGGTTTACAGCTACATGAGATCAGTTAATTAGGCTAGTATTGAGCTGGTTTATTTATGAAATTTCCAGTGATCACAATGCCTCATAAAGGTCCCAAATCTGCACTAAATAAAAACTACTAAAATAGGCAATGCTAGCAGGTATTTTAGCTTAGCATTGCAATTTTGACAGCAGGCAGGGCTGCATGCGTTTAAGGGGTGGGATGTAAACCTGACCATTGAAAAGTTACTTCTCAAGGTTTCTCAGCAGACAGAAGCTTGTCTGGAGGCCTGGAAACAAGTGATTCTGTCCTTTCAAAAACTCCCAGTCCCTTGTGCAGGGCAATAGTCTTGCTATTATAATTCTGATGATTCCTTTGCCATTTATTGACTCATAGTGTTTAGCTTTCTACTTTTGTCCATGGTTTTAGCCTTCTAGTATAGAGTGGGTTATCAGGGAGGGAGTGGGGGGGTTGCCTTTCCTCTTGGGGAGCTACTGACTGTGCTCAAGCAAGATGCTGGAGTGTCAGAGGGTGCTGGCAGGGCTGCAAGGAGGCTGGAAAGAGTGCAGAAGCAGGAGAAATTGCAAGGCTAGCAATTAGGGACCTGCAGACCCTGTTGGCTGCAGCTGAGAAAGTCCTAGTGCTTGCTGAAACCATTCCTGGAAATTAGGCCCATTCAGACTGGGAAAGTTCCATAGCCTGAACCCACTGATACTGACAGAGAAGTGTACTGCTGCTGCTACAAAAGCATAGTTTGTGTCAGGATGTAGGCATCTTAAGCTGGCATAACTGCTGCACGAGAATTTAGTCGGCTTCCTTTGCCTTTCCATCTCTAGTCTGCTGCTAAAAAGTTTCTTGCAGCTGAGTTGGTATTGACAACTGTTTCTTTAAGGTTAGGCTAATACTTAATGAGGATACTTGTGGTGACTTGTAATGTGACCAGGACTCACTTTGGGCTCAAGAAAAAAGGATAAATACAGCATGTAGGTGTACTTTTCAGTGTCTGGCCTGGGAAAGAAAGGGAGCATGCAGGATTTCACCTGGCTAATCCTTATGCCTTCCAACAATTCTTTTCAACAGCATCTGATAGGCAGCCTGAAAAAGGTGCTGTAGTATTGTACATGGGTGCTAGCAGCAAGGGGGATGGGCATGTGAAAGGAAGTGAATGTGATGCTGATAAACAGTTCTCAATAATGTACAACCTTCAAGCACAGCAGAGCACTAAATTGTTGTGATATTACTGTAAGTGATATACTGTGAACATTTTTCTGTTAGACATTTTAGTGCTGGCACGCCTTGGCCAGCTAATAACAACAGAGAAACCATAAAGATTCATATGCATCCTAGAAATCAACAAACCATCCTCCAAGGTAGACTGAGTCAGTGCTTTGACAAGGAAGTGATCTTGCTGAAATAACACTGAAAGCAGAGAGCAGAATAACAATGAGTGTCAGGAGTATTGAGTCTACAAAGGATTTGAATGCAGAGGGCAACAGTGACAGAGATTGAACTCCAAATGGCAGAATTAAAAAGGTTAAGTCACACACACAAAACTTCATACAGTCAGAAGGTGCTGCAGAAATCTGCCAAGTCTGTCAAAACCCCCCTGCACTAACAATGGTGTTTTTAGGCAATAGCATTCTCCTCAAAATCTGCATTAATTCACAGGCTGTTTTTGTGGTTTGGTTTTTGTTTGTTTTTTTTTTTTTTAACTTTACACTCAAAATATCTGCTGAAAAACCTCTTCCATTCTTCAGCGGGTGCTTGTCAGCCAAGGGGAAAGGACTGATGCCCTAAGGCTTCCATTTTGAAACCTGGCTTATTTCAAGAGCCACCTCTGAAAACTCAGTTCTCTTTCATCACAGGCATCCATTTTCGTTGGTTGGCTCTAGCAGCACAGAAAATTGTCCAGATAATTTTTCCTATGTGGATGTTATAAGGTCTAAATTACACTACACACACATTTAAGCACATTGTCTCTCTTAAATCTAATGGGTATTTCATTTGTATAGGCAGACAGAACACAATATAACCTTATGCTGAACGATCTTTTAGCCTTTGTACCTACGGTCTTTCTTGTTCTACTACTAAGTAGTGGTATCAAAACCAGAAACTACAGCATAAAATGGTGTTTTCTTTTAAACACCTGAGAGACATAAACTACCTTTCAGATTTCTTCAATTTTAAGGTCCACTGACAGTTTACAAGTTTGTATTTCTGCAAGAAAGTGGAAGTGGTTATTTGGATTGACCTGTATGAGTAATTTGCTCTTTAATCTAGGTCCAGTTTTAGCTTGGATAATGGTTGTTTGTTGTTTAATGAAGATAGGCTAACAAGGATTTTCTCTTGGCTTCCAGCAAAATGAGCCAGAAGAGATGATATGTTGTGAGCTGAGCTCCTTGGGTTTCATTCACCTGCAGTCACGTCTGTGTGTTTTTGCAGAGCCATCTTCAAAACTCTACTCCATTCACTTCTTTCAGAGACAGACATCAACCTGGTTTATGGCTAAGTTAATTTTCTAGGTCAGTCAGAACTTCACATGTTTGAATAAAATAAAAGCAAGATAGACAAGGCTTAGCTATTAAACCTCTCTGCACCCATGCTTAGTTGTCTGACAGAATTAGGATCACTTGGACTCCACTGGATAATCAGATCAGGTTATCAGCCATATAGGTGCCACCTGGGCAGCAGAGTTCATGTCTGAACGTTGAAAAGCTGCTGCAGCAATGGAGAGCAGTTACAGGGTTAGACACACAAAAACCCATCCAAACACCCAGTAAAATCAAATGGCATCTTTCCTTGACAGAAGTTGGGTCAGGCCTCCCATGAATTGTAATGAATAGTTATATTAATCCACTGCTATGTAGCTGTGAAAATCCTGCATCCCCTTCACTGAGGTGGTGGTGTAAGGCTAAATCACCATGGATATTTGATTGCATTCTGGCTCATGTAGAGCTAAGAGCATTACCAGGCAGCATTTTATCTAAGATGAATGCTCTCTACAGTACTCACAACAAATCTCAACTTATTGAAACTCCAGTGATTAAATGTTTTACAGACCCTTGCAACATCAGAAGACTCTGTGAAATAGGCATGGCTGGTTTCCATATGATCTCATAGGGATCTGATTACCATTTTGGCTTTCTTCTCACAGTCATTCAAGTGGACCTTCAAGCAAGTGTAACCCTTTCACTTTCAGACTTTTTGGTATGCAAAACACTTGCTGCAGGGTAAAAGCCTAGAGCATAAAACCGATAGCACTGGAACAAAATTGTCAAACTGACCATATCTGTGCTGGTCTTTAAGCACAGTACAGCAAGAAATGAGGTAAAGTAGCTATACATGTTGGTCTGGAAAATTTCAGGCCCTAAACTGAAATCCAAAGGTCTCTCTACAGAAGAAAGTCGGGCTAAATACATTCTTGCTGAATCAATTGGGGTAAATGTTTGACATATGTTCTTGCATTGACACCAGTTACTGATAAAATTCTATTTGAAAGGAGCAGCTGACACTATGGTATGTGCAGAGTGTACTCACATCCAGTTGCTTAAAATGTAGTTCCTGCAGATTAAAAGTGTGACCAAAGTTTTCATTCCTCTCCTTTTGGAGCAGCACATTACAAATGAACATCAAAGAAAATGAGCTCTATTCTGACTTACAGTCTAGGCATGTTCCTGACAAACCACATCTGATGAAGAGTCTTAAAGAAATAGCACAAGCAACACTGCCGGCAGCTAAACAACAGAAGGGCTGGCCCCTTCCACCAATGAAGGGAGGCTGGTTAATCAAAGGATTTTGTATCAGGGAGAGGAACTGTGTGCTTTACATCGAAGCAATGCAGTCAAATAATACATATGCAATGACCTACCTAGGCAGCATTCTAATAAATCACATTTAATTACATATCTTTTCCTCTCATGATACTCTTCTCAGTTCCACTGTAGTCTGGGAAATCAGTAGCAAATGTTCATTTTGAATGTCTTTATTCTCTAGCCTTGGACTAATTATGTACATTCCTACTGTCCTTATAAGGACAGGGTAGCTCTTCGCTTGAAACAATGAAAGAAAATGTGCAAAAGAAACCTCCCTTCATACTTTTCAAGGCAATAGGAACAGAAATTATGTACCAAATTGAATCTTTTCCAGTGTGGAGTGCAGCACCTTCTGATAACCTACTACTGGGGTTATTGGCACATTGTGTGTCTGTTACAGTGCTGAGCCTTTCATGACTAGAGTGAGCTGCCGAGTCAAGCATCCACATAGGAATCAGGGCTGCTCTGTTTTATTGCTGGCTATTTGCTACCTTGGCCAAACCAAATAAAATCTTTTACTGCACAGCTGCTTAATCTACAACACAGGCTTGACCACGCTTTTCTAAATCCGTGTCAGTGATCTGTGAATGAAAAACACAGTGCGTGCACTGTTATTATCAGCATTAGTGAGGTGATGCTGGGGGTCATGACACCTGGAGTGTGTCAAAGTCACAGGTGCGAAACAAACAAGGTCTTTATTAAATAAAGTGTGTGTGTTCCTTCAAGCCACTGTAGTTTAGGCACTAGGGTCTGTATTTAATGAACTGCCAGGAGATGTGGCTTGTTTTCTACCAGGAACAAAATGTTTATACAAGTTTGGTGAAAATAGCAAAGATTTTCACATATTCATGGGGAAAGCAGTAATATTTCTTTAAGGGAAAAAAAGAGCAAACTACAAGTTCCCCTGGTCTTGGCAAATCATGAGGCGTTTTTCATTTTGTAACATCAAAGTCGGCTCCTCTTCTTTGATGTCTTCGCATGCTGTTTAAGGTAAAGCATGAATGAAGAAATGTCAATCTGCAAGGTGTCCATGTAGTTTATGCTGAACACTGAAGAGGACTTGTAGATAAAAGGCAAACACAAGGTTTGATAATGAATGTCCAACAAGGAGGTGTGCATGTCTAAAAGGAAACACTCAGCTGGAGGACAGCTCTGCAAACCTTAAAACTCTGCTCAACCCAAGTTTAAAAGATTAAGGAAAAGAGGATTCTTTTTTTAAAGTGTGGAAGCAAGACAGCAATGCTGTAAAAAACCTTGTTAATTTATAAAAAAATGAGTTCTCTTTCAATGGTTTAACTTAACAATCAAAAATGTGCCACCCACTGTGCTTAATTTGACAATGTGTAATTTTGAGAAGATATGGAGTTAATACTGGGAAAAGCATCAGAGAAGAAAATATAAACCAACACAGTATATTTTCAGAGTTTATAGTGGATGCTTTGTGGTGTCTAGTGTTTCACCACTGGCAAAAGTTGTGTGCTGAATTAAAGTCAGTTATTTAATTTGGTTTGTGCCTATGATCTAGAGAGTGTAATGAAATGATAGTCACGCTAGGAGGTGAAGCAGGTTTCCCATGAAGGGAAAAGTACTTTCTGGATGCAAATACCACATTTTTCAGTCACAGAATATAGTGATGCCACTAGAAATGTGGCTACAGAAGAGGGTATTACTACTGTATTATTCTGAAGCTTGCATGAAATGGTGAAAAGCTTGGTTTGATGACCTGTGTGTGCCTTGCTTGATTTACTTGCAGAGCAAGTGCACCAGGCATGCTGCCCTGGAAAAGGGAGCATCACAAAAGGGGTGCGAGAGGAGCTTGGGCTCTGCACCAGCCAGTCTTTTTCTTTGCTGAGACAACTCTGCAGGGTTCAAGTCTGAAACATATCAGTGTCTTACTGTTCCCATCTGTTTACTAGAAACTGGATTGAGACTGAAAAATAGTTCTGATTAATGAACAGCGCTTAAAAACCCTGCAGTGAGTACCTGTTGCAGTAGGGTGTATCTGAATAAGTACGTGTAAAGATGAATTTCCAGACATAGCCAATGTGTGAATTAACCTGCATGACACGAAAACAAACCTTACCCATTAGAATCAGAAATATATCAGAAAATGGGTGATTGGATGTTTGATGTGTGGAAGTTGAGGAGTAGATATCCACAGACATCCAGGGAAATAGGAGGCAAAACTCCATAATTTTGATCAAGGCACTTAAATTCTTGTCAGTCTTTTCTTCTGTTGGGAATAATTATAAGAAAATACTATTTATGAGCACTTTGAACATGGGCAAGAGACAAACATAAACAGAGTGACATTTTCTGTATAAGAAAATATGTCATTCAGAGCTGCCCAAATGCAACCTTAGGATGCTAACTTAGAAACATGGGTTATAAAACATGGGAACATTGGTACTTATCTCTTTTCGTTCTTATACATGGGACAACTTGTGAGGAAGGTTAGTAGGGAGGATGCCTATGTTTTCTCTGGCAAGCTATCTATGACTCCTAACAATCACCTCTTGTATTTGTTGAATTTTCTGCTCTTTCTATTCCTCCTTAACAAAATAATAAAATCTGGATAAAAGAGATCTTTTCTTTCATCCAGATCTCCCTACCAGATTCAAATGGTCTTGGCTGAAGAGGATTAGGTGTGGAAGAGGCTCAGGGAAACATTTTTCCAGAAACAACAGCCAGAAACATATTTCTTTTCTCAGTGAAGGCAGGACAAAAGTGAGCTGGCTAGAATATATATTTGCTTCACTGTTCATAGAAACTCTGGTTCCTGCAAAAACAGCATCCAACTTAGTCTTGCATTTACAAAGGTGAATTTTTAATTCAGATGTTTCGTTTAAAGAACAGCAGTTACATAGAAGTCTGGGCTGAAACTGACACTATTTTGTCTCAAGTATCTTTATAGTCAAATTAAATCCCAATTTTATACTGTCTTTACCTCTATGGCAGAACCATTACATGGAGCCATCCACACTCACTTTATTTGTCTGGTAGACATCCAAATATTTGCTGGGAAATATAACTTTTGAGAATAGAGATGAGCTTTCAAGCTCTGAATCTTTTAAATGTCAGCTCTCTGAAAACTACTGACAGTCAGTAGGTGGAGAGTTAGTTTTGTCTGACAAGGATATTCGTGGGGAGCAACTTCAAAATGCAACACAGAAGAAAAGAATTTCATGACTCTCAAAAGACTTTGGAAGCAAGAAAGTTTTACCCCTCAGCACTTGTGCAGACAGAACTGTATTTGTTCTAGGAGGCTTAATCACCTCTTTTTGTTATGATCCTCAGTACAATCTCTCCAGAAAGAGGGAACTGAAATAGAACTGGCGAGCAGGGGTGATCTTGGCATTTGAATCTTGAAAAGACAGAAGAACCAGTGGCTTAATTTGTTCAAAGTATATTCTCTCTCTTGGGCTGCTGGGCTGCAATATTCTTCAACCGACTGCCACACTGGTTCAGCTTACAGCAGCAATGATGATTTTTTGTATCTTATGTACTTTAGCTGGGCCTAAAAGCGCTATTCAGCTTCACTTGTGTGAGGCACTTCATACAAATCTTATACAAAGATAATCCCTGCTTAGTAGAACAGATCTGCTTCAGAATCACTTTTCTGTCATACTGTAGCTCTGAAGTTCAGGGCTGTTGTCACAGAAAGGCAGATATCTCTGTGGAATAGAGAGAAAGGTAGGGTCTCAAATGGATCTTTCCTGAATTTTCTGACATATATGAGATGCTGAACACTGGAAGGTATGTGACAACCAAAGCCCCCACCCCACCCCATTTTGAAACTTTCCACCCAGTTAATCCCTCTTATATAAATTTTAAATTTTTTAGCCTTAAATGCTTTGATCTAGTTTGTCCCTCCCTAGAGAACAGCTCTGATTTTGTTCTGTCCCTCGTCTTGTTTCTTTTGTGTGCTTCCCACCCTTCTGTCTTTAAATCTCCTCCCTTGTTCAACAATGTCATGTGCTGTGCTTCCTGAACCTGCAGCTTCTCTCCACACTCAGAAACATGCCTGTCAACTGAAAGTAAAGACACTGTCCCCTTTGCCAGTTCCCTGGCAAAAAACTTGCTGCAACTGGACAGCAGTGAGCTCCTGGGGAGCACTTGCAATAGGAACCAGACCCTGGCTCCAAGTGATTTGCTGCTCTGCTTGCACCATAGGGCTGCTTGGATTCCCCTCTCTCTCATACAGTGCAGAAAACTCTGACAGCACTTAACAAGTAATGTCTAATAACAGTAAGAAGAGTCTTCAAAGAGTTATATCTACATTTAAGAAGACATGGGGACATTTATGTATACCAGATGGCCCGAAGCAGATGAATATTATAACATAAGCTATAGCTTACTGCAATGGCAGAAGAGGAGAGTGAATGTTATTACTAAAGTGCCACCTCAAAGTCCTACCCTGGGCTGTGCTATAACTCCTGTTTTACTGGCACTGTACAAGTGTATCATGTCAATCACTGACATGAAGAGATCACAGTCTAAACAGACAAGATAATTACAGAGTGCAGTGGATACAGAAAGACTCTCAAAGGCCCTGCAGCCTCTCAAAAGCAGGGCTGGGACTCCAGCTGAAGGTGGTTTAGTACAAACTGAGACTCTCAGTCATTAGTCCTTGCTGCTCTTGACTAAATTGGCTGGTTTGTTTATTTGCTCTGGATCTTCTAGCCTGAAAGCACCAGCCCTTTCTGTAAGCAAAGAGACCATTAGGATCCAAGTACCTTAATCATTTTAAAGGCTCTATGCATTAGTTCTGAAGATCCTTGTCATGAAAAAAAAAACCCAAAATCTACAAAAAAACACTCTTCAGGAGGGACTGATTTAGTGCAGCAGTGAAGGTACAAGACTTTGGTTTTATGTCATATAGCCAGGTGGTGATGCATGCTTTTTGACATCCTTTACACCACTAGATGGACTGAGCCCTTTGGATGCTCTGATTGTACATTCAAACTCTAGCTGTAGCATTCAGTGAGTATATTAAGTACTTTGAAGTACATGAGAAATTTCAGGCTCCATATGAGTACCTCTGTCTGGGTTTACTCAATTGCTGTGTAAGTGAAATACAAAATGAGTCTACAAGGGATCCTGGGAAAAACTGGAAAGTGAGAGCAGAGTTTGTCATATAGAAAAGGTTCAGTGAGTCCATAGAGAAATGTGGTGTATTGGGCAGGAGCCCCTGGGAAGGTGAATCCTGCTCCTAATCTGCTACAGTTCAATGAGGTGCACATCAATGCTTTGATTTTCAAGGTTCCATACAAAAGGTTCTTGAAGAAGTTCCATTGCCAAGATGTAGGTGGACAGGTTATTTTATTAAATGACAGGAAATAAAGGGTTGGTCTTAAAGGTTACTTCTCCATTGCAGGATACAGAATGCTAATCTAGTATGATATTTCTTATGTTCTTGAATCAGCCACAGTCTCTTTCTAGGACAAGTTTGCAACGTGCAATATGAATGTCTTCTGCACTAACTAGAAGCAACTGGAAGTATTCTGCTCTCTGTGTTTAGTCAGGAGTGATTTACAAAGAGAGGTACGTACACTATGCAGAACTATAAAGAGGCAACTCTGGGCCATCCTTGACTTAGAAACTTCTGAAATAAAACATAAATTCCAGCCCTGTTGGATCTGGATATTGCTGTCTCAATCTTGGAGCACCTGGCACCTAATTACTTGTGCAGAGAAAGTTCATTTTCACTGTTTCTGAATTTTGGTTTAAAACTCCATTAGACTATGCAGCTTTTTACCACTGCACTCATCATGTGCTGTATTTGAAGAAACAATAGGCAAATTAACTGCCAGAGACTCAAGAAGCATGACTGTAATTTTCAGTTTATTATGAGGAGAAAATACATCTGGAGTGATCAAAGGTAAAAGCTTTGCCCTCCAGAGCAAAAGCAGTCCCTATGACAAGCAGGCATATCGTGGCACACCTGGAGGTGACCCAAGGGTCAGGTGTCTTGAGTTTTATTTGTTCAAATCTTCATTTAGAGGAGAGGAGTAAGAATGAGAGCAGAGGGGCAGGAGCTGAAAAGAGATAGAGTCGTGATTAAAACAGACTGAAGATTCCATCCTTGGCCAGCTCAGCTTTGCTGCTGGGTCTCACATGCTGCTGCAAGTTTTCAAAACCAGCAACAACCTTGTCTCACTACAGAAGGAATAAAACAAGTTTTAGCTCCTGCTCAGTGTCTCTTTTGGAATAAGATTTTTTAGTGTCAGTCAACCTGGGTTTTTTTTGACAGAAGCAAGATTTTTCCAACATGTGATGGGAGAGAGGGGGAGTAATGCAGAATCGGCTTCCTTGTAATCTGGGGCACTGGAGCTGCTTTTTTAAGTATGTTAGCCTCCCAAACTAGGAGCCTGGGAGACAGGCAGAGCAGGAGCACATGGATCTGTGATACTGACACAGGTGGAAATCAAAAGCATTACTTTAAAGAATCTTGAGCCAAAAATGATCATTCAATATCACATCATATAATGAATAAAGAGAAGAATACCCTAATATAATCTGAATAGAAAAAAGGGACATCCAGGGCTATGACTAGATGTGTATGAAATTACAGTAGACAATTGACTTAAAGAATTGGCATTACAAAAAGTATTTGCTATCACAGAGTACCACTGAAAACAAAGGCAGGGAGAAGACAGCTTTGTTTGTGAGAATTAGAGGTCTTTGTGCTTTTGATGTATTTAACATTTCTTAGGTAAATTTAAGCAGAGAAGGTATTCTGTAAGCCCTTTTTACAAACCCAGGATAATACTATATTCTTTGTAAAAGATGCAAGTGAATGTCATTTAAGTACATTCAAGTCCAGCAGAGAAAAAGCTACAGTAATGAAGAAGTGTGATGGAATTAGAAATACCTGCTCAAGATGATGGGCATTTAACATTGTCTTTTCCAATGGCTTTATTTCTTAAGGTGTATAGAATCCTGAGGGATGTTCTGTGCTCTAATGTGGTAAGAGTCCAGAAAGTGGACAGTTTTCTGTAGGCCTCAGTTCTAATTAAAGAGGTGTTACCAAGGAAGTTTGGGTTAGCAGGGTGGACTTCATTGCTGCATAGATTTTGTGCCATATTGGTTTCTGTATAACTCCAATTTCCCATGCTCTGTGGTTCTGTGGGGAGCCAATGGCTCTGGATAAGAGAGCCCTAGGGCAAACTGAGATTAAGGGTTTAAGGACATCTGGACTGGCGTGAAAACAATGGCCTGTTTTTAGCCTGACCACCCATCCCATGTATTTTTGCAAGAAGAACAACTGCTGAGAACTAAATATCTGACAATGATAATAACTGGGGTTTTGCACACTGGACATACCACACCCCACAAAGCTGATACTTGTGTCTCATCATGCTAACGGCAGTTGTGGCTCCCTGGACTCTTTCTGACTTCCAGCGTCTGAAGCAGGCTGATGAGAACTAAGCAGGTCTGTTCTGATGCTCTTAATCCTCTGATTCTTTCCATTTTTCATTCTGCAAATGCCATACCAAAGGAAAGGAAATAGCTATCCAACTTCAGGCTTGAAAACTCAGGGAGGCACTCAATGAAAGTGTCATAATTTAGGTTCCAGTTTATGTCACAGAATAAATAAGCCTAAAATGAGGCCAGGGTGTTAGGAAAAACCTTTGGAGAATTTTTTCTTTAGGTGTGCTATAACTTGATGTTGAAGATGCTCCTAATTGTTCAAGTACAGTGATTGCAGACTTCTAAATCTTTTGGCTGTAAATCATTCATGCTGAATTGCTGCCACATGGAGTGGAAGCTGGTGAATAACTTTGCTCTCCTCTTGTTAAGCTCCCTTCACCCCCTGCCTTGGTGTAAGGAACACAGCACTAAATTTTCATCAGGTCTAATGAAGTCTTGCCCTTTACAGATCCAAATTCTCCTTTTTTTTTTTTTTTTTCCCTTTTCTCTGAAGCACTTAGTAAAAACAACTGAGCTGAATTAGGTTCTATTTTAAAATGGTCTGCCACTGACAGCTTCAGTTCTACAAGCAGTTGAAAATGGCTGCCAAACATTTATACAAACAGCATGCAAAGCACCACGTAAAGCCTAGGGAAGAAATGGCTTTAGATGTAGGGATTATAAAAGAGTGAATGTAATTTTAAGGTAAAATACAAGCGATTAAGTTAATGATGGACAATTTCACCAGTTTGAAAACTATAATTAATAGGAATTAATTGTATATTTAGATGTTTAGCATAGCTCAACTGTAAATGCTATATCAAACATAATAATATTTGAAGGCTATATAATGAAGAAATGATCCAGATGTTCATAAAAGCTTATAAGACTTTAGAAAAAAAGGGGCTGCATGAAGAAGCTCTAATGATAAAAAGATGCCACTTGCTGTTCTGCTCTTCTTTTAAATACATCCTTTCTGAAATAATGATTATCATTTGCACTTTCATCTTAAGTGAAATAGCATATGGCTTTGGCTGATTAAAGCCCCCTCCTGGTATTAATCAGCATCTTAGTATCATGTTTCTAATGGAGGCAGCAGTTGCCCTGCTGATATTGTAAGCTTTTTAACAGCATCTAAAGTCTGTGGATCACTGCTGCTGGCAAGAAATAGCTTTGAGCCTCCTATATACAAGAGTACTGCAAAGATGTCACAGGTGCAGTTTATATGAGCTTCTACAACATACTGTATTTTAAACATTTGCTGAAACTTAAAGTTTAATAATTACCTTTAATAAGTAGTTACCTGTTTTTAAAAGAAAATTGGAGAACCTTTGAGCACAGTAACATTGGATACATAGAGGCATCATGGGACCAGAGATCACACACTGTAGGGAAGTGTTAGGGTGCTTTTGAAGTCTGTAAATCACAAAGTCTGTCTACAGACATCGTGGCCACTGTCATACATGGCCACTGTCATTGTAGTCTGAGCCCAGACCAGCAGTGATGCTCACAAGCTGACCTTGCAGCTGTGGCACAGCTTCGTGCATAAATGGCCTCCTACAATGGCTGAGGTTTAGGATTGTTGTAAATTTGTCCCCTCATCACTAAGATGCAAAGGGAGAATTCCAGGCAGTGCTGTGTGGCAGCACAGCTGCTCACATAAACACCTGTACTCATTTTTTGAAGCACCCTGGTCCTACCATGCCAGGCTGGATGGAACACAAGGAGACTGTAGGATTTAGTGGAAATCGTACTGTTCTCTGTCACAGGGATGATTAGAGATGGGGAGGGGGCTGCACAAGTTTGACATTTCCCACAGGGATTCTGCCCATCCCAGCTTGGCTGTAAGGCAAAAGTGGAGCCCTGGGGTAAATGCCTGAGTGCAGAAAGTTGTACCGTGCTTCCTGCATCTGGTTTGGGGGTTTTTGGTTGTTTGGTTGGTTTGGGGTTTTTTTTTTTTTTTTTTTGGTTGGATTTTGTTTGTAGTTTTTTTATTATTAGTTTGTTTTCTTTTTTTTTTCCTGTTTTGTTCGTTTTTTTGGTTTTGGGTTTTTGGTTGGTTGAGGGTTTTTTTTGTTTAGTTTTGTTTCTCTTGAGACTTGTCTTCATTTACCATTGAGATTTAACAATGCCCCTCAATTTAGTTACCAAACTTGTTTTTTTTGTGCTGAATGGTAAAACAAGCAGAAAGCAGCAAGAAAACTGATGTTAATGTAAAAGATATTATAATAAGATATTAATCAAAATATTATTATTTCAGAGAATTCTGAAGGGAGGAATATCTTGGTAAGGCTGACAGGCCAGGCAGATCTTCAGCATCCCCTTTTCTATACATCAAGCAATTCTAAAGACTTTTTATCTTGTGTGTTGCATTGGTAATAATTGAGCTTGCATGGATAGTTTCCCAGGTATATTTTTAATGCCTCAGCACGTGGCAATCCTGTTGGACACTGCTTCCATTTGCTGTTTGATGTAGCTACTCTAAGGCATTGTGGATGCACAAAATCCTCCAACCATCTACTCCTCATCAGTCTGGGTTACTTTATTAGAAACCTGTAGCATGCAACACTTAATTCTGTCTTACAAATAAAAATTAGCAAAGCAATACAATCATAACTTTCTTGTTGCTGCTTTATCCTTCATTAGTTACCATCTTTCTTTTCTTACTTGTTGTAATAATGTGTTCATCTAACAGCTTCCTATATACCAAGAAGACAATTACTCCTTGCCCTTTTATAAATGGCAGTTATTAACATCATATTTCGTCCTTGCCTTTTGGAGTTTCTGGGCTCACTGGATATCACCGTCCACCCCGTTCATGCCAGTTATCTAATATGGGTCACAGGACACTTGAGTACTTCAGCTGTTTCGTTTCATTTATCTTGCACATTTTTCCTGTAGCATGTCCCAGTGGCCATTCTTGTCTGCTGCTTCTGCTTCTATTCCACAGGTTAATTTAAATTATAAATCTTTGGCAGGTGTGTTTGAACTTGAGTTTTTCAACTCTAAAAATAAATGTACAATTGTTTTACTTACTAGCATTCTTGATTTTAAAAGTAATCCAAGACTGTGATTTTCCCACTCTCTACTTTGTTTTAGACTCAACTTCTACTAGAGGCAAATCTCTAGGATCTGTTTTTCTCTGTCTCCCTGACTATGTTTCTTGAATTGAAATATTTTTACATCTTTATAAATAATATTTGCCTTATTGATAACCATTGGCCATCTAAATATTTCAAACTATTTCTCTTTTGAATGCTAGAGCACATTAATCATACTCATGCATTGAATACATAGAATCAATTACGCAAACAATTTTCTGAGTCAGAATCAGTGGTATTAGGACCAATTTACTTCCCAGAAGAGCTTCTTTTGGCAGCTTAATGTCTTTTTATTCAGTTATTTGCCATCTGTAACTTATTTCTCTTCTATTTCTTTACTGGCTATTGATGGGGTCAAGATGCTGATTTGGCAGTTGCTGCTGACCACCTGTTTTTCAGCTCGTGGTCCCACATGGTTGCCACAATGTCACATAGACAGTACAGAGCCTGCCTCCATGCAGTGGTTTACTCGTAATCGATTTCCTTACAAGCCGCAAGGAAGTGCCTTTTGCCACTGATCTGTCTCACTGCCGGCAGTTGGCCTGAGATCTCTTAAAGAGGATATTCCAAAACAACTGTTCTCAAAGGCCATGCAAATTTCTGCCAGCCTTTCCATAAGTAACAGGAGTATCTGCTTCCTGTTTAAAAAGAACCACTGACATTGTGTTTGAGTTAGCAACCAACCACACATGCCTTTTTGCAAAAATTCCTCTTTGATCATTACAGTGCCTTCATTTCTCTTCCCCCCTCATTTGCCATTACTCAGTTAAAAGAGAAGAACATGGAGTTACCACTGGCTGTGCATCTTGGAAAGTGAGCAGCCACCATTGCACCATGGAGTGGAATCTGTGTTTGAGAAATAGAAAATGGGGGCCACTTTTCTCCCATCTTTCTAGAAGAGAATCTTAGCACTAGCATAGCCATGGGGTTTCTAGCAGCTGTGTATTTTCTGCCCTTGAGAATTACAATCTGGAAACAGAAAATATAATTTTCTCATCATTTCCCTCACCCCTCTTATTGAGAAAGTAGCATTCTTAATGATTTTATAGTGACATCTACAGACTTACTCATGAAGTATTAGCGCAATGTGCTAAGTGCTGTAAAATGAGCAAGGTGCATTTCTTTCAGGGTCATACATTTGCTTACAAGTCTGAAATCCAGTTGCTGAATTCCAGATAGAGTTGCTTCTACAGAGGAAGTCAAGCAGCAGGCAAGTTGTTGCTCGGGTACTTTGTAGTTCTTTTCTTTTTGAACATTTTACAGTCCAGTCTTTGTATTTTTGTTGGAAATCAGAAATAAATTTGAGGAGGTCAATGTGCCTAATAGTAGAAGAGTATGTGCTTGCAATGTTTCAGCTTTCACCAGTCTTTACTCTGGGACTGCTTACCATCTCAACCTCTGAACATGTCAGCTGAAGTCTACCTCTACAAACTCAAATGACAGAAAGACCGAGCATTTTCAATACTGAAACAGAGTCATTGGCTTACTTTGAATAGCATTGTGTGCATGGTAGTGAGAATCTGCTCTTATGATTTCTTTTGGATTCCTCATCCTTTCTTCAGATTCACAAATGTTTTACTAATAATGTACACAATGGTCCTGTCAGTCTAAATGCAGAGTCTGCATAGCTATAAATTGCATGACATGACAATTATGCAATTTGGGGGTTGTGGGAGCTGTAAACATTATAATAATCTGATTTAAATACTCAGTGCTCCAACAAATTAGGCATGATTATAGTGAGTTAAGTTCTGCCTTGAATGCAAATGCAGTTTCATCCAACTCTAATAGCAATTCCATAAAAGTACACAGAGAAGAGAGCATGTGGCTCATAAGGTATTTTTAAAAAGGAAAATGTTGTATATATTAATGAACACAAAATAAAACCTAGGGGGAAATATAAATATACTTTGTGATGCTTATCTCAGGGATAATTGTTTAGATTTTTACATCTGGAACAGCTAGCATTTCAAAAGCTAAATATTTGATTCATACAGTTTATTTTATCTATATTAGACATTCTCCATGTGTCTGAAATTTATCCCTTTGCTCTGGTCCTGCATCACTTGCACCCTTATCTTGCATGATGAAGCTGCAGTGTTACACAGGCCTTGAATGGGCCAGATGCCATGTGCTAGCAATAGGCAGGCATCCAGTGTGCGTGTACCTGTCTATGCTTCTCTGGAGTACTGTAGTGTGTAGAAGCTCTGACTGTGGGCTGGTACCCCAGATCTAGTTCAAAGAAGGAATTAAAAGTCAGTCCATTTGCCGAAGCTGCCATTTCTAAGATAAGAAAAAGCTGATGGATGTGGGCAGGCAGGGAATAAAGAGAAGCAATGACAGTATTGATCTGTACGGCTGTGCATACCACTGCATGTTGTGTTTAGCTGTCTCCTTCACAGAGTGAGGACTGTGGATGGGTATCGTTATGCAGGCTGGGTTAGTTTTGCACTGGGATAGCCAGCTAAAAACTGAGGGCATATGAAGGATAAAATTCCCACTTGGGTTTAAGAACTAAAAGTGCCTGTGGGGAGCTAGCTGTGCCTGTCTAGAGATGAGGGAGAAGCAGACATGAAGGGGTTTTAACATCCAGATTCTACCTACTCAGCTTTCTTAATTGTTGTGTGTTGGAGTCCTACAGGTAAATACAGACCCTATCCTGAAGCAGAATGATTTTTTTTTTTTTGCAAAACAGGTTGTTTGCAAAACACTAGGAAGAGCTCTGTTCTGTGTCTGACAGGTGAACCCCTGGAGCACAAGACACAGTGCACCTTGTCATCCTGTTAGAGAAGGGACATCACAGTGAGCACTATAAAGCTAAAATTGACACAGGAGAAAGCCCAGTGTACTACCATAGACAGAACAGAGCTGTCACCAGAAATTATAGTACCTAAGGTATTCATTTCCTCCCCACACTGTGTACATACACAGACCTGTGACTTTCTGTACCTTTCCCCATCTCCTTTAAAATACGCTAGCTATGATGGACAAGCCTAGAAATGCAACTATATATTTATCATCTGCAGCTGAAACAGCTGGATGAGTAGATCACCATGCACTTCAGAGGTGGTACCAATGGCATGTCTTAGGTGGTCTAGCAGGACCTGTTTCAGAACAGTAGACACCACCCCACTTCTGCGATGGTACATCACTTATGCTGGGGCCTGAGCTGGGACTTTGTACAACATTTTAGCTGCCATGGTAAAAGACTGGCAGCAACAGAAGCTAAAATGAGTTAAGTGTCAGCCCATTGCATATCTGGTATAAGCAGAAACATTTGCAGTGATCAGTCAGCAGTTTATTGGCTAAGATCAACGACTGAGTTGACTACAAATAAGTGGCTTTGCAGCCTTTTCTTCTAGCACGTCTTTTGCAATCAGTATGAATTATTACAGTGGGTTTCAAGAGGTACAAAGAAAGTTCAACTAACAAGAAAATAGATATAAAAGGAAAGGATAAAGGGAAAGCCAGTGTTAATGGCTTTTCCTTACTAAAGACAGCTGGAGTTCATAACTGTATCACTATTATTCTGCACAGTGTCATTGTCAGCCTGAAGACAAAAAAAAAAAAAGTAAAAAAAAATAAAATATCAATGTGCTGTTTTCTTTTCTCTTTGAGAACAGAAGAATGTAAGAACTAGATTAGGATAGATTGGTTCAAATATCTAGTCTGATGGCAAATAACATTGGGATCAGAGAAATGAAAATGCTGTATGAACTCTGGCCAGAAATTCCACATTTACTAGGGATCCAGTAGTGTTGTTCTCTACTGGGATGCTGTGATCATCGGTGCTGTCCTGACTGTTCTCTTCTCTTAGACATGGAAGAGGTTTCAAAAGTGAAATCTTCCAGAGAGATGGCCCTGTTTTAGCCAGAATATTTTGTGCCATGACTGCAACTGCTTTCACTTAGAGTCAGTGCTCAGTCTTTAAGAAAAAACGTAGTTCCAAGCCAGTGCTTGCTCACAGCCAACATCCCAGTATGACCCGAGGAGAAACTCAGCTGGTGATGGTGCAGTGTGCCTTTGAAGATGATGAGAAAACCAGTTCCTAATGACTTCTTATTAAAAATCTCAGTATTTTTCTATAAGTAGGGATTTCTTGCCCAGATTTCAACATGAGTAATATCATTGTTGAATCCCCTTTGCTGACCTAGCCATTACTCACTTCTCTTGATGCCCAAAAGGGCTATTGAAGGGTGCTCTGTCCCATTGAACTGCTGATGTAAGTGGTCTCTAAAAGCACCATTCCAGCAGTTCCTGAATGCAGCACTGCCAACTTGCAAGTTAAATGAAAAACTAACAACACTTTTATAAAGCTTCAGTTCCTGGACACAATGATTAGGTGAAAATCTCAGTTTCATAAAAAAGTTAAGCACCTCATTTTATGAAAATGGATATAGAGAAAAATTTGATTATATATACTTTCATAGCATCAGGAAATATCAGGCTCTGAAGAAACTGAAATGTGTTATATTTTTAGAACACTCCTGAGTAAAAAACAGACCTGCATGGTTTTAATCTTTTGTTTTGCATACTGAAGTGTAGGAATACACTGAAAGTGTAGAAATTTTAATTTATTTCTTTGCACATTATTTCATGAGATTTGATATTTAAAGAATTCAATGGACTGAACTTCCAAAAGGGTAAATTATTGGTTTATTACTTGTATAAATGATATGATGGGAATACATTGCATTACTTTTTTTATAGTTACTTAAGAAATATCTGATTATACGCAATGTAGAAAGTAGACCTTTCAATTCAGTATTAATGCACATACTTTTTCTTGCCCCAAGATAACTTATCTACAAAGAAGGAAAGAAAAAAGAGGTGAACTTTCAACATTTTTCTCACATGTGAGAAAAGATCCCGTAATTTGTTGATAACATAGTAACTGGCTCTAGAAGGGAAAGAATGACATGTCTAGTTCTGGGAATGCCTTGGAAGAAACCTTCCCATGACAGACTATATGACTCCTTAGCAGGTTTCTGTTGTCCTTTCCAGAGGTTTCTTAAAAGTTCTTGGGACTGCCATCACTGCTTTTGGATGTATATTTGTCTTGGTTCTCAAAGCTGTATGTTTCTATCTGGTATTGAGTCTGTGTAAATTTCCCCACCTCATCAACTGGCTGTGGAACCAGCACTGATTTTATTATGTGTGCTTTCTCACTTCTATTTATGGATCAAAATTAAAAAAAAAGAAAGAAGGAAAAAAAGCTTCTAAAACAACTGCTGCCACCTAGTGTCGTACCTAACTCGGAAAATCCCGCACAGGCAGCTCTAGCTCTTCCCACTGGAAAAATCCTCCACAGTAAATTCAATTTCCATTGATTTCAATCGGCGCCGACTTCCTCAGACATTAATGTTACAACTTGTATAGCAAAACTTATATATTTTCCATCACTATATCCAGGGAAATAGTTTTACACAGGATACCTGTGAACCTGTGTGTGTGTGCATTGATTTAATGGCAACAAATTTAATTCTGTACTGCAGCTGTACACTAATGCAGAGGTGAACATTCCTTGGCAGCCTGTGACAGCAGTACGTTTTGTAGGCTGTTAAAGCATGGTTGAAAAACTGACACTGACAGCACTTACATGCATGTTCATGGGAACGGTACTTTGAAGTACATACTATGCTTCAGTGTTTGCTGTAAAGCTAGACCTTGAGTCCAAAAGTTTTGCCTGTGTTTGCTGTTGGATCAGCACACTTCCCAAATTGCTGTAGCAGGATTTAGAAAATGAAAGGAAATGGGGCATTAACAGTCAAGGAAAAAAATAGGAATTGTCAAGAATCCTGAGTGAATTCTCCATCTGCTCCTCAGGACTGTAAAATCTTGGTCAACACAACACAGACATTCTAGAGCAGTTTATGACCTCTTCAGTTATGAAAACCTAAAGTAACTGAAGTTACAAAGGGATGCTTGAGTATTATCTTCTTGTACCTCTTAATGATCATCATCAGACCTAGGAAAGTTTAGAACTGCAACCTGAGAATAGTCTATGAACTGTGAAGGGCATAATAACTGGCAATGTTTCTGATCCAGGAAAATACTATGCAGCTGTTTGAATTTCAGCACATGAATGTTCCCTGAAGTTTAGTGTGTGCTCAGCCTTTGCTGGATTGCCACATTAGCACTGAGAGGTTAAAGGACTATTTTCCGCAAACCCTTCATTCCCAGGGCTTTGAACAAGTGGGATACATTTTCTCTTACATAGCATCGTAGTCCACGCTCCTCATAATGTCCTGTTATTTCAGTGGTGTTGCCCACAAGAATGTCATACTCTGACCCTATCTATTAATCTCATACAGACTAATGCAGACAAAGCTTTTGCAGTTGAAAGAGTCAGTTCAGGTTAATGCTAAATGTATTGCCTCATTATCTTTCCAAGCCTACGAGTGAGGAAAAAGCAGCAAAGGTATATTCTGTTTTTCTTAACTAAAAATGTCTCTCAGTTTTTAACTTTTCATCCTGAGTGTCCAGTTTGAGACAACCCTGAAATATTTCAGAACTTACTGAACAAATACTTCTTTACTCTGCCTTGCAAAACATCCATGAATGTGTTAACTCCCTATTGTTTTAACTTGACATATCTTGGCCTAGTCACATACAGAAACAGGAGGATCAACAAATGATCTCCATTTCTGTGAAATACATTATAAATAATGTAATTACAATCTTGGTCATTCAGATTATCTTGATCTATGTATAATATGCAGCACCATATTAAACTCAAGAAGAGAATACCTCTGGCATTTGGGCAAATGTCTGCAAATCTGTATGGATAGTTTCGAGTCTTTCAGCTACAGGTGTTACTAACTTTAAGAAAGAAAATTAAATCTGTGTACACAGGTAGAGATAATCATATCTGCAAGGTATTTCCTGGCAGCCTGCAAAACAAAAACGCAATCACAGTGGGAGATTTCTCTGCTCACAGACAAACTTACAACCAGCCTGAAAACTTGGTTATGACATTGTTTGAATGTCTGTCTTGCCTATTGTATGAAATAAAGCACATTAATATAATTTCTATTTTGTATCACTATTAGTATACTACACATGACAGTTAACAGCTGTCATATGGTCATTCATCAGTCATAATACCTGATTATGTCTTGTATGTATTACTAAAGTCTGAGTAAATTTAAAGTTTTAGTAAGCCTGAGCAATCAAAAATGAGTAGGCCACAAAAATCATGAGGCTTTTAATCAAGAGATCTAGAAGACTCACGTTGGGCTCTTTTTTTCTGGAGTTTATGTTCTGCTTTGCAAGCAAGACAGATATAAATGAATCCTTTTCTTATTTTTTTTTCACTGAAAGATGGGACATATAAGCAAGGACCTGAAGCTTTAAATCACTAAAAAGTTATAAGGCAAGTAATAGACTATCTGGTTGTGGCAACACTAAGTTAAAGAAACTTGCTATTGTTCTGTACAAAATTCTTCTTGGAATTCTTTTAAAAATGAGAGCCAGATTGTTTGGCACATCCAAAGCAGTACTGAGTAGTGGGGAAAGATCCATCAAATCCTTTCAATTCTTGCCTGTGGTCACTGACACAAAGAGAGATGAAACAATATTATATGAGCATCAAGTTTTCGCTTGTTCTGCAGTGTTGTGGTGGTTGACAGTCCACTGCTGAGGAGTGGCACAGTGGAGCTGTGTTCTGTTTCAGTTTCTTTCCCTGATTTCAGAGTGCATTTTTACTTTAAAAATTAGAAGAATTTTCAAGCCTCAAAACAGATGAGAGATTTTTTGGGAGCAGTCCCAAATGCCTAACTTAATATGTTCAGCACAGGATGTGCCCTGGTGAACATGTGCTTTGGGAGGAAGAAGGATAATGCAAGCACTTGGGAGAGCCCTACTTTGACAAAGTTCAAAGGCAGCGACTTCCCACTATGATTTCTGAATGAACATCAGCATTGGGGATGGTTTGGACATACCCAGGTACATTCTTAAAAAAATACCCTCTTTTGGTGTGTATGTCCTCTTATTTTGACCTGGAAAAAAACCCACCAAACAACAAAAACCAAACAAACAAAAGCAGCAAAATAAACCATGTTTCTAATTTTTAAAGCAGGTACCCCCAGATTCTTGGCTTAAATCATACTTGCAACATTGCCATAGTGCACTGATTTGGTAGTAGGAGCAGAAGCCTCAAAGTTCTTAGAACTATTGGTATTATGGGCTCTGGACAGACTTAAACAATGTCTCCTTGAAAGAACTTATGATCTATATAGACTAATACAGAGCAGAGGAAGAATGTCATACAAGTAACTGTTTTAACCTTATTTTGTGATTTGAAACATGAGCTTTATGATAACTACAGAGAGGGGAGAGCAGAAGTCATAAATGGCGATATGTCACTCTTCCATGTAGTGTAGCAGTGGAGAGAAATAATGCTTCCTGGCTGGGTGGCTCAAATGAGATGCCTCAAAGACACATTTCTCAAAAGGCCTGTGAAAGAAATGTGGATCTCCATGGCCATGGATTTTTGTATACAAAGGCACTGGGCGCTTCACAGCCTGTGACTCCATTTGTAATCTTGAGTTGAACATGTATGCGATTATTGAAACTTAGTAGGGGGTCTTCTGATACGGTCCCTCTCTGAGTGGTTTCTTGTGTTGATTCTGCCTCCCCGCCCCTTGTTGCTGCCTTCATGCTGGTTGATTTTACAAGTGACTGTTCAGGTCTATTCAAATATTCTTTTTTTTTCTTTTTTTTTTTTTTTTTTGATATTTTGTATCAATTGAATGATAAATTATCACACAACAGTTGCTTTTTTCCTTATTTTTATTGATTTCTATTAATTTATAGCAGAAGTTATTAATGGCAACAGTATTGTAGATTGATTCAGCAGAAGGCTATCAAATACACTCTAATGAAAAAGCTATATAGAAAGCATGAACCTGACATTTCATCACTTATATTTAACTGTTAAGCATGAGTAATCCCATAGGTTATCAATAGGAAGTGGTTTCATTATCTGAGCTGAAAGTACTGGAGTTTAAAATACTGTACAATTTAACCAACATATTCAGGACAGAACTGGGGACAGAAGGGTAAAGGAGCCTTGTTCCAAAGACATTCAAAATTGTCATAATGTGCTGATGAGCAGAGAACTATTGTGTTCCAAGGATTTTTTAGCCTGGAATGAAACAAAGGGACTTGATTCAAACATTCACAGGGAGAAATCCACGCTCCCTTGAAGTCAATGGGAATTTTGCCATTGATTAAGAGGGCCAGGATTTCCCACATAATCTAAATAGAGATGCCTGGGAGAAGAAGGGAAGCAGACATAAATTCAGCAACAACACTGATTTCAGACACAATGATCTCTGCATCGCCTTCCAGCAAGATGCCTACCAGTAGTGAAGCCCTAATGAAAAACATTTTTCAAAAAGTGCTTTCTGCAACATATTTTCTGTACTAGTGGATAAGTCAATATGCTGGTAAGAAAGGAAGCTTATAGAATCATGCCTTGGTCTTGCTGTTGCAGTAATACTGATTCATGACAACGTAGCAGTGTTTAAAACTGAAATATTTGAGCTTATATGGAGAATAACTGGCTCCGTAGAGGCTCTTGTGCACCTCATAATCTGTGCTGACAATGTATGGCAAAAGATATTTTGGCTAAATTCATCGTAATACTGTACACTATGTTACTCTGCCTTTCTAAATTAGATGAAGCAAGGACAAGAGGACTAATGTACTTAGAAAAGGGGAGGAAGATGGCTTTATATTATCTTGGAAAACTCTAAGTCACACAGACATTTGGGTGCAAATCGCTGTCTCAGAAGGAAGAAATATTTCCTATGATTTTGATAGGCACAAATATCTTCTAATATCTCCTAATTGTTCTCAAGATTTTAAAAAAGGAAGACTATTAATACTGGTGAAAGTAGATGTCTGATTCTAGAGGACTAACAAAAAAAAAATCTGTTCTTGAAACTTTAAGATTCTACAGGTTTGTATTGATCTCCTCTCAGTTAAAAAATACTCTGCTCTTTAAACTAAACTATTAATCAATGTTTTGGGGTTAGTGACTGCTGTTCTAGTGGCTCAATTGAATCTGATCAATCAGTGGATCACCTGTTTCTTTTATTCCATGAGAGAAGAGCTGCAAACAATTTAATCAGTGGCTTTGTCAGTGTGCAGCAGCTCTGGATCTGGCCTGGAAACAGGTCAACATCCTCCTACTCTATCTTGTATTTAGCTTTGGAAAGGTCTGTTCTTTGGGGAGTCTCGGCTCTAAAGGGGCTTTGTCAGTGAGGGAACTTGGTGAGCACTCTTTCTAATGGAAAGATTACGCTTTTATGGCACAAAAGCATAATACTTTATTGCACCCCTATGTATGTATTTGTTTGGGACTTAGGTAAAGAGCAGGTCAATGAAGAAATGAAAGTGAATTTCAGATCTTCTCTCTCTCGCTCTGCTTTTCAAAGACAAGGTTCTTGCACAAGTTTTCAGTCTCCGCCTTACTATTCTTCCTTCTATTTTTGATACCTTACTAGCATATTTTGTTCCTAAACTGCTTTTCCATAGTGCCATGAGGTACCAAGTGGTGCTGCCTTTGGGAATTGTCATGCATGCCTTCTGGTACACAGCTATGACAATAAATAGGTTTACCAGGTCAGCTCCAACCTCTAATGCTGCTAGAAATGTGAGAGTCCTGCTTCCCTGTGGAATGCAGTTGACTCACTTACAAGAGCACATTTTTAAGCCCACAAGTCAGGGTGGGTATGAAATGTGTGCAGCACATACATCTGCCAGCAGTGAAATTCCTGCTTTAAAATAATCCCACTCTGGGGGTTGTTGACTCAGTAACACTGTGGACCCTTTCTCTCCTAGAGTGCCTAGGTTTGTTGTGGTTTGTTTTTTTTTTTTTTTCATCAGAACAACCAGTAACAGGTATTGTGTTCCACCTCTGTGTTATTTTTTGCTTCCTTTTTAGACTATTGTGAGCATACGACATTTCACAGAGCTCAGCAATCAACCTCATTTTAATGTACCATTTTAGTTCTAGCACCCTCATCCATACTAACAGGCAATCCAACTGCTCAGCATTGCCTATATCGTAATCTTTGTTTTCTACAGCCACTTATTTAGTGCAAAGTATCACCTGTAGCTTATTTCTCAGCTTCTGCTGTGTTCATTTTTCATGATTCAAAAGACCTGTAGTTCTGCCTGCAAACTTGAAGCATTATCCTATTATCACTAGGGATCAGTATGTAATTTTACCTTTAAAAACACTTTTCAAAGGTCTGATTTTCCCACAGCTACTCCTGTGTGTGCTCTTAATTATGGCCATAACTAATTTTAACAAGTTGGACAATATTAATCCTGTATTGCTCTGAAATATCTTTCCCAGCTGATTAGAAAATTAGGGTAGTTTAACTATAGCCATTTAGGTGAATTGTTTAAAGAGCTGGCACACAGCTGCAGTTGTATGAAACTGCACAGTCTCAGGTTTATAATGTTAGTACACATTGCTGGAGACAGCCTGGAATACAAATTCTGCAGGCTTTCCAATTTATCTTTAAAATGTCAAGTTTGAATTAACTGATTCCTCCTTTATTTCTTAGCAATTTGTTCTTTTCTTAAATTTCTAGCAGAACTTGGAAAAATTATCTTTTGAATCTGCGTGCTGCTCTGAAGCTGGAGCTCTGGACTGGGCTAGAAATTTGGATTTGAAGCTGTAAATGTTGAGGGTGTATCTAGGTCTTAAATATACTACAAGTTATGCGTTAAATGTATGCAAAATCTATCTTACTCATCTTTTCCATCACTGTAAAACAATTTCCTCAACCACACAGCCTGGGTTGTCTAACAGTCCCACACCAGCACTTGCTTTCCTAAGAGCTGGCAAGGGACTGAAAGTACACTTTGACTGAGTTCTCAGGTATAAGTCATAGCTATGAACATCCCAATTAGCAAGAACATGCAAGCATTTTGCAATCCTGCACACTAAATTAACTTTAAGAAAATAAAAAGGTGGTTATTTAGCTTTTTATCTCTCTGTGTATCTTTTATTATTTGATTTACCATGTTCATCTTCTGTTTATGTTCTATAGTGACATAACAATGCCAGCTTTTTCTACCTTTAAACCCTTTAGGAAGAAAGAGTGAGAATATGATTGCTATAATAGCTATTTCAGGTTTCTTTTTTATATGTGTGAGGAGAATGATTTGTGATGGCAGATCTGGGGAAGTAGAAAGAGGCAGGTGAAAGGATAAATGCTGAAGAGAGCAATATCTCGTTACTGAAAAATAAAAACTGGGCTTGGGAATGGGAGAGAAAAGCCAAGTTCTGACTAAACCTCTAACATTGTTCTGTAAAGCAGAAAACCTAAATTAATCCCGTGTTTGCTTTTAGATTTGTATTTTATAAAGACTAAATGCACCAATTTATATTTTCTCCTTTCCATACATGACAAACTGAAGCTAAAGTGTTCCCTCTTGTACCTTGAAATAATTCAGGCTTGCCTCTGAGAGGAATATAGCAGATGTGCAATGGTCCCTCTGCTTGCCATAGAAGTGTTCTCCAGAGCATGAGACGACATGACTGCAGTGCATAAGGACTCTACCATCCTGCCAAAACCACCAGCTATTTATCTGTGCCCATGAGAATTTAAAGTAGGGTCTGCTGTGGCTCAAGCTCTGCTCCTGGACTGAGAGCATGGGACACCCCTGCCCTTGCTGGCCAGGCCACAAGTAGGACACCCAGGCAGCTAGTACATGTGTAGCTGTGATGCACATAGGCACTTCAGGGCCTCTGTGCATGCATCTGAGTCACTCTTCAATGTGTGGCATTTAATACCTTTCATCAGTTACATTCAATGCACTCCATGATTTTTATGACATTTTCATGTCTGCCTTCTCTTCCGCCCTCTTTGCTCTATGCCCCATTTTTCATGAGAGTGAATTCCTCCCCTCCCTCTCCCGATCCTTCTTTTTCATTTCATTTTTATATCATTTGCTTTTTATATTTTCTTTGCAGTACCTGCGGCAGCTGCTTTGCAGGTCTCCTGCTGTGCAAATCGCCTTTCACAGAGGAATATCTTCCTGTCAGTGACTGACAAGAAGTGCCAGGAGCAGGCTAGGAGACTTTTAAAACCCGTGAGTCGGCAAATCAGCAGGTACCTGTGTGCAGTTCTGGATACGCCCCTAGCATTAGTTTCTATCTTGTATCAAAGAGTTTTTAGGATGATATGGCCCACAGGCAGAGTTTCAGGTTAAAGGTAACACACTCATAGTGTTTGGCTGCAACTCTCATTTTGATTTTTTTTCTTTTTGTGTTTTAAATATAATGACACCAGTGGTTTGTTCTTGGGGAAGTTTTTAGTTTCTGTTTTGTTGTTGGTTTTTGTTTGGCTTTTTTATTGTTGTTTTGTTTTATAGGGACTGTGTTTACAACAACCTAAACTAGGTGAAAATGTTCTTAGTACTAAACAGCTCCTGTATTTCTTCTCCAAAGAAATAAAGATGCCTTTCATATTTTCCAAGGCTGACAACATTGAAGAGGCTATGATACATCAAAGACTGAAGGAAAAGAGGAAGGGACATGCTGAAACTACCAGTTTCTTTAGGGAAAGATGTGGGATGAGAATAGGAGGGCCTTGAACAGTCCTCTCTCCTGGACATACAGGAGAAGGCAAAGGGTCTGAAGGAATTTGGGAACTTGATTTAGTTTCCCAGCCATCTTAGAGACGGTTAAAATGTGACTTAAGTAAAAGCACTTTGCACAAGAAGATGTAGCTTTCAGGCAAAATAACACTTGAATCAAATGCAGAATAAATAGCCTGAATAAGGGCACTGCATTTGGTCCAATGTGATCATTTGATCTGAGTGGCTTAAGGCTTTGCATGCTTTGTACTTACAAACCAGCTGTAAAATGCAGGAAATACAAGTAGCCATGGTCTGACATTTCCCCATCTGTTCCCAATATTTAATAATTTGCTCTCTTCTCTGAGCATATTAAGTTTATTTATAAATTTGAAAAATATGTTTTATTTTATATAGTGAGCTTAAAGCTATAATGGCCTTTTTGCTCCAAATTGCTCAAAGCACCCTTCTTTAGCAGATGTAGGGTATTAATTTTTCTGCAGGAATTTGTGTATAAGGTACAGATGGCACACCAGGATTTTGCCTTGCTGTTCTGCATGTGTTTCTATTCTCTAGAGCTGCTGTGCAGTAAGTGACTGTTTTGAAATGCCTGAATTCTCTTTTACCTTGCTTTAAAGATGATGGAGAGTGAGAAGTAAAATCTAGTTCTCACAGCTGAGACTAGTGCTTTAATAACTGGAAAACCCCCTTCCCTTTAAAAAGCTTTCTAAGAGTCGTCCTCAACACGTTGGAATCAATAAGACTTGCTGTTGAGCTGACCAGTACTAAACACAACTAAATGGTTAAGAACTACTTTTAAAACATTTTAGGGAAGGTTTGTTCTCATATATGAGGTTACAAGTGCTGTTGATAAGAAAAACATACTGGCTCTAAATGTCACTGTACCCCCCAAACTGGCAGATTAAAATCTCCAGATTTATGCTGGTAGTACCCCACCTTAGCTAATGCTGTGTCCACACTCATTCTGTGGGTGGGGGGTGGTTGTTCTGCACACCCCAGAATGCTACACTGAGAAGAAATGCTGACATAAATACCCCTCTGGCTTCTGTGCTTTGTGACTTTGCTTTCTACAGCACAGTATCAAATCTTTTCATTCTGTAGTGTTAATAATTTTGAGGATGTTTCAAACTAAAATTTAAACATCTGAAATAAAAATATACCATGGGCTGCCACCTGCACCTGCTTATATTTGTGTAGCAATCCAGTGAAGTGAATGAAAATACGTCAATTTATGTAAAGATTCAACCTGTTTCAAAAGGGGTTGCTTTTCAAAGATAAGGCAGAGGGTTTTCAATTTAATAATACTTTGTGCAGCTTCTTTGTTATAATGTATGGATTGATTCAGTATACTTTTGTTTCCCAGCACAGTGAAGATAAAAGGGGGAGCTGGTTAGATGGGTGAGAATAATTCTTTCACAGTGAAAGAACCTTTTCTGGGTTTTGTTTCGGATGCATTTGCACTCTGTCAAGACAATCTTGTTTATAAATCAGTGAAAATCTCTGGTGGCTACAAATTAATCTCACTTTTACTCTTACCAAGATTCTTAACTCTTCTAAAAAGTGATCGGGTTCCTACCTAAGCTGAAAATTAATAATTCTAATGTTCTTGGTGTTTAAGTAAGCTGCTAAAATGGATGTAGTAGTATATCTTTAAAAACATAATTGTAATGGTGAGAATAAAATCAATCACAAGCCATAAGAAAAATAGATATCTTCACACCAGCCAAACTTCATTTTATGAGGAAATTACAAGTTTGGTTAAGGAAAGTAACCAGATAAGGAAGATATTTAGGTTTCTGTAAATCTTACGGCTATTACATAAAGAAAATTATAGTTCATCTATATGGAAAACATTAATTAGGAGCTAGGTGATAGACTTGTCTTACAAATAGCTGTCAAAAGAAATTTTAATCAAATAGCAATATTTCCAGGATTGTTATATATCAATATGAAGCTTGGCATTAATTGGTATTATTCACTGTATCATCACTGTTATCACACTGTTGATGGCAGAATGCCAACCAAGGGCAAACCTGTTCTTCTGGGTGAGTTGGATTACAAAGTAGGATTGGAGCTGAAAAAATAAAATCTTTCTTTATGTACCCAAAAGCAAAGTAATAAACCAGGTAACAGGGACTATTAACTGTGCCTGGTGATTAAGAGACGTATTGTGAAAGCAGACACTGTGAAACGTGTTTGGGTATCATTGTGGAGAAGCAATTGAACACATGACATAAGTAGTGCAGCAGAAAATGGAATTTGAGAGGTTGTTCACCTCTGCATGGCACTTCTGACTTGATGCAGGACTGTATCATGCAGCTCTAACATTACACTTCTAAAATTCTACTAAAAATTGGCAAGATGTAGGGGCTGCCCAGCAAGGGAGATGATACATAGATTCAGCGGATCTACAGCTACAGGATCTGTAACTGACTCCTTACAGATCCTGTGTCCATGGTAGTTATGTGTCCCTGTGCCTGTCCAGACAGCTGTAAACCAGATGAGTTTTTGGTCTTCATTTTGGGGGGAGCCTTAAGAGAGAAGGATCCTATCTCCCAGGTTTTGCACTTGTGGAGAGTATTGATGATTTTTACAGCAATTCAGTCTTACTCCTCATTTCCATGCAGCATTAAGCCAAACTATTGCTCCACTTCATTATCTTGGATCTCTCAAGGATAAAAACAAGCACAACCTAAGTGGTACTGAAGTGTTGAAGACAATGCAGTATGAGTCTTCTAATCTGAACTATGTTAAAAAAATACTGCAGAAGTTGTGCTATCACAGGTATATCCCAAACATCCCTGGACTCTACTGCACTGTGGCCTGCTAAAACCCTTAAGTGAGTGTCTCCGTAAGGGCACTTGGGAATGTTAATTCACAGCTACAATTCATTCAAATTAATTTTACTGAGGCTTCCTGTTTAGGAAAGCCTAAATTTATTACAAGAGGTCTGGCTAACAGCCCTGAAATGGAATTTATCACAAGTATGAGCGTTTCAATGACATTCCTGTTACAAGCCCTCGCCACAAACATTTTTCTTTGAACACACCACCTCTATATGCTAAAATTACACAGGTAAATCCCTAGTCTTTCATACATATTGAAAAGCCTGCTAAGTGGAAGAAATACTGCAATAAGTGATCAAGTATAAAAAGTTGCTTTGGCTGAGATGTTTCCGAGAGGATACAACAAAATTAAAATCAACTGATTCCCCTGGAAAAACACTAATACATGTATCACTGCAGCGGTTCTGCAAGATGTTTCTCTAACACAATTTCTGGAATAGCTTTTTAGAATGGTTTTCACAGAAATTGCTGAAGGAAGGAGACGTTACCTGAATGAATAATAAAAAAAAATGTGTGAGGCAGATGGTACAGAGATCTAGGATCTAATTTCTGCCAGACTTCAACTGTGGCCATTCATCTGCCTTTGAATTTTCTATGCGAGGATAACAAAACCAGCTTTGGAAAAACTCCCAGTTCTCCCTATAATCTTTAAGCAATTTCTAAGCAAATCTTGGAGATGTTTTGGTTTTCTTTTGACAAAGAAAAGTCCATAGTGTTCTTAGAGCTGTCTAAAATTTTTTGACATGGAGCTGCAATACAATTTTCCTTTGAAAAATTTCATTTTCAAGTAGAAAATCCTCACAGTTTGTGGGGGATTGGAAAGTTTCCAGTCAGATTTTTTCTTTTTTCTTTTTTTTTTTTTTCTGAAGAAAAGCAACATGAAAAGAGCAATGATTTTCTTGCTGAAAATAAGTAAAGACTGACATTAAAGTGCAGCTTTGAGAAAGCCAGTCTGGATTTCTGTCTAGCATACCACAGTAACCGAAATCTGCATCTTATGTTAGCTGTCTTTCTTTTCTTTTTTTTCTACTTTTTTACTTCTATAACTACCCTCTTATTTTTCTTTTTTTCCCTTGTGCATTTTATTTGTTAAATTTTAATTTTATGTTGGCATTTCATTATTCTTTTAAATCTTTCCCTTCTTCACTCATAATTTTAAAACTCTCTACATTTGTTTGACTACTTTTCTTCTTTTTTTTTTCTTTCTTTATCCCCTTTTTTTTTATCTGTTCTTTCCTCTATTTTTTTTTTTTTGCAGTTTTCCATATGCTCTTCTTTTGCCATGGAAGACGGATAGTCAAGGTAGACAGGAGACTACTCTCTTGGTCTCTGCTTGCACAATGACATTGGGTTTGTGTGGCAAGGGTGAGGTAGCATGGGGACTATATAGGTGGCTTCTGCAAGAAGCTTCCCCTGTGTCCAATGGATTCAATGCTAGTGGGCTCTAAGGCTCTAAGGCAAGGCCAAGCCCTTGGAGTTAGCGCCTCTGGGATAACATAGTTAAGAAGAGGGAAAAGTTACTGACAGTAGCAATTGCAGCCAGAGAAAAGTGAGAATATATGAGGGAAACAGCCCTGCAGACCCTAAGGACAGTGAAGAAAAAACCAAACAAAAAAACCATAAAAGATCTGTTGCTTTGAATACAAGAATCACTGTTTCTCTGCAAGTGTGCTCTACAAGGGAAAGTTGCAAGGGCAGCATTTGTGAGCTTTAAATGATGAGTGCAGAGCTGCTTATCTTCCCCAATCAATGATTCTTTCAGTGAATATGATCATGAAGGAAACTGAGTTCCTATGCAAACTGGTGCACATGTTGACTCTTACAAGTTAACGGTAACCCAGGCAGAATCAAAAGCAACTTCTGCTGAGTTTTGGTGGTTGGTGTTGTGTAACTGTACTTTGGTTATTACAAATAGTACTGTTTTAGAAGAAGAACAGAGCCCTAAGAGTGTGTGTGATTGTGACCTTGGATGTCAAACCCAATTCAGGGGTGGCATTTATTGGTGGTTCAGCCCAGTGAAACTAATGACCAAAGAAGATGCCACAGGGGTTCTATCTTTTTATGTAGCTGCACTCTCCCCTAGGCTACTTCCCTGGCTTAATCTCTCCCCTACCCAGCCTAGAAGTCCATTTATTTTTCTTATTTAAGGTTCCATAGACCTTTCATATTTAATATTAGTATAAAGGGAAAACCGCACCTCAGGAGAAAGATCAGAGTTGAGGCATCAGATTCATTCTTCCCTTAATGAAGAGGAACAGCAGGATGGATAAAAAGCAATGACTTAAAAAAATAAATTGGAATTTTAATTTAATAAAACCTTTACTGAGTACGACTGTTTAAAATTAAGTTTTAGGCCTATAGTTAGTCCAATTTATTCTGATGTATTAAATCATTCAAGGCTTAAGGAAAAAAATCCCAAAACGTGTTGCTGGCAAGGTGCTCGCATCAGGACACTGAGTCACTACTCATTAGCAGTGAAAAGAAAATAGTTGTTTCTAGGTTCCAATTACTTCATCAGGTGACTAAAGTCAACAGAGAGAAAATTGAGATATTTATTTTTACTGTGTAGTCTTCAGTTATTTTCCTAGAAAGATAGCAATTTATTTTTTTCCCCTTTGGAATTAAATATAACCGTTTTGCTGGCACTCAGCACTGAGTCTGAAAAAGCAGGATGCCTATTTTCTTCTACTACCTACGGTTAAAAATGAAGTGTAAGATGAGACCTAATCATTTTAAAATCTTGAGTTATATAATAGTCAGAAACAGCCATTGCAAATCACTTTAATAAACCTTCCTTTGTTGATTAAAATAATTTGTCTGAAAAGCAAAATATATTTTTTTAACTTTACAATTTTCCTCTTGAGGACACTTACATTAACTTGTATTTATGTATACTGATTTTAATCTACATTTTTGTAAAGTATTATCTTCTATAATATGCTTAATAAATGTGTATGATTAGAAAACTATGTATGTAGACATAATAGTTATGTTTAGTAGTAAATCAACATGTTCTGAAAGTTACCAGCCCAAAATAATCAGTCTCTCTTTAGGAAAACAACTGAGAAGTACCAATGCAAAACAAGACAAAAAAAAATCTTGTTAAAAATAAGTAAAATAAATCAGCAAGTTTTCTGTTTGGAAGGTCATGATTCTTTATCAGGCTGTTCTGTTCTAAACATTCATACAACTTGCTAAGAAGCCCAGAGGTCTAGCTCAACAGGGTTTAATACGCAATCCATAAGCACATGTGATAGCACAGGTTTTTCACAGCAAAAATCACAGTGCTACCACGTCCAGTCATGTCCCTGTCAGTCTTGAAAAACAAGAGCACATTTTCTAGGCATCTGCCATGAAGGAGATGTTGTTGATAGGTGTGTGTGAGCTGTTGTTAGGAGGATAGTATGTAAGAAATGAGCCTGATTTTTGCATGCATCTTTGTTTTCTGTTTAATTCAGAAAACTGTGACTGCCTGTCCTACCTTAGCAAGATGCCTATCTGGGTTAGAGAAATACAAGCAGCCCCTGCAGATGAGATATTGTTCCCCAAATCTGCAGAATCAAATTAGAAACAGGAATTGGAGGAGCAATTTGCTCAGAAGGCAGAGCAGCTCTTCACAGCACAAATTAAAATCTTGCCACTCGTTTGGGACTGGTCTCAATGCACACATACTTCATTTTGTCCATGGATATTATTCCAGTTGTTTCCAGTGTGAGTGAATGGAAACACATCCACTGTTTTAGGGCCTGAAGATGTGCTAACTGCTTTCAGTCCTCACTGGAATGAAGGCCTTTGCACTAGAGGGCAAAATTCACTTTGAAGAGTTTTACTCTGTCAGATCCTGAAAAAAGTAATGTAAACCGTCACTGAGCACTGAGGGGTAAAGGCCTAACTTGGATTTGGATTCTGATTTTTAACTGCTGTATTATGGGGTAGGGGGAAGCTCTGTTATCTTTTCAGCATGTACAATGTGTACGTGTGTGAAAGCAAATATTATTGCACAAAGAAATGATCTCCACATTTGCATATGCAGTTGTTTCAGGATTTACCCCATTTCAGATTATTGAGGGGACTAATATTTCTGTTTACTCATCAATACCCTCTTTTGTTTCTTTTGTAAAAGCTTTTTTCCCCTCCTCTTCCCCCACTCCTATCCCCCTGTTGTCTTTGTGCCTAGTATTTTTCCACACTTTATTTCCTAAAAGACTAGCGGGTTTGACGATGCATTGTGATTTCTTTTCTACAGGGCTTTATGAAGGAAGCTAGAGGCAGTTCTCATTAGTCTCACTGACATCTTTTATCACTTATCAGAGGAACAAGCAAACGGAGAGCAATTCCTTTGATCATGGCAAAAGTAGGAAGAGTATTAAAAACCCTATGAAGATTCACTAAGTAGAAAGTAGAAAAGACAGTCTGTGGTGTGTTTCAAAGAGGTAACATGATTTAAAGTTGCCAGATTTACTTGTATATATTAAAGAATTGTTAATGATGTTACATTTTACATGCATCCTTACGTCCTTGGTTGGGTTTTTTTGTTGCTCTGTTTTGTTTAAAAAAAAAAAAAAGAACAGGCAAAGATGTTCTTAGGTAGAATGGACAGATTAGATCAATTGGAAAATATCTCTAAAAGGTGAGCTGTGTCAGAAAGAAATTCTGTGATTCAATGAAAATTCTTGAAAATAAAAATAAGGCTGTAACAGTGGCATAATGGATTGAAAAAAGAAACCTATTCTCATGGGAAAATGTTAAGAAATCTGAAGAATTCCTTTTCTTTTGGAAGCATTCTGTGGTGAATCAATGTATGTTTGTGAAGACTGCATGTAGGAACTGCAGTGCTTGCAATTATCCAGGTATACCTGGCTGCCTAACTCTGACCTTAGAGTGCCACTGCTTCCTCGTTCTATGGAAAAATAAGATTTTTCTTGGTGGTTCTGAATATTGATTCAGTTAGCAAGATGTCCTGGTTTCATGCCTTGCATCATTACCAACAGGGCAGGGAGAAAAAGGGAAGCAAAGATATCCTTCTGCCTACAACTACTGAGCATTACACAGCCTAGATTCACCAGTGCTTTTCTGTATGGCTACAGCTCAGTTATCCACTGTTTATAAATCCCTTTCCAATTTCCGCATGTGATCAGCTCATATCTCAAAGCCCCAGATTTAAATTGCTCTTGAAGTCCCTTGTCTTAACCTGTGAAAATACAGAGATCACAATTATTTAAGCATTTTCTGTCAGCATAGACTCTGTGCCAGCTTTGTCCCTGTAGTGTTTTTTATTGCCATAGCTAGTTTTCAACTATGTTGAATTTGATTTGGAAAAGGTTGCAATGTAGTACATTTCTACCACACCTTTTATGCAAGCAAACCCAGAGCACTTTCTGATCAAGCTAAAATTAGCTCTGAACTACATACAAATTCCTAAAATAGTAATTTTAAAAAATGGTAAAAAGAAGGGTGAAATGTATGCACTCAGTTCAAAGTCAAAATAGGCAGAGGGGTAAGTTTTCTCTTACTCCAGAGTAAGAGAGGAGGACCTAATTCAGTGTATTGCTTTGTAACAGAGTTGGAGTGTGATACTCCAAGCAGTGCAGTGCACTGCTGTAACAGTACTGAGCAGAACTAATTGCATGACTGCTGTAAATGACCTGGAGGTTGCAGGTGAAGCAATATATAAGTGCGTTGTCAGAACTCCATCTATGTGCACATTGTTCTAACATTTGCTCCTTCTGATAAGAAGTGAGGAAGCCACGCAATTCTTTGTGATACAGGCCTCAGTCATCCTTGAGGAAGACAGTGAGAGGAATAAACAAATAGCTTTGAGGGATGTGACTCATGGATCCAAAATGATACAGATCTTCTTGCCAGAGCAAGGGCTTGGAGATAAAGCAAACTCCAGTTGGTTTCTCAGGATTAAAGAAGATTGTCGCCAGAAGTTGCAGGGAGGGACAGGCTGACAACAGGGTGACATGCTGAAGAAGGCTGAGAATTAGATCTCTTCCTAGACCTAGAGATCTTGATGAAAATCAGACTAGCATATGATTTATTTCATTGTTGTAAAACTTTCTTTTGAAAGTCTTTTCATTTAAATAGATGTTTCTTTAAGGCAGTAATTTGATCACTGGTGCTGCTCCTTCATGGAAGAGATCTATAGGGCCTGAAAATGCATTGAACCTGCTGAGAAAATTAGAAGAGAAACTGCTGCCTGGTGCTGGTCTGAACTAGCAAGGGAACTGAACATACTTAGCTCTGTGCATGCCTGTTAATTGCTCTGCCTGTACCAAAGGTGGTAGTCAGGCTGGTGAAAGTCCAGCTCTATGGCTTGTCCCTGCAGCTTGCAAAGTACTGAGACAAAGGGCATCAGTGGCAACCTGAAATCATGGCAACTGTGTGACCAGTGCATATGCTTTGAGGGTCAGCTGCAACAGGCAGGCAATCCTTCAATGGCAGGGAAAAAAAAAGGAAGAAAACTTTTATACCCACATGACTAGGAAAGACAGCAGTTGAAGTCTGGTATTTGTTACAAAGAAAATGAAATAAAAATCGTCAAAGTCAGATTTTTAAATGCAACTGTACAAGGAGACACTAACTCTTGTAACCATGGCTAATGCATTAACCAAGTCACACATTTTGTAGAGATTTGTTTTCTAACACCTCATGGCCCCCAGACTGTAGCTGAAAACTTACTATAGAGTGCAGCTAAGCTGTACTATACAACATGGCAGGAAGGGCTGGAAGTGTGTATGTCTGAAAACTTCAGTTTAGGCTGAGATTTTTAGGTGTCTTTGGCTATAAGTGCTCCTGTGAAATTATCAACTTTACTAAAACAGAAAGGCAACCTGTGGTGAGTATGTACATACAGGATACAGCATTCAGTGAATAAATCCCATTTGGGTGTGAGGAAAGAGCAACAGTGTAGCTCAATTAGGAAGTTAAGGGCACCTCTGGAGCCTGTCCTGCCTCAGCCAGTCTTTTATGCTGTGGTGAATCAATTGTCAAATATGGCAATAAAGATGATGTCTTAAGCACATTATTTATAATTTAGAGACCTTTCCATAGCTAATAAACTGACCTAATTTGCTTCAAATGTAATTGCAGAGAGAAGGTTTGTGGAGCCACATAGTGACATTGTGAAGCAGATGCAAAGTAGTAGCTATCAATACACCCGATGGAAAGACTGAAACTCTGGACTGACATGCAAATAATCTGCCCAGCTCTTCCGTGTGCTTCCTCTGACTGCAATTGCCTATGTAATTGTTCTTTGTCTCGGCATTCCACTTGTTTCTGTTTGTTGTGTTTACTGCTCCCTTACCCTCTTTGTTGTGAGCATCAGTGGCATGCTACAGTGTGGCAGCAATAGGGAAAACATGCTGAGATTAGATGAAGTGTCTCCCTCGCGCTGTCTTCATGCACTGCCTCGTGAGTATTGAAGAGCTTTGGGGTAGCAGCAGCAAACAAAGGCTGTTTCAGGGTGTTTTGCCTTCCCAAAGGGAAATGAATTCCTTTCCTATACAGGAGATTTATATTGCGAATTAAGTCAGTTATCATTAAGCTACTGCACAGCAGGACAAATCATAATTTTAAATACATTTAAAATATATCCTAATGCAGCACAAATCAAGCCTCTTACAGCTGCTATGTGGACCAGTCAGAGAAACATGGAGCATAATAATCGAGGAATAAGTGAGTTGGGTTTACTGCTGCTTGTCAAGATCATATAATTTATACCATTGTTTACTTGCAACCAAGTATCCTCACTGCTGTCTCCTCAGGATAATAAAAATATAAATGCATAAACCAAAATGAGTTCTTCCTGTCAGTCTGAGTTACTTTTTTTTACCTTAAAAATCTGCATGTCTCTTTGTTCTCCAGAGGAGATGAAATGAATGGAAACTTATAGCCAGAGTTTCCCAACATCAGCCCTAAAAATGCAGACATCTGTTATGCAATTAACCAACCGTTTCTTTGCTTCTTCCAAGATTTCTTCTGTCTCTTCAAAGAAATAGCAAACTCTTCTTCCTGGCTCTGCCTTTTTTGAGTCTTCTTTTTTTGATCATCACAATTTGGTTTCATGTCAGATTTAATAATCTCATGGGCACCAGAGCTCTATGCCAAGGTTTATGCAGATTTAAAGCCTGGATTAATCTGGCCTGGTATTTGTAAAATGTTCTGAACATGTAAAGCACTATAAAAGCACTGTATATTATTACCAAGTCCATGGAAGTCTGGCCTGCTAACTCAGCACACATATAAGCTGCTGTTCCTGGAGGTGAGGTGCAGTGACAGAAACAACTAAGTCCATGTCTCGTCTTCTAAGATTGTATCACTTTTCTTTCTTTTTGTCTCATTTTAATTTTCCTTACAGGATTTCTGGAAAAAGAATTAATAGGAAGCAGGGAGACCTTCAAAGATTTCATCTCCTGAGACTATTCTCTCAAAGACTTTAGCATAGTCGTCTTTGTTTTGCTGCCACTGGACTGCTCAGTTCCTGCATCCTGTTTCCTAAGCACTTAAAAGCTAGCAGTTTCTGCAGAAACCTTTTGGGGAAAAAAAAAAAAAAAAAAAAAAAACCCAAACCCCCCAAAACAAACTCACCCCATTTCCCCCCCCCCCAAAAAAAAACAAAACAAAGAAAAAAAAACCACCAAAACCAAAAACAAAACAAAGCAACAACAACAACAAAACAACAAAAAGAAACAAACAACCAAAAAAACCCAAACCAAAAAAACCCCAAAATTTCCATGCAGGAAAGCTGCTTTCAAACTCTGGGCTGCAGATAGCATGCAGTGGGGGAGAAGTGAGTCTTCAGATCTTGGCCATCCCAGCACCCTGATAAAAGTCACTAGCACAGCTCAGGGAACTGTAAGCCAATGTTAGCCAGACCTGCTGTGTTTTACAGGGCTGCTTCAAAAAACATTTCCATGTTTTGTTGCTTAAAGCACAGATGAAGGAGATGACTGACAGCTACAGTCCAGATTTAGCCATCATGTCTTCTTCTTCCATGTTATCAACAAGGGGACAAAGCTAAAAATCAATGTGTATATGTACGGTGTTTGCAGTATATTTGTACCTTTATATAATTAAGGTAATGGAGCTTTAGAATATTTTATAGTAGTTGGATTCAAAACAGGATCAGCCCTCGTTTTCACACTTGGGAGTGCCACTATCTAAAATGGAGTCCCTGGCACTGTTCAGAAGGCATTACGGGTCCATTTATTTTTACTTCCCTCCCCCCATTATTTGATAGTTCTTTTAAGAGTTGTGAGTTTACTTGGTTCCTTTTGATCAGAAGGAAAAGGTACTGCAGGAACTGAGACGTTGCAGTGACTCTGGCTTTGAACTCACCAGGTCTAAAAGCCTGCAAGAACATTTTCAGCTTTCTAGCCAGCTCAGAGAGCTGGCTGATAAAGGGCTATGTTAAATTGTACTGAAGGACAGCTGGAAATCCAGGCACTGCAGTTTGAACTAAAAATGGAACTTATATATATATATATATATATATATATATATATAAACATATATATATAAACCATATTAAAATTTAAGTATCAGACTTTGGAGTAATTTTTTTTTTTTTAATCAAGTCGTTAAAAATAAACAACTTTATGTTCCATTTATTCCAGCTTGCAGGGGTCCCGAGGTCCTGCAAGTGCTGCAGCTCCATCTAGTGACACTGCAACCAGTTGTCAAGGGGGAGGCAAGTGTTCTACGAACACTAACCAAAAAAAAAACATTGGGCTTTAAATTTTCTATTTTCCGTAAAATTCTTCAGGATTTTCTTTTGGATAGCTCAGTTAGAGTCTACACTAGTGCTGTATGGAATGAAACAATATTTAAATGTCACTAGTTTAGAGAGATTAGTATATCACAGTCCAACCAGTCTATTTCTCTTCAGTATTTTTCTTGGCTGAATAATTACAAACTTACAGATGTATTCCTATTTCTAATAAAAGAAGGTAGTATGTTTAAAACTATGTATGTATACAAAGCCATGTGGTATTTGTAAAAGTAGCTTTGATCAAAATTTCTTAAAATGCTTGGCAAACATTTATTAAGCATCAAACCATTCAAATTTCTTTGTTCTATCCACTCATCAGTCCATCTGTCCATCCACCCATCCATCACGTACAGAGATAGTGCACGTTTATACAGACAGTAGACCTTATTCTGCTCTTGATTACATTATAACTTAATTTATTTCAGTGTAATTGCCCTCAAGTCTCAGTGGTCTGACATGAAAATTAGTTTCTTGTTTATCTGTATGTGGAGCAAATATATACTCGGCAAAGTGTGATGAACATATGTTGTAATGTGATCTTAGTGTAAATTAGTTGGTTCTTTGGGGTTCTCACCTCATCCAGATGGGTATTGACATTCAGTATTTTACACAATTATAGCTGTGTTTAGTTTTTCAACACATCTTGCTCCTGCCTTTGATCTAATCAGAAGATAAACATTCTTCATTTGATTTGCTCAGCTGCTGTCTGAGCCACACAACCTAGGTTTCATCTTGTGCCCTGAACTCGACTCCCATGCTGCTTGTACAAATCTGTTGAATTCAATAAATGTATTTAGCCTTATTAAGATTCAGGAAAGCAAATATTATCCTCCAGTGATACGGCAGACAACAGGAGTTAATAACAAGTATGTGATAAAGATCACAGGATTCCCTGTAAACAAGATGCTGCATTGCACAGAGCACATCTTGTCTGCATATGTTTCATAAGTAACTAGGCATTCTCATGGGCTTCTTTAGTTATTTTAGAGAGTTGTGTAAACAGTATTATCTACTTAATGCCCCAAATGATATAATAATTGATATGGAAATGGGGCAAAGCTCAATAAATCATAATACAACTCTCTATGGAATCTTGGAGATGATTCTGACCAGATTTCATTTAAATTTTCTTCTAGCTTGTATGCATACAGACTGTGGTTTGTTAAGATATGCTAGGCAGCTGTTGGTTTGACAGTGTTTTCTTTTTTTGACATTTTTTTTCTGCAAAAATAATTAAATGTGAATTTATACTTGGCTTATTATCTGTTGTAAGTATACTTTAGAGATGTCAATATGAAGAGTAAGATGGAAAAGCTCTGTTGGATTGTGTGCTATTGTTCAGAAAACTGGATACTACCAGGTTGCTAACATATATGGTACTTTGTAGTGGGTGTGTAACTCTCCTTGTATAGGCTACAGGAGCAGTGAAAAGAAATACCAGAGCTCCAAGACATTATTAAAACTGAAAAATTGTATTTGAAAATATTTTTGTGTTCCTTCTTGTGGAAAATGATATTGAAGCCTGGAGGGTTTTTTTAAACATATTCTAAAAATCTCTTACACAAGACTTTCTGCTTGCTTTGGTTGTTTGTTTTTTGGATTATTATCTTTTTTTTCTTATAAGGTAGTGGTTAGTATATTTTCTCTCTTCAACCACTTACTAGGTATTCAAATTAGTCAGACTTACTAAATTGTTTTCTCTACCATATACAGGCTATAGTCTCAGGTGTATGATACCAGGCAAAATTAAGCTGTGCTGCGTTTCTCCATGCAAGATGTACTTAAGAACATGCAGCAGTGACATGTCTCTGTTTTCAAAGCTGTGATGCCAGTTGTGCTGAAATATTTCTTCACACAATTAGTGTGGTCTCCAGACCACTGTATTTGACTTTGTGAAAAATCACTTCTCTTGTTTGTACAATTCCCAATAATATTGGCATTTGAAAGAAATCTGAGATTTGATTAGACTTAATCAAGGTCACTCAGTGGGCTTGTGAGGTTGCCAGGAGCAGAGCTTGGGTAACCAGACACTGTTGACTTCAGCTGCTTTCCAGGTATGGAGAATGGCGGATGAATGTTAATAATGCACAGGACAAATGCCAGCAACTGCTTATTTCCATTTATTTTATTAAACTGAAGAAAATTTTTGTAAAAAGCACACATTGTTTTGGGAGACAGGAAAAGGATTTATTTATAAAACAGGTTTTTATCACTCAAATACTGTATGGCAATGAAGAGTGGAAGTAAAACAGCTGTCTGGAACAGGAACCACCTGCTTAATTTATGTTCTGTTCTTGCAGATGTGGTAGTGCTGGAGCTTTCTTCTTCCAAAATAGCTTCACTGCTGCAGTGCTATCCGCTTTTGCTGGCCCAGCATGTGCAGAGGTGGGATGTGTGCTCTGGAGACAGCATGCAAGCCCCATGGAGAGTGCACAAGGTTTTTAGTCATTGTTTCTCCAGTGACTTCTTAACACGAGTTAAGAGCAATGTTAGATAAGCAAGACAGGTAGATGTGGATGAAAATATCCATTTCCTTTTTAAGCCATTCTTAGAACATTATTCAGAGGAAAACCAAGACACAGTCATAGGTGGAATGCACCCATTTAACTTTTATACATTTTATGAAAAAGCCAGGACAGATTCAATTCATGGATGCAGGCTCTGCAGCCACTACTGTATTCCTGCACCAGGCAGTGTTAATAGGGAAAGAAACTAATCTCTGGTTCTCTGCAGAAAATCTCCCTTACCTGGCTATATGTTTTGAACTGTAAAAGGTAAAGTTGCATGTACAGGCAGAAGGAACTCATTCTTTGAAGGCTGTCATTCCAAGTGGAATATAGGAGTGTCAGTATGGGAGCAGGAATTCCATTACCTTTTATTTTAGTAACTGATTATTACTCACATTGCTGTACAAATTAAGTGAAAAAGAATTTGCCAAAGTTGACTTCTGAAATGTGAGTAAATGGAGGCAGAATTCTTCTGGCAGGTCCAATCAGCCTCTGAGAGAACACAGGTAAGAAATCAGAACTGGCCGATGGCTCATGGGGCTGATGAGCCAGCATGGTCTCACTACAGTCCTATGCAATAAATAGATAAATTTTGTAACTTCTCTGGTATGTGAGGAAAGTAAAGTCTGAGTCTAAAATAAAGACTGCATTAGTAAGAAACTATGCACACAGATTTGGCAACTTACTGCCTCTAAATTCTCTTCTATGTCAGGATACATTGAAGAAATGAAATAGGTTTGTATAAAATAAAATTGCTTCCATCTCAGTTCACATTTCTATGTTAAACATGGAGTTAACTTACTGGGTCAAGTTTCACAATTTTTCTGTTTAGTGACCACTGAAAACCTGAGTGAGGAAACTTTACTGAGGAAATACTGGATGAGGAAATAGGGCACAGAAGCTGTTATTTCTGCAAAGTTCAGACCAACTCTGGCAGAGCTTCAGGCAAAATCCAGGCCCATTGGTCCCCATTCAGTGCCATCACCATCCTAGCTTTCTCTTTCCAAGGATTTTCAATATCACCTCTGAAAAAAATAATAAATCCAAAGGTCATAGACTCTGAATTTGTAGGAAAGGAATGCATGCATGATTTGCTGGAGGGATCTTGAATTGTTGGGGATTTTAATTTTGTTGTATTCTAATAGTAATAAAATCACAAGCTGATTTTATGAACATTACGTTTGACCCTTTGATGACATGTGCTTTGGCTGTGCAGATTCCTACATGAAGTGGCTTGACTGGATGCTTCAATGCAACAGAAATTGAAATCAGCCCTCTGAGTGATGTAGATGATATGATATGCTCTTCCTGGGTACCTCTGAGATGTTGTGTCTGACTGACGGCCACAGATATCCCACTGAAACGGCTTTCCATTAAAGAAGTTCACTGTGGTGGAATTAGCCAAGAGACACATTGGTCTTTCTTCACAGCATTCCAGTATTTATCTATTTCCATTTCTCCCATAATACAAGGAAACTGACCTCTGCCTTCTAGTGATAAAGTGATTCTAGAGCTATTTTGCTGACAAAATTCTGCTATACGGAAAAGCACTCTCAGAAATTTGACTTATGCCAGCAAAACGGTAGGGGGTTTTGGCATTGCTTATTTTAGTGCCTTTTGAATTATGTCAATTTTTCTCTTAGCCAAATTGCATCTCCTCATATTCCCAATGTGTGCTGCCATGCCAACAAAAATTGGTTAGTTTTGGATCAGTTAATCCTTTGGAGATGAAAAATTATAGAATTACCACAAGTAGAGGTTAGGTAAGATCTCTGAGGTGCCATTTTCCAGGTATTTGTCTTTGCTAGACAGCATATAGACCCTCTAATCTTGTAGTCAGCTGTAAGGTGAGAGACTGTGGACACAATTAGCTTTCATGTACAGTCCCATACGAAGCTGAGGAGAACCCAATGCATTTCTTTGGTGTTTCACCACAAACTACAGTGGAAACACAGCAGTGTGATGGCCATGCTTCCCTTCTGCCTTAACTTCAAGTTGCCTGAATGTAACGCAGACCCCAGACATACTTTCTTTTTTGTCACGTTACTGATTCAGACATCCTCTAAGAAGGTGATACTTTTAATCCCTTTTAACTGACCTGCAATATGGTAGAATCATAGAATAGTTGGGGTTGGAAAGGACCTTAAGATCATCAAGACCCAAACCCCCTGCCATGGGCAGGGACACCACACACTACACCATGCCACTCAAGGCTTCGTCCAACCTGCCCTTGAACACTGCCAGGAATGGAGCATTCACAACCTCCCTGGGCAACCCATTCCAGTGCCTCACCACCCTAACATTGAAGAATTTCCTCCTTATATCCAATCTAAACTTCCCCTGTTTAAGTTTTAACTCATTCCCCCTTGTCCTGTCACTACAGTCCCTAATGAAGAGTCCCTCCGCAGCATCCCTATACGCCTGCTTCGGATACTGGAAGGCTGCTATGACATCTCCATGCAGCCTTTTTTTCTCCAGGCTGAACAGCCCCAACCTTCTCAGCCTGTCTTCATATGAGAGGTGCTCCAGTCCCCTGATCATCCTCATGGCCTCCTCTGGATTTGTTCCAACAGTTCCATGTCCTTTTTATGTTGAGGACACCAGAACTGCACACAATACTCCAGGTGAGGTCTCATGAGAGCAGAGTAGAGGGGCAGGATCACCTCCTTCGACCTGCTGGTCACGCTCCTTTTGACGCAGCCCAGGATACGGCTGGCTTTCTGGGTTGCAAGTGCACACTGAAGCTGGCTCATGTTTATTTTCTCATCGACCAACACCCCCAAGTCCTTCTCCACAGGGTTGCTCTAAATCTCTTCTCTGCCCAACCTGTAGCTGTGCCTGGGATTGCTCTCACCCAGGTGGAGGACCTTGCACTTGGCATGGTTACACTTCATAAGGTTGGCATCAGCCCACCTCACAAGCGTGTCAAGGTCTCTCTGGATGGCATTCCTTCCCTCCAGCGTATCAACCGAACCACACAGCTTGGTGTCATCGGCAAACTTGCTGAGGGCGCACTCAATCCCACTGTCCATGTCAGCGACGAAGATGTTGAACAAGACCGGTCCCAACACCGATCCCTGAGGGACACCACTTGTTACTGGTCTCCAGCTGGACATTGAGCCACTGACCACAACTCTTTGTGTGTGGCCATCCAGCCAGTTCTTTATCCACCGAGTAGTCCATCCATCAAATTGATGTCTCTCCAATTTAGAGACAATGATGTCATTTGGGACAGTGTCGAACACCTTGCACATGTCCAGGTAGATGACATCAACTGCTCTACCCCTGTCCATCGGTTCCGTAGCCCCATCATAGAAGGCCACCAAATTGGTCAGGCAGGATTTCCCCTTTTTGAAGCCATGCTGGCTGTCACCAAGCACCTTGTTGATTTTCATGTGCCTTAGCATGCCTTCCAGGAGAATCCACTCCAAGATTTTGCCAGGCACGGAGGTGAGACTGACTGGTCTGTAATTCCCCGGGTCATGGTATGTTGTGGGAAGATTAGTCCATAAGTTTCTTGGTTAATTACTCTTACTTCTCTAACTTCCAACTGGAAAAAATAATAATTGTCAAATAACAAATAATCTGTAATAACAAATAAACCATGACCAGTGTTTTGACACTTAGCTGTTAATAGCTACTTAAAATGTTAACTTTCCAACCTAGATACTCTCATCATTCTGTGTTTTTTCCACGCCATCCTTTTTGTAACAATGTAAAGCAATGTTTCTGAGGCTCAGCGCATTTTCAATTAACTGATTCTTTCATGTCTGGGAGATAAGTTAATACAGTTATTCCTAACTTATAGACAGTGTCCTTGTGGTGTGTGTGTACCATCTGTACCTGAGGTACAGGCCTGAAAGTACTCAGTGGACTACATTCAGCAGGGAATAATGACCCATGATAGCATGACATTTAATTACAATATTTATGAGAATTAATTTACCAGATTACTGAAAAAAAAGTATATGGGAGAGACAATAGACCTGAGGGAAAATACAGAAGCAGGTATAAGAGATATTTTTTCAGCTCTTAGGAAGCTTTCACAGGAGCGTTAGGTCTAAGACAAGCTTAGAATTTGTACATGTGGTTTGGATCTCTGAAAGAATTAGCTATGATATTGCAGTGCCACCAAGATGATACTTGCATGGTGTACCAGTCTGTAAAACTAAGGCAATACACCCAGTTTACATAAACCTCTGAAATGCAACAGGGAAGCACATGCTTAACACAGACTGCCTTACAGTACAATTAAATGCTAACATTATATTAGCTAGATGCTTTCCCCAACAGCACTCCTCTGTGGTTTTTTTGCATTATGTATATAGCACACGTGGCAGGAATTTTCTATCCTGGACAGATAGAAAATCTTACTTAAAGATCACCCCAAACAATAATGTGCCTTCAATGAAAGTTATAAAACTGCATTAGCTACAAAAGGGAAATGAAGCATACTCCCTCATCTCTTACAGAATGATTGTTGCTTGTATATCATGCTCCTATCAAATTTGATTGTAAACCTTACCCCTAGGTCCTCCTGCCCTCAGCAATTGACTTCAGTGGGAACAGGACCAATCCCAACATTCTCAGAAAAGGCAAAGTGCTGTTTGACAAGGCTTCAGCTGGAGGACTAAAAAACCAGTGTATTGAAGATGGATCCTCTAGATTGCATTGCCTGAGAAGGTGTTTGTTTCTCTTCTTGAAAAGTTTCCACATAAGCAAGAAATGCCTCTGATTCTGCAGATTCTTAAGGGCTTTCTTAATTTTATTTCCCTATTCTGACTTTTCACATGAAATAGGCTACTTTCAAAATAAGCAAATCATAAATGATTTTTTGTTGCAAATTTGTTTCCAAAAACCTTAATAAGCTCAAGTGCTCTTCATATTTGTAGAGTAAGTATACTACTTTCCAACATACCTGTAAATGTCCCTTCTGAACATGAAAAATATATATTTTTTTTCTATTAATGCAATATTATGTTACCCAAACAGGTAATTTCCAGTTCTTATTCTTTCAAAAGCTTGTGTTCAGGAAAAGAAGTTGACAGCTTTGCTCTTTAAAGAAATTGTTTCGTGTGTTCATTGTACATACTCGCGAACTGCAAGTTCTTTCAGGGTAAAAATACGAATAGGATCCTTTTTTGCCTTCCATTCTTCCAGTTTTTCTTGAAAAGACAGAAAATCCTTGCCAAGTTCATATGCCAGAGTGATCATTGTTTCTAACAATGGAATGTAATACCTGTGGCTAGTATGTACACAAAGGTGCGACAGAGCTTTTTCTCCATATTCAAAGGCACTTGCTGGGTTTTCCAGGTCCTTATGGCACACCACTATGGCACAGAGAGTAGGGACAATTGAGACAGGGTTGCCTCTTGTCAGCCTTGCCTGCAGACCAATGACTTCTAACAGGATTTCCAAAGCTTTGGTGTACTGGCCACCCCGCAGGCACCCATATGCTTCCTGAAGCTCTGGCCTTGTTAAAAAATCAATAAATTTTTTTGATCTTCTGATATATTTCATAGAATATAGAAGTCTCAGGTAGTCCTTGAAGGCTAATTTTCTCTCATTGATTATTTCTTCTGTGAAGTTCCCTGTCAGAGCTTTTTTGGGAAAGGTCACATCTTCCATTTCTTCACTAAACTCGTTCAGCAGATTTCTGTGTAGTTTCTCGAAATCTGAGTAACGGCGTTCAATTACAGACTTGTTGTTGTCAAAACTCCCTGTTTGCAGAATGATGATTTTATACATCTAAACGCAATGAAACAGAAAAACAAGCATAAGAAGGACCACTCTTGCCTAAGTGCACTCAGATTTTGTCTGCTTTAAAATCTGCAGCCATCAAATTAATAATTCCCACCTCCTGTTGTGCTATACTTTTGTCACCAAATTTAGCCTTAGCATGTAAGTAAGTTGTAATGCACTAACAGATCCCATCTGGCAAGGTGCTGGGAACGGTAAATTAGCAGCAGGCTGACACAAGTAAAGCCACTTACAAAGCATTTCTGTAGCTGAATTTTGTTTATAACAGCCATAGCTGCTGCAATCAATCATCTACAGTGGACTGAATGTATTTCCCAGACTTAAAATTGAATATAATCTATTTTACATTGGTTGTAATACTCAGAAATGCAGTTTGTATCAGACATTTCTAGGGATCTGGGGTTATTATTAATTCTGTGGAAGAAGAGGGAGTATTTGGCAGTAATGTTTGGTGTGTGCAAAAATAAGATGGAGCAACTCCAAAGCCTTTTCTCCCTTTTAAATCATTGTCCTGTTATTCAAAACTTACTTGGCATATAAATAATGAAAAAGAGTGACATTTCTACAGCAATCTGTTTGCCATCCAAAACCCTTCACTAACAGAAAAGCTGTCCCACATTAACAGTACTCAATAGTATGTCTCCTCAGCTCTTCACTACCCTCAAAATGACAATAATAAATGTGATATTAGAAAAATTGATGCAAAATAAATTTGTGTGTTATGTGATGTACAAATAGAGTCTCTTCTGGTTCTGATGCAAGTACAATGATGCTGAGGATTTGCCAAATCCATGATGTGTGTAAACCAGTGGAGCTCCACTGAGGGCCACTTAACTGCATCACTGCACACCAGCTAAGGACATGGACAGTTGACCTTGCTAGCTTCAACACAATGACCAGGTTCATATTCAACTCAACCCTTTTCTCATTAAATTATACAAAAACTGGAGCCATTGTACTCATGCCAGTTGTTTCCTTTGCTGCTGTTGAAGAGTGCAAACCAATATCAACATTATTCTCTGTCTGATTCCCTTCCTTGTTTTTCCTTAAAAAGAAATTATCTCTTTTAATCTTCATAAATGATCTTTACAGGTGCTCTTTGAAAGGTTTCTAAATTTGAGCTGACTTCCCTGAGCTCTTTTAACTTGTAAGCACTGTGACATTTTCCTATACTTTTTTCCTACTCCCTGCTGAAAAGTATATATATGCCTGATGCGTATCCAAAACAATGATAAGAGCAATTTTTTAAGCTATCATTTTATCAAGGGCAGCTAAGTGAATAATTTACAAGTACTTGTTCTTTGTGGAGTATGCATGAAAGAGGGCTGAAATACCATTTAGTTAGATAATCATTCAAATTGGCTCAATTTTGTTGTAATGTACATATCTTTGCCTAGGCATGTAACTTATGGCTAAGCCTAACTACTTGCACATATACTGAATCATACTCTTGTTCTCATACAGTTATACTAAAATAATTTTTAACTAATCACCAAACTAGATACTACTGAGTGTATGCAAGTATGGCAGCACCTAAACAGGTGTGTATAGCATGCAACAAGGTCATAGGACAGTCTCCCAAACTTTTACCTGCTCCATATTCTACCAAGCTGCACCACCCCGTATCAGGAACTAGTATGATTCTTAGCATTTTTCATCTACAGATCTCAGGGGTCCTTGCAAACAAGGAAAACATCTCTATTTCACAAGAATACTGAAAGAGACTTGCTGTAGTCTCTTCAGTCCCCCTGAAGGACAGAAGCAGAACCAGAAATAAAAAACAAGTGTCAGTACTGTGAGTAAAGATACAAAAATCCAGCTTGTTCTGTCCCTCATACTCATGCTTCACCTTAAAAATATGACAGAAATGTGCCATCTAATGGAGCTCTATATAGGTAAGGGGACTGATCCCAAGCAACCTAGCTGGAGGGTGTCTTAGACTTTGTCAACATCAAAGAATTTTGCACTTGTGCTAACATAAATCTCTGATGATGAAATTATACAAATGCAATACAGCTGCTACGGCAGGCTAGCTCAGTGGAAGTCCAACAATATAGAGAGTGACCTTGACAACCTTGTGAGGTGGGCTGATGCCAGCCTCATGAAGCTTAACCATGACAAGTGCAAGGTCCTACACCTGGGTCAGAGCAATCCCAGACACAGCTACAGGCTGGGCAGAGAAGAGATTCAGAGCAGCCCTGCGGAGAAGGACTTGGGGGTGTTGGTCGATGAGAAAATGAGCATGAGCCGGTTTCAGTGTGTGCTTGCAGCCCAGAAAGCCAACCGTATCCTGGGATGCATCAAAAGCAGCGTGACCAGCAGGTCGAAGGAGGTGATCCTGCCCCTCTACTCTGCTCTCGTGAGACCTCACCTGGAGTATTGTGTGCAGTTCTGGTGTCCTCAACATAAAAAGGACGTGGAACTGTTGGAACAAGTCCAGAGGAGGCCACGAGGATGATCAGGGGACTTGAGCTCCTCCCATATGAAGATAGGCTAAGAAAGTTGGGGCTGTTCAGCCTGGAGAAGGATGCGTGGAGACCTCATAGAAGCCTTCCATTATCTGAAGGGGGCCTACAGGGATGCTGCGGAGGGACTCTTCATTAGGGACTGTAGTGATAAGACAAGGGGTAATGGGTTAAAACTTAAACAGGGGAAGTTTAGGTTGGATATAAGGACGAAATTCTTTCCTGTTAGGGTGGTGAGGCACTGGAATGGGTTGTCCAGGGAGGTTGTGAATGCTCCATCCCTTGCAGTGTTCAAAGCCAGGTTGGACGAAGCCTTGGGTGATATGGTTTAGTGCGAAGTGTCCCTGCCCATGGCAGGGGGGTTGGAGCTAGATGACCTTAAGGTCCTTTCCAACCCTAACTATTCTATGATTCTATGATATTTTTATACTAGTGTGAATTTCCTCTAGGTTGGCAAGCCTCCAGGTGTTAAGGACACTCAAGTGACTAATTCACATGATATCATGTTTCCATTGCTGCAGATGTTGTGAACTGATTGTCAGAGGGGTATTTTAGAGGTAGATTCCATCAGTTATGCCCATAAGATCAGTGATAACAAGTTCTTTCTACTCAGTATGATCACAGCTTGCAAAACTTGGCCCTCAGTAAGGCTTTCATGTAGTGAAGCATGCTGTGTGCTGCACAGACCCCTGTGGAGTGAATAAAAACTAATGATCTTCTTACATATTCATTTTTTAGCTTACCACATATTTAGATAAGTGATGCTCTACAGTTCTGGTTGATGGGATTTCAAAAACAAGTTTGACTTGTTTGCACTGGCGTTTTTCATTCCTCCAATATTCCTGAAGCTCCTTAGTGGTCATTGAAGAGTTGGGACTTAGGGATGCACTGGAATCTAAAAACAATAAATTTAGTATTTCAGATTATAACATTTGCATTTGGAAACAAAACTTATGCATTTATTGTGAAAGGAAACGCTAGAATTTCTGCTGCTGCAAGACCTAAAGACATAAAATAAGTGATTTCACTGCTAATAAAGGCAGGTCCAGATTCTTTGAGGAAAGCTATTGTGGTCTGACATTTTGAAAGACACCAAATAGTCTGCATAACACAAAGTAATAGAAAAATTACTGACAAAAATTATTGAATGCCTAGGTTTCAAGCTTGGGCACAGTCTGAGCAGGAGGTAGGCTTCACCTTCCCAGAAGTAGCCTTAAGAAATGCTGACTCAGTCTTCTGAATCAGATGTTTCTCCGGGATACTTTGCTGCTAAAAGCAGGAGATAATACAGTGCATACATTCAGACACTGAGTGAGTCTATTCAAATATTGGGCTTGTGCAGTAACGGGTGAAAGCTGAGAACACACAAATGTCCTAACCTGACAGGAGAAACTTGGGTATCCAGCTCAGCCAAAGGAAGAATTATCATTTCTTCTTATTTTGTAGCTAAGCTGATGCCACAGTTCAGCCGCAAATATTTTATATACCTCCTTTCCTTCCTCTCTCTCTCCCCTCACAGACACACACACAAACATATAGACACATGCACATATAAAAATGTAGGACAGCTGGTTGGAGACTTTGCTTACGGGGGAATTTGTTGCAGTTTTTCAAAAGGGTGATTTTCTGTCTTTGAAATCTACTGACAACAGTTTTCAACAGGCGGTGTATGGGCTAGGAAAGTGGATAAAAAAATGGAATGTTCGTATTTCAGTGGGTACACCAGTCCCAATTTCAAATTAATAATGTCTCTGTCAATGCAGTCAGCTGAAGTCACTCTGGAATATATTTAACATTCAGTCAATGGATCTGAATGACCACAAATGAATGGGAAGATAACAGTTTGATGCAGCAACAGAACTGTAAAGGCACCACAGTATTCCTTTACTGGCCCCAACTTTACATGTTCTTAATCATTTGGTCATACAGTTTCAATTATCAAGGCCTTTGGGGTTTGGCTCAATCTCTATGAAACATATATTTTCCTGAAGAAGGGGGTGTTTATGACATCTTTGCAGGCTGAAAATCTTGATGATATATATTTTGGATTATACATAATATTTTATTTAATAACAGATGTCTGCAATCTTAGGCATAGTGAATGTTCAATGCTGCCTCTCCATGGGGTATGTGAGAGACTACTGCTTGAGATTAGCTTCAGTCTTGGTATCCTTGCTCATACTGTCAAGAAGTTCAGATTTTGTGATATGAAGAAAGTTCACTCCTGAGACACACCATCTGATAATAACCATTTTGATCCCTGGTATGTAAATTAAATCTGGTATACATTTTACATGTAAGAGATAGAAAAGGAAAGTTCTGTGTGTGTATATATACACCAGGATGTGCATCTGTTTCACTACTGCCACATTATTAGTCCAAGTTTAATTAAGGCTTATTTTCAATGAAGTATAGCAGTGTAAATCTGGACTACAGATAAATAAAGCAAAGGTTTTAATAGAAAAGATTAATGGCATAAATAGCTACATGAAAAATAAAAGGGTAGCATCAACCTTGCAGGTCATCTTTTTCTGGGTTTTCTTTTTTCACTTGACATGAAATTTCAGCTTGGGGTTGATTTTGCTCTTTATCAGGTGGACTTGTGGTAGAAAACATAGTAATCCTGTTTACAGCTTCCAACAGCTCCCTTTCTGCTGCGCAGTGCGAACCTTGGTCCATCGCAAGCAATCACTGAAAGATTACAAAAATGACATTTCTCAGTAGCCTGCCTTTAGAGCATCCAGACTGGTAATCTTTTTTACTGACTTACTCACCGGTCTCTGTGAACTTGTAGGAGGGCAACTGCACTTTCATAAAAACTAAAGTAATAAATAGAAATATCTAGATAGGTACCATTGAAAGTGTTTAGATATCTTCTTGACAGATTAAAATTAAACATGAAAACCATAAGAAGTTATGTTGAATAAGATAAGGTGTGGAACTCCATTCTTATCTATGAGAATTCTGGCATACCCTTCAGTGGGGGCTGATTTTTTCCTACCTGTATTTTGCCCTTAAGCTTGCAAGTATGAGTTCAGATGAACTAAAATCTTGGAGATAATTAGTATAGCTAGCAGCCTGGTCCCTTTACACTGCTAGGATTCACTGTTTTTAAACACTCCAAAACTTGCCATCTGTTCTTAATCACAACTTGTAGGACAAAAAAGGCAATATCTACTACAGGATATTTTTTTTTTCATATTTCACAGCTTCAAGTTCTCTCCAGAGTTTTGTCTCTGTGCTATGAGAACAAAACAACTGAATCTGACAATGGCTATAGATGGAAGGAGAACTGAGTTTTCTAATCATTGTACAGAAGCATTTTCCCATTACTTGACCTTTTAACTTATATACTGTGCTTGTAATAAATCTATATTCCTGTTCTGATATGATAGGACTACTATTTTACCACATGCTGATATAATACTTAACACAGTATACTCTTTCCTGGGGTACTGTTTTCCATTAGCATGTTGCTCACAATTCAGCCAAGGGGTGAAAATCAAATGACAAAACAAACTACTTTTTTAAAAAACAAGTCTCCCTGCTATAGATGTAAAATTAATGCCCAAGCAGAGGCTATTGAGTAATGAGAGGGTTTAGTACAGGGATGTTGCTACATAGCATTTTGCCTGCGCTTTTCTACCACACAGTTATGCAATGCTGGATACAAAGGTGAGGAAACCTCTTCAGCAAGCATATTGATTTCTGGCAAACTGCAAGGCCATACGATGAAAAGCAATTACTTTCCCTACTGGAAATAACGGAAATGCAAACCACTTTCCTCTAACAGAAACCCTTCTTCCTTTGCCCAACTTGGATAAGCAAGTACAGACATGTCATCCTCGTTAAGAGCATCATGAAAGCCCTTAATTTTGGACTTTATACTAGAAGGTAAAAGTTCTCACTGTTCTTCTAGTCCTTCTTAAGATCTTCTTTCTGAACATGAAGAGTAGCACTTATTGTCTAACTGCTTAGCCTTTGGAAAACCATGACAGTTTATCCCAAGAGCATAAACTTGCAAATATTCATATTTTATGTAAAGATAATATTAGATATAGTAGATTAAATAAGAATTCTGAAAATGGTCAATTTTAAATGACAACGCTTTGTCTGAAGGTGGTATAACCTCATAAGCACAATAGTATTTATTCTGAAAATAAGTATCATTTTATATATGCATAACTTTATATACATAAAATATGTATTCATGTCTCTCTATATAAACACCTCTTTAAAACATGATTTACCAGAGAAACACAACACACTTGTAAACAGAAGAATGCAGAAGTGAACATTACGATATACAAGTCTTCTACCTTGAATATGTCTTGAAAACTACCTGTACTTCATAGAAACACTCCCAGTTTTACAACTAAAAATCACTGTAATCTCTTTTAACTAAGTTGCAATTTATTTTTACGTATATATATATATATATATACACTAAAAAAAAAGTTGAAACAATTTAAAACCCCTGCAACAAATTACACAGTTTTACTCTGAACAGAAACTCATCCTGTTCCGTTTCAGGGTAGATGCCAGTCCAACTGCTCCATTGAGTCATAGGTAACACCAGAAACCAAAGTGCACAGTGTACCCACCTGAATACTGCTGAAGACCTTTCAGTTGTGGTGCCTGCATAATGTGTCCAAAGTCACAACAAGCCTGCTTTGCGTTTTCAAAGCGCAGAAAAATATGTCTGTGCTTTCTTCTAACAGGCACATTCTGTGTTTCACAAAAAGGAAGGAAGAAGCCTTGATTAAATCAGACTTCCTCATCCAATTGGCTCACTGGTTCAGTGCTGACTGATTACGCATGAGGTTTCCTATTTGCGTCGGACAGCTCCTGCGCTGTCTGTGAATGAGGCACGGCCTGTTGCCCACAGTGCAGCTCCAGCAGCAAGGGCAGGTTTGCAAACCCAAGCCTCAGGACTACACCTGCAAACACAAGGTCTGGCAGAGGAAAGAGTTTTAACAGTAAACACAAGTACGAAATCAGTAAGAACTTCTCTGCCTGGATTTCTGAAACCAGAAAAGCACACTTAACAAAAGAGAGGTTAGAAAAAAAGAGCCAAATGCGTGAATGTACTTATGCGGAAAAAATATGCCCCTTGGGACATCTTTAAACTACAGACTTAGCATCCAGTTCAGAATAGAAAATGCAGATGGGACCACAATAAATAGCCTCACTCTATCTAAACTTGCAGTTCTGACAGAAATCCTGACTCTGCACAGTGATTAAAAATTATTAATTTCAAATATCTCCTTAATTAAAGTTCAAAAAGAAGCATTATCATAGAATCACAGAATCATAGAATAGTTAGGGTTGGAAAGGACCTTAAGATCATCAAGTTCCAACAACCCTGCCATGGGCAGGGATACCTCACACTAAACCACCTCACTCAAGGCTTCGTCCAACCTGGCTTTGAACACTGCCAGGGATGGAGCATTCACAACCTCCCTGGGCAACCCATTCCAGTGCCTCACCACCCTAACAGAAAAGAATTTCGTCCTTACATCCAACCTAAACTTCCCCTGTTTAAGTTTGAACCCTTTACCCCTTGTCCTATCACTACAGTCCCTAATGAAGAGTCCCTCCGCAGCATCCCTGTAGGCCCCCTTCAGATAATAGAAGGTTGCTATGAGGTCTCCATGCAGCTTTCTCTTCTCCAGGCTGAGCAGCCTCAACTTTCTCAGTCTATCTTCATATGGGAGGTGCTCCAGTCCCCTGATCATTCTCGTGGCCCTCCTCTGGACTTGTTCCAACACATCCATGTCCTTTTTATGTTGAGGACACCAGAACTGCACTCAATACTCCAGGTGAGGTCTCACAAGAGCAGAGTAGAGGGCCAGGATCACCTCCTTCGACCTGCTGGTCACGCTTCTTTTGATGCATCCCAGGATACGGTTGGCTTTCTGGGCTCAAAATCATACCTGACATGACTACTGAATTTGAATGGGCTTATGTGTGTGCCTAAAATGAATCCTATGCTTAAACTCTGTGTTGAAGTGGGCAAAATGAAGAAGAATGATGCATTAATCCACGGGTCCTTTACCCCAGATGCTTCTTTTTGCCGTTCACTTTGGAATTTTGCTATGAAACATTGGAATAGCTATTTCTGGGGTGAATAATACAGACACTATCTTGTTTTAGTAATGTAAGTTTCCCATTGCCAAAGCTTACTCATTGAAAAACTAAGTGATTTTAATGCAACACAAATGTGGGAGGCAAACATCCAAAGGACCACATGGATCCTGCCCTACACATTCCTTCAGAACAAACAATTTAAAATAATGTAAAACCAGGGCCATAAACTGGTAATGCTTCTCTTCTGCTTTATTTGCAATGTAAAACAATGCCAACTTTAACTTGGATACAGTCTGAATATAGAAGTTTTGCCAAAATAGCTGTCAGAAGGATGAAAAATCACTCCCATGCAGCTACAGCCACACTGGCAAAAGCCCTAGTGTAGATGCTGTTGTATTGGCAGAGTCCTTTATCCAGTTTAGTGTGTTCCATGCAGAAAATGATTTAAGTTAGACCAGAAAAGAAATCTGTGCTTGCCAATAGAGCTCTAAGGTGTAGCTATACCAGCCAGCCCTTTTAAGTGTAGACAAAGCATGGGTTTCTGGCTTAAGGCTCACTCCTTTAAAGTTAGATTTATGGGTTTGGTTACAATTGTAAGCAAAAACTAAGGGGGATTTCAGTGCGTTTTCCACTTATGCTGACAGTTCACAGATGTATCTGAACTTTGAATTCTGAATCTGTTGATTTATGTGTTGCCAAAAAGCAATGTATTATTTTGTGATGCTTAGTGCTATTGTCCTGCCTTTGATAAAGCTAAAAGAGGATTGTATATTTTTGAGTACATCAAGTGTGATCTCTAAATTATTTCAGAATGAGCAAGTCCTAGTCAAATGAACCTGGATAATTAAAAAAAAAAAAAAAAAAGGTGAAAGCCGTTATTATGAGCATGGCTGACTAATATGAAATAACTTACAAATTAGCGGTGTTCTGCAAGAATTCTGCCTGCCTAAATCAAGCCAGTTGTTATGGTCACAGGTGGTTCCTGACTGTGTTTTTCATGCCCAGTAGCTATGACATCCACAGGTTGCTCCTCCTCACCCTGCTCCCACAAGCTTGGGTTTGGTCCAAACAGCTGTTCACTGGGACCCAGTGCCTGTAGTCCGGCAGCATTTTACTTCCTAAATGTCTACTTGATTAGCACATTCAAAAAACCTATACAGTATACAATGGTGTTTGCTAGCAGTATGTTTGCTAGCAGTATGAGTAACTAGTACCTTTTTAATATTCTCAGTTCCACTTCCAATAGTCAAACACCATGTAAAGAGCTAAGAAGTGGAAAAGGGGAATTTTCACAATGGCAGCATACCCTTCTGGGAAATGGGCAAGTGCACTGACACCATCAAGTTATCTGACTATTCATAAAACTGTGGTAAATTTTAGTGCAAAACCATGTCATAGTGATGAAAAAGGGATCCTCATGCACTGACTTACTAAGAGTGGTTATTCTGTGAAAGTACTGATTTTGGCATACATAAAGAACAGTGCTAAAATGAATCTGGCAAAGAATATGGAAAAAGAGGGCTCTGCAATAACATCGGAGCAAGGCAAGGTCAAGATCTTAATGCTTGATACATAGAAGTTGTTGTCATAGAAGTTAAGTCCTACCCACCGATTTAAGATGAAAGTACCCATTTTAGGAAGACTAACCTTAAAGTCTGTGTCCGAAACTTGTTAAGCAGCCACCAGATGAGATAGCCTTGCAATGCCGTGTATTGAAAACCCATGTTTGTGCTTAGACTGTTAAAGAATCAGCTGCAGTAGTGTAAAACTGCCTTGAGTTATATCCTGATTTGGGCAGTTCCATGTTCCCAGTCAGACAGATTACATAAATGCAGACAGGAACGATATTTAACCATATAAAACAAAGCTGGTATCAGCTTGAAAAATTGTGAGATAAACCAATGTTACACACAAACTGCAGTTTACTGCCAGATTTTACTGGCATTTTATTATAGGCACAGCAGGGTCTTATTCTTGTTCAAGAATGTGGCTATAATACCCCTATTACAAAATACTCTTCAGCTTCTGTCCTCAGAAATACAGCTTCGGGCAGCTTCAGAGTTTGTGCTGCTCTTCCCTCTCAGGCCCCAAACTATGTCAGTAAGCCTTATTTCTTTTACCACATCATTCATTAGTGCTGTAGGTGATGAGAAACAACAGGAGACAGAAATACCTAATGTATTTACTCAAGTCCCATTTTATCACATAACTAATATTTAGAAAGTGCTGTAATGTTGTCTTTGATGCTTCTACAAGAACCTTTCTTCTCTTCTATTAATGCAGCTGGATAAATACCTACCATTTCCATATTTGAAGCAGCAGAGAAATTTGGCTGTTCTGCATGAATAGTCTGCACTTTTGGGGTGATGCTGTGATAAATGAATACCATATTTCTATCCTGGCATAGTACAAAAATCTGCTCCATGCTATTTATATACTCTTTAATTGTATAGTGTCATTTGAAGTGAAACTTGTTTACCAAACTTTATTATTACAAAACATGTCTCCTTTAACCCGAGTGTGGTTTGAACTAGTTCACTGTTTAATGCAAGTATCTCAAGCTGGTGTTACTGACAGGGTTTTCAACATGAAAGAACTATTAGCAAGCCATTTTATGCTGCCAAAGCCCTGTTATCACTCTAAAACTCCTTTATACTTCTACAGGAGTACGAAGGAGCTTTAGAGTAAACAAAAGTCTTGGCCAGGCTTTCAGCTGGGGTCTGCTGGTGACATAGAGCTGTCACACGAGCCTTATGAGTCAGTGGGGTATGAACTTGGTCTGTGTTTCACAAGCACTTTCTAAATGGTCTGTGATAATTTTCCTGTTGAAATCCTAGAGAGTTAAGTACATAATCACGTGGACTAGAGAAATGTTTTTAAATAGTTGGTTTTGAATAATTAGGTATTCCACATAGCCATTCCTATCTAGTATTTTGATATTTTAGTCTTCTAAAGTCTCTGTCCCCTTTTCTTCTCAAATGTAATTACGGTGTACTCAGGCTTAGAGTTGCATTCTATGTAATTTATTTATACCCCAAATGTAAACATAATGATAGGACAAGGGGTAGCAGGTTAAAACTTAAACAGGGGAAGTTTAGATTGGATATAAGGAAGAAGTTCTTTACTGTAAGGGTGGTAAGGCACTGGGATGGATTGCCCAGGGAAGTTCTCAATGCTCCATCCCTGGCAAGTGTTCAAGGCCCCGTTGGACAGAGCCTTGGGGGACATAGCTTAGTGTGAGGTGTCCCTGCCCATGGCAGGGCTGCTGGAACTGGATGATCTTAAGGTCCTTTCCAACCCTAAAGATTCTATGATTCAGGATTTACAGCAGACATGCTAATGCATTCTGCAGTAGGATAAAAGGCAGCGCTACGAGGAGCGGGAAATGCAGCTGCTATGTGTAGACAGCCACCTCGAGGATCATCAGAGCATAGCCGCGGATAACTCGGTGCCCTTCTGCAGAGAGAAGAAACGCCACGTTCTTACCTTACTGGCTTTCCACTACTCCTTATTCTTCAAAACCAAAATGAGCCTTTAAAACTCACTCCCGCTTTAAGTGACTAAACAAAATGAGTAGTGTCAGTACTGACTCCATAACAGATAGTATCTCAGTTTCCTCAGGAGTTTCCAAAGAACTCCCACTGGTTCCTGACACTCAGGCCACATCCTTTCCATCCTGCTCATGTCTGCACCAGCCAAAGTCTGTGTTGTGCCTTCCCAGCTGCCTGCCAAGACCTGTGGCAGTGATACACATTGCTTCCCAGCCCAGAGAGGGGCATCCAGACCTGAGCTGGGGTGCGTTGGACCTGTTTACCAACTGCCTCTAGATCCTGGGTATCTGTAAGGAATAGCATTGACTGGAACACTTTTCATTTTGGGATGTTGAACTGCACATATTCCTAAATCACACAGAAACGCATATTAAGGGAATGTTAAAGATACTAAGAAATGATGGAAGTGTTTATTCGTATGTCAGCATTATAGTAGCCACCTTAGGTACACGGGGTAGCTTTCCCAAGGATGGTTCTTTGAAGGAAGCCCACTTCTAGCAGCACATCATTTCAGAGTGTATTTAAAATAGAATGGTGCTTTAAAAGCACCAATTTAGAAGACTGCGTGTTGAAAAAAATCATCTCTAAAAATAAACGTTATCTTTTGGAAATGCTGCAAGCATGAACAGAGCACTTAAACATAGCCGTCCTGCTGAACAACACTCTGTTCCAGCGTTTGTCCTCTCATTCGTCGCTCAGGAAGAGCTCTCCACGCGTAAACGCCACCGCTGCCAACCGCTTAAACGACGAGCGCTCCCACTCCCCCCACCGCCGCTGGCCGCTGGCCGCACAGAACCAGCCTCAGCAGCACGGAGACCAGACATGCGCAGGCGCTGTCGCAGTCAAATCAGGCCCGCCATAGCTCCCGACGTCCCGCCCTCGCTCTCTGGTTGACCAATCAGCGCCCTGACAGGGAAGCGTTCCGCCAACCGTGCCTTGCAGACCCCCTTCCTCCCTCCCCCTTCCTCCCTCCCCTCTCCCGCCCTCCCCCCCCCCTCTCCCCCCCTCCCACCGCGGCTCATACAATCCTGATGCGGTGGAAATCCCCGAATCGCCCTGTAACCTGGCACCACTCTTAGCCAATAGTGCTACGACGCCGCGGCGGCAGCGCGCTTTGATTGGTTCTGAGAGAGGCCGAGGGGGCGCGGGGGAGGGTCCTCTGAGGTTGCAGGGGGCGTTCGTTGGGTGTTGAGGATAGGTATACGAGGCGGGGGACGGATCGGTGTGGGGCTGTGAGCCGGCGGCGGGAGAGGCTCGTGGGCTGGCGTATGCGTGTGGAGCTGGGATGAAAAGGTGAGTGACGGACGGAACACGGGGCCGGGCGCTGCTCAGGGACGCTGCTCGGCGCGCCAGGTGTGAGGCCTCGCCGTGCCAGGCCGCTCTCCCTCCTGTTCCTGTGCCCGTTGACCCCCCGCCTAACGTGCGGCAGTCGCTGCGGGTCAGGGGCGCGGTGACGCCCAGCGGCGGGGCCAGGCTGGGCGCGCTAGGCGGTGGCGTGGGTAGTCGGGCCTGGCCCCGCTGTGCGTTCTCGATAGCTCTTCGCTAAGGGCCCGATCGCTTTCTGCTCCGACTTAATAAGTGCTTCGGGGCTGTCCGGTTCTCTCTGCTCATCGCCGCCCAGAGAGGCGTGGAAAATCATCTAGATAGGGGGTGGGGAATAATTACTCTCAAAAAAATTAGCTTTGCGTTGAGCCTTGTGACTTGCACGTTATATATCGCATCTTGTCTTGCTAGGCTATAAACGGGTATATCAGTCTTGCCATTAAGTGTTCCATTACTGAGCAAATGTAAATGTCATTTGGTTTTAAGTTCAAAACCTGAGCACAGGTCTTTCATTTTATTGAGGGTACTTGCGTATCACGTTGCCAGAGGGGTTGCCTGCACAACAGTGAGGATTGGGCGTTGGTGTGTATTTGCCCAATAGAGTAATGCCAGAGGATGCCGATGGTTGATAGTGACTTTTGTTCTTCCTCTGAAGTGGTATATTTGTATCAAATTTAGAACAGCAAACAGTAGAGTTTTCCAGTTGCATTTCTTTTAGTAATCATCTTGCCAGTATGAACTTATTTGTATCGGGCAATATCTCACCTCCTATTTTGAAGAAACAGTTTCTGTTTTTTCCACTCGTGGCTTGTATTGCAGTTACGTAATTTTATGCACATTAAGCTGCAGCTAAATTTATTGACTCCTAGTTTTAACCTTCCCTTGAAAATTAATTTTGGACTGTGAAGAAGATAACTTTGTGTCTCGGCTTTTTAAAGCTTGGTATTTAAAGTTCTGTAAGAAACTACAACTTATTTTAGCCTCCTCATTTTATATTCTGAATCAGAGCTACAGAATTGTGTGTTCATGCTGAAACCTGATAGCAGATTCAGACATGTCTGTGTAGTAGTTCATCTAAGGTTACTCCAGGGTAGACGCAAAGTTCTCATTTCACTGCAAACTGTTTTTATGATGAGATGACTGTAGTGACAGCAGTGACTCAAGACTAGAAAGAAAGGAAGTTAGGGAAGCTTTGCAGTTAGGTGGGTTATTATGCCTAGTTCTGACATTTTTAAAATATCTTTTTTTCCTGAAGTATGTAGTGTTGCAGTCATAACTGTGTTTTTTCTGTTGCTCCCTAAAATCCTTGTGCACGAAAATAATTCAGGTAGTAGGTGGAGTTAAACACAATTGAACGGGCTCTGACACTTAGACAGTCGTGGTGATGATGAAGTACTCTCTGGTATGCACAAAAATCTATGGTTGCTGGTATGTTATGGAGTGTAAAGATGACTTATTGCTAAGCATAATTTGGTTCCCAAGTTAATTTATACTGAGGTCTAATAGTTCATTCTGGTCTTAACTTGGTACAGGTGTGGTGTTTGTTCAGCCAGTATATTTTTCTTGCAGGATAATCAATTCCATGGAAAATGGCTGTAAAAGAAAAAAAAAAAATCTTAAAATTAGTGGCTTATGGGCATATATTTCTGGTCTTTGCCAGAACTTAATATCCTTTTTAGCAAGCTTTTCTATGCTAAATACTAATTTAGCACTTTCGTTATTCTAAAAGAGGATTTGGGGTTTAGTGCTGTATATTTTCTTTGGTAGGGGATAGTGGTGTTAGATAAGTTTCTAACGGAAGACATTTTCTGTAGTGATGATGAACTTCTTCATACTGGAAGACCTTTTGGTACTGTAGTCAGTAGCTTAATAACATTTGTGTGGATGACTAGAACTTTGAAAGGCTGCCCATGCCATGTGAAGTTATCATTGTGTAATCTAAACGCAGCTGTTAACATATTTTCACACAAAATTCTTCTAAACGTGAAGATTGTGTGATATTGAAGCAGTTGACTTTCAAGCAGAGTATGCTTATTAAAAAATAGATAAAATAATATCTTTTTAATAAAATAAAATTTATTATTTAAGCTCTTGAACAGACTTCTATTAGTATTTTGTTTCCGTACATACTTATTAAAATGAATTATTTCTGTAAGTGAAATAGGAAAGATCATGAACCTTATAATGTCAGAGATTCTTGTTTGCAGTGGATTGGAGGTTGATTAACTTTGTGGAGTAACTCACAAAGAGGAAGGTTAAGTAAGTGCACCAGTCTTTGCAAGCTCAGAACGTAAAATGGAGCTGTGAAGAGCAAGACAGTATCTATTTTTTCCCAGTGCCTGGAAAAAGTAAGGGGAGGAAACAGGACAGGACTTGGATAGAACTCTATTTTACTATCTGAGTAGACTTACAAAAACTAGTGGTCATTTAATTTTGTTTCCTTTGTCTGGGGGGTGGGGGTGGAGAGATCTGTTCCTTATCAATATCTACATAAAACATTGCTATTTCAATCCAATATTGATATCAGACTTTCTTGTTAATCACCAACAAGCATTAAAGCCCATTTATGTGAATGAAAGGAAAACGAAATATTTCTTAACTTGAAAACAGATTGACAGTCTGCCAGACTTCATCTCAGTGAGGCCTGAAACTGTCCAGGTTTTGTCCCTTAGATGTTAATTACTTTGCAGATGGAAACATTATAAACAACATAATTACTGTGAGCTGCTGCAGCAGCAGTGTCCAAATATGGTGATGACACTGACCGCCCCGTAGCACCTGTGAGAAGTGGCCTGTCTCCAATTTGAATGGCTATGGGGTTTCAATGGCCTCACAGGAGGCTTGGCAAGTCGGCACAGATGAGTAGATTCCTAGCGAAAGATGCTACTTTGCGTATATTTCAGGTCCTCTCTGGTTGTCGCTGCTTTTCTTTGGGGGAAGGAGTTTTGTTAAATACTCTTTTGTTTAAAAACAGATGATGAATACAATTACAGTACTACTAAATTCCATTGTTTTCTGTTAGTTTCTGAAGCTCAGATCAAACTGAGTAGGATGCATAGCAATAGATATTGTGATATTTGAATTCCATCAGAGAAAAGATACGGAGGAACAGGGTAGAAAGAGGAGGCAGGAGGACAAAAAGTATATGCTTTTTATTTACTGAAGTTAAATGCATAAATAATTGAGAATCTCCTTTAACTGAATGCGAACTCTGATGTCACGGGTTACTAACAGAAAAAAATCACATGACAAATATATTCTTAACTTGTATGCTACCCTTTTCTGTCATCTTTAGAAGTAAACAAGTCCTGTTAAGGTACTGTGGATCTTCTTCATTTGTCCAGAAGGATCTAAACTATAGACATACATAGAATCATAGAATAGTTAGGGTTGGAAAGGACCTTAAGATCATCTAGTTCCACCCCCCTGCCATGGGCAGGGACACTTCACACTAAATCATCACACCCAAGGCTTCGTCCAACCTGGCCTTGAACACTGCCAGGGATGGAGCATTCACAACCTCCCTGGGCAGCCCATTCCAGTGCCTCACCACCCTAACAGGAAAGAATTTCCTCCTTATATCCAATCTAAACTTCCCCTGTTTAAGTTTTAACCCATTCCCCCTTGTCCTATCACTACAGTCCCTAATGAAGAGTCCCTCCCCATCATCCCTGTAGGCCCCCTTCAGATACTGGAAAGCTGCTATGAGGTCTCCACGCAGCCTTCTCTTCTCCAGGCTGAACAGCCTTGACTTTCTCAGCCTGTCTTCATACGAGAGGTGCTCCAGTCCCCTGATCATCCTCGTGGCTCTTCTCTGGACTTGTTCCAACAGTTCCATGTCCTTTTTATGTTGAGGACACCAGAACTGCACACAATACTCCAGGTGAGGTCTCACGAGAGCAGAGTAGAGGGGCAGGATCACCTCCTTCGACCTGCTGGTCACTCTTCTTTTGATGCAGCCCAGGATACAGTTGGCTTTCTGGGCTGCGAGTGCACGCTGAATCCAGCTCATGTTCATTTTCTCATCAACCAGCACATATTTTATTAACTGATATATTTCCTTCTACTTCGTTAAAGCGACTTATCATTCTAAAATGACCTAAAGAAAAGTCTTCAGGTTTTTCTTCAAAATTACATGTTGCAATACTGGTGCAATTTTTTATTGTCATACTTTTTTTTATTACTTTATTGCTTATTGGAACACTCAATTTATTTTATCTAAAGAAATGGCTGTTATGGAGTACTGAAGTGTCCATTTTCTGTTGTTCTGCTACATTGACACAATTTTGTACTTTACTGAATCAAAATTTTACCTGTGATGACAGATGCAGTACACTTTGTCAAAAAAAGGTTGTCAGTAATCACTGGAAAAGATCTTCATAGAAGAAAGCTTCCATAAAGTATTGTTTGTAAACTCAAGCAGGCTATTTCTTCCTGCTCATCTGAAATTAAGTTTTCATTTCCCTTTTACTTACATGTGTTCTCTACGTCTCATTATGCTTTTCCTCTAGTTTGAGGAACTAAAGGAGGAAAGGAAATACACAGCAATTACAAGTAGAAATGTGTCTGTGATCAAAAGTGCTATGGCTGTTTCGAGGCTGTTCAGTGTCTTTAAGATTTTGCTGAACTATTTTTATCTGTAGAGTGAGTGGGGGCTGGTCATAGATTTAAGGGCTTTTCTGATTGGTGGTGGTTTTTTGTTGGTTTGTTTGTTTTTTTTTTCCTTCTTTTTCTTTTACTTAAGAGTATGTAGTTCCTCAGTTTCATGTTGCCTTTTTTCTTTTACTTTTTTTCCTCTCTAGGCTTTCTGCTCTGAATTTCGTTCCTTGCAAAATGAATATTGCATTATTTCACAAAGGCTGGACCCTCCAGTAGGATTTGTGAAGATACGTGCACGTAAATCAACAGCTTATTTTTCTTGAAGACTTCTATGCAGCTTACAAAGTTTTAATCACAATGAATTCTGGCTTATGGAGTCAAGAAAAAGGCAGTTCATCCTATTGGGAAGAGCGGATCTTTTACTTGCTTCTCCAGGAATGCAGTGTCTTGGACAAGCAGACGCAGAAGCTCTTGAAAGTACCCAAAGGTAGCATTGGGCAGTTTTTTCAAGACCGTTCTTCTGTGGGACACTCCAGAAATATTCCTTGTAAAGGCAAGAAACTGCAGATTGGATTAAAGATTCTGGAACAACCTCATGCAGTCCTGTTTGTGGACGAGAAAGATATTATAGAAATAAATGAAAAACTAGCTGAGTTGCTTTTGGCTATTACTAACTGTGAGGAAAGATACAGTCTGTTTAAAAGCAAAAGCAGGTTAACTAAAGGCATCCAAATAGATATTGGCTCACCTGTTAGAGTACAGCTGAGATCGGGAGATGAGAAATTCCCTGGAGTTGTTCGTTTCAGAGGACCCTTGATGCAAGAAAGGTCCCTAACGGGGATATACTTTGGAGTAGAATTACTGGTAAGTTCCTTACTAAGGGGAAGCATCATACATATTTTATAAGATGAGCTAAAACTCTTCTATTTAAAGAGGCAGTAATAACAATTTTCTTTCTGGAAGCATCACTACCCCTAAAAATTCTGTAATCTTCAGTCTTTTCATAAGTATTGTTATTAAATACCTGTGAACACACCCTGTCACACCTGCTGTGTATTCCACACTTTAAGTAAATCTTGATGAAGTGCATGGGCTGGCAAAAAGAATGCACTCAGATTCTTCCAGCCTAGGAAAATTAAATTACTTACATCCCTACTGTGGCAAATATCTGTCAGATTTCTCTTGAGTACTTTGTTTTTCCCTGCGCATGGCAGGATACAGTCCATAAATGCAGGCTTGGATTTCAGGGTTGCCAGTTCTGTAGAGCTCTAAAAGTCAAATGGCAGCTAGTTAAGATAGAGGATGTTGCTGTTGTGTGCCTAGTGAGATAAATCTACAAAATTGATGTTGGCCAAAAGCTTTTGAAGGGTTAGATTCAAGAGGGTGCCCTTCTGGCATTAGAAGTATGTTTTTCAAAGTCCTCTTTAAACTTCCCGCAGATTCTTTGCATTTCCCACTAAACCTGTGGGAATATCAGGGCCAAGTGCCTCTGAAAATTATCTCTCTTTATTTGGCGTCTAAGTAGAACTTTTGAATGCTTAGCATTATGTCAAATGCAAATTAGTCTTGTCTTGATGTGGCAAAAATTTGAAGATGGAAGCAAGATTTGCACCTGAAGAAAACATGCTTCTCCAAATAAAAAGGCTTTGCTGGCAGCTACTCTCCAGTCAAACATCTTACTGTTTATTCTCCTAAGGTAGAGCATATGTTTGCCACAAATTCCAGCAACACATTTCTCCGAATATAATGGTAGTTCACCAGGCCAATTCTAATTGCAGTTTCTTCAGAGCACTGCATTATATTACAGCTTTTGTAGTAATCTGTTTCTGCACAAAATACACTGCCTTTTTTTTTTTTTTTTCTGCCTTCCTTTCCCATCCCTATCTCCTCCTCTAACACTTAGGAAGAAGGTCGTGGTCAGGGTTTTACTGATGGACAATACCAAGGCAAGCAACTTTTCAGATGCGATGAGGATTGTGGGGTTTTTGTTGCTTTGGACAAACTGGAGCTGGTGGAAGATGATGACAATGAACTGGAAAGTGACTATGCAGCTCCTGTTGAAGCAATGCAGGTAGAACTTCCTCCTCTGGAGATCAACTCCAGGGTTTCTCTGAAGATAGGAGAGAGTATAGAGTATGGGACAGTTATATTCTGTGATGTCTTACCAGGAAACGAGAGTTTAGGATACGTTGTTGGAGTGGACATGGTAAGAAAATAATCTGAATTTAATAACTTCTGCATGTGTGTTAGCAAGTAAATTACATGCAGTATAGAAGAAACATTATCCACAAGCTACTTCAGCGGAGGCTGACCTAAAATGGGAAATAAACACTTGTGTTCAAATATGCCCCTTGGCGGTCGTTGTTTTTTGTTATCAGGTAGATGATATCCTGTTTGATTCTAAACAGTTCAGGAGAAATACTCTGATTACTCTGAGGAGCCTCCACTGAGCTACTTGTAATGTTAAATGTCAGTCTTGCTGTAATGGAGTTGAGTGTTTGTCTTTTGAAACAGTAAGATGAATGCCTTTGTGAGCTGTTTCCAAGAGCTTGTTTTTCAAGTAACCTTGGTTTGTTTGATTTTTGTCCTGTCTTAAAAGTATTGAGTTTTGAGTACAGAAGTTGATCTTTCAAGAAAATGTGAATCTTGCCATTAAGAGTTATTTCTAGCAATTTGATTTTTTTAAAATGAACAGCTTTCAAATTTTTGATAGTTAAAGGGTGTTTTGTTTTTCGAAATCATCAGGTGCTTCCATTGTCTTGACTGCAGTAGCCATTGCTTAACAATGCCCAGGAGTTCTAACTTGTTTACAAATAATGAATTTTAGTAGAAGAATGCTCGTTAAAATAAGAAGTATTTTTCAAAAGAACAGTTTTTAAGTTCAGGTTCATCTTTGAAGGCCGTAATGTTTGAATGTTCCAAATACAAAGTTTGTTACAGGAAAAAGCAGGTGTTGTAAAACATTTTCTTTTCACTTTTTACATTTTTAAAGAAGTATATTTTGTATGGTGTAAATCTTCTCTTGGGGTACGTGTAACATGTCTTTCTACTTTTAGGATAATCCTATTGGAAACTGGGATGGAAGATATAATGGAATACAGCTCTGCAGTTTTGCAAGTGTTGAAAGTACACTTCTTTTGCATATCAATGATGTTATTCCAGGTATGCTTTACTTTCTTAACCAGAAGGCAAGCTTTGATAACATCTCAACCCACGCAAAGTTACATGATTAAAACAGTACGGTGGAATTAATATCCTAAATTTACTCAAATTAGCTTCACCTTCTGTGTTGCACTTCTTTTTAGTTTCCTCCTTCTTTTTGTTTCACTCTCAGTATTAGAAAAGGTTTAATATTGAACAAAATTAATGTCAAATTGTATGGTATTTAGAGTTATGTAAAATTAATGAATATGTGTCTGTAGCAGGAATCTATTTTTTTAATGTTGTTCGGTTTACTCCAGGAGTTTAAGTATCCTGGATCAGAAAGCTGTTCTTTCTGCACATGAAATATATTGATAGTATTATCTATTATTGATAGAATTATTGATAGTATTACTTATGCATTCTGTGAATAAATACTTGAAAATTCCTAGCAAAACCGTGGAAAGTTTCACTATCCACAATAACTCGCTCAATAATGTAACCACCACAGTCCCCTGATTCCTTGTCAGAGTTGTGTGGTCTTGTACAGTCTGTACTCTTTAACTGTTTCCCCTTCTCTTGAATTTGACTGATTTCTCCTATGTTCACTTCCTACTTGTTGGTTTAGTTGAGATGCATGAGGCACTCCCCTTCTTTGGAGAATTCATGGGAACTTCTCTATTTTGGGAAAGAGCATTTGTTGCAGATGTGTTGGTAGAAAACAAAGATTAGGAATTCATGCATCTGTTCCCATAAAGGAAGCACACACATAGATTGATTTCACATTCTTCAATGTATTTGGTGTGTTCAAGAAATAGTGGAAGACTTCAGAGTAAAGTAATTGCTGATGTGGTAGTAGCAAGTCATATATATACATGGGTTATGAGCCAAACAAGGTTTGGCTCCATTCAGTTTTAAAACTTACGATGCTTGACCTTGGGTCAGTTACATTTGAAGTTGAACTTCTCTCTAACATAGTGAAAGCATAGAAAAGGGAATCTAATTTTCTTTTCATACTGTGTTGTAGAGACTGTGTCACAGGACAGGAGACCTCCAAAGCTTGCTTATACCTCCAGAGGTGGTGGTGACAAAAGCTTGTTCAATCATAGTAAGCCAAAGTCTACTGGTATGTATGGGAAGTAATTTTCTTTACAGATTTCTGTTGTTTGGGGAAGAGCGTTGCCTTATATTTTTCATCATTTATTCACTTACATATCAAGGTAAATTTCTCTGAAGCAGAATATTATTGTGAATTTACTTTATCATAATAATGTAGGTGGTTTAATTTAAGCCTGCTCAAAACACCTTCATTTTCATGAAAAACAGCTTGAGGTTTAGCCAGACTTCAGGAGCATATTAGCTTGTTGTCTGTTATAACCATTTCAGAGCTGTATTCTGTTTTCTGAAAGTGTGGCTGTTTGTTTTGGTTTTTTTTATATTTTTTAATAAATATAAGTCTCCCTTCTGCAGGACTAGAAATGGCCAAATTTTTAGCCCAGGAGCAGATCTACTCAATAGTAAATAGTTAATTTTGCTGCAATTCAAAACTGAGATTGAATTCTTAAGTAAACTTCTTCTTACTCTGGTTTTGGCCAGCTCTTCCAGGGAAAATCTGTCAGGGGAAAAAAACCAAAACAAAACAAACAAAAAAATCCAACCAACCAACCAAAAAACCCCAAACCAAAACCTGTAAGGGAAACTGTTTAATTTAGAAAAAGGCAGAAATCAAAATTCAGTGTTTTGAGTTTACTAGTGTCTGGTTTGGGTTGTAGAATACTAATGACAGTATATCCTGTAGCTTTAATTCTGCCTGGCATTGGATGCTGATGGAAATGGTTTTCAGTGAAGTAACTGTGGTTTGATGTTGGCCCAAGTCATAGCTGCGTGGAATTGGATCCGTAATTCATCTGCCTACTCTGATTTCTTTTTTTTTAATTTGATTTTTTTTTTTTTTGCTTTAAAACCCAAACATACATGCTCTACGCTGTATCTCAAATACTTTCTTATATCCGTAACTTACAGCAATGAAAAACTGGCACTTGCGGCGTGTATTCTGCTGCCATCAGATTGGTGACTTAAAATTTTAGTTTGGAGGATTAAGTTGGTTTGGGATAAACTGTTACCTTGTTTCAAACTTAGATCTATGTTAGCTTTGATGGGGGAGTTTGCTGCTTTGTGCAAAGTCTGTTTTGTCCTCCTGAACGTATAGTAACAAATTTATATTATGAAATAAAGAGTGTAGCTAACCTTTTATAGATGGAGATTAATCTCCTTATGTTGTTTTCCAGGATCTACCTCTGAAACTGGAAAAAGAAACAGATCTGAAGCCTTCTACACATTAAATGGCTCATCGGTTGACTCTCAGCCTCAAACAAAAGCAAAACCCCCATGGTATATTGATGAAGGTAAAGAGAGATTATAGTCTTTCAAGTTGTCATGCAGTTTATTTTAAAAAAAACCAAACAAAACTAGAGTGTGCTGGTGTTTTTCAAATAAAACAAGCATGAGTTTCAATTTAAAGCAGTTGGAATATATTTTCTTAGTGGAAGATATACTGTATCCTGAAAAGCATCTTGGAACCCCCACGGAAACATACTCTTGTCTTAATTGGTAGACCTGTGGTTTTATCCTGCACGTAGGAGACTGCATTCTTGGCAGTGTGTGCGCAGCTCTGTGGGAATACACATCTTGCAGGCAAAATAAAAGCTGAGGCTTGGAAGGAAGATACAAAGATATTCCTTGCAGCCAAGTTTATAGAGTAATTTTATTTTGTCTGTTTTTTTGTAGCTAATATCATAGACCTAAAGGAACTCTAATATTCTGCCATGCCAGTTAATCAGTCGGGGGTTGGGGGTGTAATTAATCTGAATCACAGAATCACAGAATCCCAAGGGTTGGAAGGGACCTCAAGAGATCATCTAGTCCAACCCCCCTGCAAGAGCAGGGTAACCTAGAGTACATCACACAGGAACTTGTCCAGGCGGGCCTTGAATATCTCCAATGTGGGAGACTCCACAACCCCCCTGGGCAACCTGTTCCAGTGCTCTGTCACTCTCACAGTAAAGAAGTTCTTCCTGATGTTAACGTGGAACCTTCTATGCTCCAGTTTACACCCATTGCCCCTTGTCGTATCACTGGATATCACTGAAAAAAGCCTAGCTCCATCATCATGACACCCACCCGTTACATATTTGTAAACACTGATGAGGTCACCCCTCAGTCTCCTCTTCTCCAAGCTGAAGAGACCCAGCTCCTTCAGCCTCTCCTCATAAGGGAGGTGTTCCACTCCCTTAATCATCTTTGTGGCTCTGCGCTGGACTCTTTCAAGCAATTCCCTGTCCTTCTTGAACTGAGGGGCCCAGAACTGGATGCAATATTCCAGATGCGGCCTAACCAAGGCAGAATAGAGGGGGAGGAGAACCTCTCTTGACCTACTAACCACACCCTTTCTAATGCACCCCAGGATGCCATTTGCCTTCTTGGCCACAAGGGCACATTGCTGGCTCATGGTCATCCTCCTATCCACCAGGACCTGCAGGTCCCTTTCCCCTTCGCTACTTTCCAGCAGGTCAGTCTCCAATCTGTACTGGTACATGGGGTTGTTCTTCCCCAGATGCAAGACTCTACACTTGCCCTTGTTGAATTTCATCAGATTTCTCCCCACCCAACTCTCCAGCCTGTCCAGGTCTTGCTGAATGGCAGCACAGCCTTCTGGTGTGTCAGCCACTCCTCCCAGTTTAGTGTCAACAACGAACTTGCTGAGAGTACACTCAGTTCCCTCATCCAGGTCGTTGATGAAAATATTAAATAGCACTGGTCCCAGCACTGACCCCTGAGGCACTCCACTAGTCACAGACCTAACAAGCATATAAATTTTTTACAGTATTTTTTGAGGTTATGTTGTAAAATCTCTCCCTGAATTCTTCCAAGTATGGGTGCACATACCTAAAGGATCAGTAATCTGAAGTGTGGCTGGCTGGGTAGTGACTGAAGGGGTAAATACTAGACTAATGTTATTTTACAATAGAAGCCTATAGCAGGAGTAGTCCCAGAATTCCATGAACTGTAAAAGGAAGCAAATTCAAATTGTTCTTTGAAGATGTTGTTCCAACAGTTTGTAACTCTGTTTAAAATTAGTTTATTATAATATTTAAAATAAACAAGGAAAATATCCTATATAGAAAGGACTGTGGAAGTAAAGGATTAAAATTTTGGACATTAACTTAAGTTAATAAAACAGCGTGGGGAGAAGAGATGTGAAGAAGAAGCTTTTGCTCTGTGGATACCAGTTGTATATTGAGGCCATGTAGAGAGATGAGAGAAGATACAGAACACTTGTGCTATTACATCTAGTTGTGATCTTATTTATCATGCTCTGCATTAATCATTACTTATTGAAATCCTTAATTCTTTATAGATACCTATAGATTGTTTATGTTAGAACCAAAGCATATTGTGATGGAGCAAGGGCAGTAAACGTTTTTGCGTTTGCAGATCATGCTTAAAAGCAATTACACATCTCTGTGTGAGCTGAGAACCACATCTTTTCCTCAGTCATGCTGACCAATGAGTTCTCCCTAGTTTTGTCCATTACAGTCATAATCCTTGGGGCTGTTAACTTGAATTCAGAGGAAAAAATCTGATGTGGGACTAAAGGGCTTAAAAAAACACAATGTTTCCAGTCTAAACCTTCTTGTAGTTTCTGGCTAACATCTCCTTCCTCTCTGTTATTTGTTTCTGTTGTTTGTGGTAAAAGTGGTGGTATTGCAGCAGTGTCTGCTCAGCCAATTCTGTCTCCTCAGTGTTGCCAAGTGACAAACATCTTCCTACATGTTCCCACCTGTTAGTGCTTCCTACACAGGACGCCCATTAAATCTGATGTGCTTGCAGATGCACTTCATTGATTTGATAGCTAAGTATTTCCTTTCGTAAGATGGGAAGAAAAAGACCCATACCAACATTAACTGATATCCTGGTTTTGATTTTAACAGCTGCTGAAGACCCAGCAAAATCACTTAGTGATTCATCTCCTGGATTTGGGCATTCTTCACCACCACTGCAGCCACCTTTAACGAACTCTGTGTCTACAGAAAACAGATTTCACTCCCTCCCTTTCAGCTTGACAAAAACATCAAGTACTAATGGTACTGGTACTACTATTGGACATAGTCCTCTCTCTTTATCTGTTCAGTCTGTCATTGGTGATGTAAATACTACAGCAAACCAGGAGAGTCCATCATCAACAGGCCCAGCTGGGAACTCGCATGGTCTTGAAGCAGGTTCCTTGGCTGAAGTTAAAGAAAATCCTCCTTTCTATGGAGTAATCCGATGGATTGGCCAGCCCCCTGGAGTAAATGAAGTATTAGCTGGACTGGAACTGGTAAATACAAATTGTAGTTCATATTAATGTTAGCTTTGTTTCTGAGAGTTGGTGCCTGTATGCTTTGCAAAGCAGTCAGTCTGGAGGAATTTGGTCAGACAGGTTGCCATGTGATCTCTTTATGGAGCAGCTAAGTTCTTAGATGAGTTCTGACTTCTGTGGCTGGCCTAGACCTTACTCCTTTGGTAGGCCCTGAGATGTCTTTGTGTCACAACGGGTAATGGGATTTCTAGGTCTTTTCACTTAAATGAGTGCCTTTTTTATGTTATGGAGATACTAATTGAGAAAAGTTAAAATGCAGATTTACATAAAATGCCCTGGCTGTAAGAGTCTTCATTGAATATCAATTGTGTGCTTATTTTTTGCAAAGCAGCAAATGGGCAGTGGTCAGAGAGAGAACACTAGTTCTGATCAATTGCTAGTAGTGATGCTGTTAATTTGACGGCCATGTGCTTGGTGTGTTTTGTGGGCACTTTGTAAATTCACAGTTGCTGCAACCATGAATTGCTGCTATGTGCTGACATTTGCTCTTTGGCAGCTGCTGCCAAGGTTGTAAGTGGCTATCAGCTAAATAAATGTGTATGTAGTTAGGGAGATAACGGTTCTTTATTTTGGGATCATGTTCAGTAACATTTCAGAGCAGGGTACAATTATGTAAAACAACAGACATGTTTAGCGAAGTAGGTGAGAATGTGACAGGAATTTCAGCTTGGGGTGTTTTTTTTTTGGTGAAGCTCAAGCTACCATTTGCCACAGGTGTTCTGAGGCTGCATCTTGGGGTTCCTTGTGTTGAACTAGAGTCTCAGACTTGCCCGTCAGGCATTTCTTTATTAAAACCTAGCAGTTGTTAGGAAGCAGACAGTATACCTTAAATCTTCTTGTCAAAGATCACTAATGATAACTTGTTATTTTTCATACCTGGTTTGTGTTGTCTTTCCTTGATTACATTTTGTGTGTTTGCACACAGAAGTTATTTTTTTTTGTGCAGGTGACAGTCACCCTGGAAGTATTCACGCTATCCAGTGCTTAGTGATTTTAATTCTGTTTTAAAATATGCTTGGTAGTGGATGTGTGTTGTTTCTAGCTACAGAAGGTATCTGGAGTTAGTGGCTAGCTTAATTAAGTTCCTAATGTTGACAGGTTTAATTCTTGCTCTCCTCTTCCACCTCCCCCAAGCTGCTTCTGATGGAATTTTTATTTTGGATGGAGTGAAAGTTTAAGCATGAAGGAAAAAAAATGAGACTCTTAATTTTCTCAGTAAATCCAGTTAAAAACTACCTCAGCTGGAGCTTTTTATGCTAAAATGCAAGAACATTGTATATCAAGTGTCAGAGTATCTGAAGGGTGATCTATGGGTAGAGATACTGTCGGATGTTTTACTCCGGAATTCTAGAAATAAGAAACATAGTGAATTCTCACTTGACTTTTCAGGAAGATGAATGTGCCGGTTGTACGGATGGCACATTTAAGGGAACTCGATACTTCACGTGTGCTCCGAAGAAAGCTCTTTTTGTTAAACTCAAAAGCTGCAGGCCAGATTCCAGGTTTGCCTCACTACAGCCAGTTTCCAACCAGATTGAACGCTGCAACTCTCTAGGTACTGAGCTTCTGCTTACTTACCAGCTGGGAGCTGACCTGGGGTTTGGTTTAATTTATTTCTGCAATATGTTATTTATGGAACACTTGAAAATCTGTACAGGTATTACATAAATGAGATAAATAATTAGAATATCAGTCTGTACAGAACGCAACCCTTCTATGCATTATCTTCTAAAACAAGAAAATGTTCATCTATTTAAAGAAATCCATAAAATTAAGTTGGGTTTTTTTTCTGTTACGCTGTAAATCTTTAGCAGTTTCAAAGCAGTCTTGTTGAAAATGGTATTTGAAACACTAGCAATAGTTGACTGCGTTATCAGAAATTAAGATGGTTATTTTTCTGTAATGTCAGATTAGTGTTTTCCTAAATCTTAACATAGAAAAGCATGTATTTGAATGGTAGACGTTAGTAGCAAAAAACTCAGTTTTTTTCCTGACTTCAAGTATTTGAGATTTCTTGGGTCATGCTGTATAGCCTGAGACAAAAGCAAAGAAACAAGTGTCTGATACTTGTAAGATAGAGGGGCATGTAAGGGGCATGTAAGATGAGGGCATGTATAATAAGAAAAGAACTTCATTCCTACTGGGTAAAATTAATTCAGTGCTCCAGGCTTTCTGAAGCACTCTAATGTGCATTGTCAGTGGAATGTAAAGCCTTGTTCAATGTCTGGAAGCAGTGAGTCTTAGCTATAATAAAATGCTATACTAGTCCAGAGAAGGAATGCTTACACACTAAGGCAGCAACTTAGCTATAAAACATTAATAGGAAAATCTCGAGGAGGATAAAATTTGAGGCTTTAAAGTGTTTTTTGAAAAAAAAACTTTCAGCCTTTGGAGGTTACTTAAGTGAAGTGGTAGAAGAAAACACTCCTCCAAAAATGGAAAAAGAAGGTTTAGAGACAATGATTGGAAAGAAGAAAGGTATCCAGGGTCATTACAACTCCTGTTACTTAGACTCCACCTTATTCTGGTAAGTTCATAATTTGTACAGTGGCATCCCATGCTACAAATGCACAATGTGTGATCTGTGTTGTAATTACTGTCTGTCTGTATTGCTGCGCAGCCTACAAAGTCTTGCACTGCAACCTTTGACACATGACTGTGCTCTTCCAATCTGAACAGCTTCTGCAGCATTTGCATCAGAACACAAGTGTGCTAATCATGTCCAAATTGTGCTGGCCCTTATGTATCCATACTCTTTTTGACTGAGTCCCTGGCCTGATATTTTTTGAAGGATGAGCGTGCACAGGCTGGGTGGTGGAGGGAGGGAAATAATCTCTTAAAATTTATATTTGCAGAATGCTGGGCAACTGGTTTTGTACTCTGCTGTAGAAAGGACACAGGGTTAGAGTGGTCTTTTCCTATTTAGTACAGCTGTATTGTCCTCTGTCCTTAATTATATCTTTCTGAGTTTATTTAGTTCTATTAATTCTTCCTGTGGCTTTGCTTAGAGTGTCTTATGTTGCTCAGGCATCTAAATGGTTGTATCTTCCAGAATCAAAACAACCTTCCTTTTCTTTTTTTCTTCCTAGCCTGTTTTCTTTTAGCTCTGTTTTGGACACTGTGTTACTCAGACCTAAAGAAAAGAATGATGTAGAATATTATAGTGAGACCCAAGAGCTGTTGAGGACAGAGATAGTGAATCCTCTGAGAATGTAAGTGAAGGCATTAATTGGTCTCTGGTCTAATACAAAATTTTACACCAGATTCTTCTTTGTACGCATTCCTATTGCAAATCTAAAAAGTTTAGCTAGCTGCTGCTGCCAGTCTTTTCCGTTGGTTGGACTGAGTATTTTTACTTAGTCAGCATGGTAAATTTAAGCAGTGCTAGCTGGAAATAGTTATTCATTGTTTGCTGATAAAATATTTTCACTGGTCTCTATTTGGAAATTGATCAGCATAAAGCTATTGTAAAATTTGCACTGATAAATGCAAAATATGTTTATTCATAGTGTTCATATTTACACGTTTTTAATGCTGTTGCTGACAAGAAAAGTATTTTAATTATGTGGAGTTTCACAATTTGATAGATTTGTTGGGGCTTTAAAAGTTTTGTTAGTTTCTATATGTAGTCTGCAAGAGGTCAAAAAACATTTAAACTTAACATGAGCTTTGTAATTTCTTAGGCACAATGAACAAAGGAAATATGGCAAAATTCTGGATGAAAAGTTATTTGTGTATAACTTTATTTTTTAAACATGTATCTCTGAAATTCTGTGGGCTGTCACTGAACAATTTATTACAAAATTTTTCTTTGGATTCCTGGAATAAAAGGACTGCTTCTGAATCCTTGTTGTTATACAGGTGTGTGTACTTTGCCTGTTGTGTTCCAGGGTTTTCTGGTATAGAGGGTAGGATATACCCTGGCCAGCAGAAAAAGTGGCTAAGAAGACTGAAAGTGTTACTTCTCCTCCCTTTCTACCATGCTCAAGTCTTTATTTGCACTTCTTGTAAAGTTTTAGAGGAAAAGATTGAATGCTCAGAACTTCAGCTTCTGTATCTTTTTTCTCAAATACTGAAATATTTTTTTTGTTAACAATGCCCACAGTGCTGTTACGTGACATTCTGAAAATGTATTAACTGATCTAAAGTAGAGTGAAAACAAATCAAAAGTAACTGACTGACAGATCAGAAAAGAGTTACCCTGGTAAGTTAATGTTTAAAAAGAGGTCTTAAAGGTTATGTAAGGACATTAAGCCCTTCACTGAAATTATACTGAATTGAAAAAAACGGGAGTCAGTCATAGTTCTGAAGCAACATTGTACACAGGTAAAGAGGGATCTGAGAGCCTGTATTTCAGCATTTAAGAGGTTTTTTTCTCCTTCTTTGACTTGATCACAAACTAGCTAATAGCTTATTAAACTGATTTATCTTAGATACGGATATGTATGTGCTACAAAAATAATGAAACTGAGGAAAATACTTGAAAAAGTTGAAGCTGCATCAGGATTCACTTCAGAGGAAAAAGGTAAATAGGGTAGTTTTTCTTTCTTTGAACCACACATATATGTCTCTGTAGCAGTATTATCTCCACCAGAGATCTGAGTGACCATTGGGTGGTAAAAAGGACTCTTCTGTTCCCTTAATATGTGAGGAGCCCTAGCTGAATAGTTTCTGCTGTAAGTCAGCAAAAGACTGGATTTCTTTCTCTGCCTTCTAGCAGTGAGGGGAAATCTAAGGCTTTTCCTCAGAAATGAAGATTGTAATAAAGCTGAGGTCTTTCTCCTCTTTCTAAATGTTCCTTTGGTCCCTGAGGAATAATCTTTACAACATCTTGTTGTCACAATGGTTATGTAGTATATTAAGAAATAAAAAGTGTAAATCATGTTAGAAAAATAAATTCTCAACCTTTTGATCTTTGCTGCATATAATGATTAGCTAGTGTTGTATTATATAGCTGTTTCATTTTTCGGGGGGGTGGGGGGGGAACACTACTTTCTTTGTAAATACTGAATGCTGAAAACCAGTATTTATTAGTTAGTGGCAGGAAGAGAAATACATCAGAAAACTCTCAGTGTTTTGGGAGAATAAATCTCTGGGAAGCCACTGTTTGCTGCATTCTTGATTGGAGAATTCAGTTTCTAGTTTAGAGGAACTTTGTGCTGTTTTGTGATTTTTGTGTGTTACTGTCACCCCTCCTCACCGCTTCACTGCAGTTTCATTGTTTTCTTTAAAAGGTTTTATTTCTCCTGGAACAGTTGTGTGATGCGAAATGATTCCCCTGAAGTTTCTGATCTTTACTGGAAAGGATTTTTTTTACCCTGTTGAGCCTGTGTCTTTTATTAGGACTGTTTGACACCAAAAGATTAAATAGTTTTGTGTCATGAAAGTCTTCATAGGTTGTCATGTTACTAGTGTTAATAAAGCTGTAAAAATGAACCTTTACTTCTGTTCCTATTAAAATTTTGGAAACACTTATTTAAAATCAGTCTTCAATAATGTATCTGGTTTTGTGTACTAACAGGATTATTTTTTTTTTCTCCCTCTTCCTGCAGATCCAGAAGAATTTTTGAATATTTTATTTCACCATATTTTAAGAGTTGAGCCACTGTTGAAAATAAGGTGAGTGTTTTTCTGTTTGTTGAACTTGTCTATTTGTAGAGGCTGGTGAGAGACTATCCATCGGCTGCCTTTCCAGTTGAGCTCTTAGAGGACCTTTGAGTTATGATTCATATTTCTAATAGGTTTCAATATAATAAAGTTCTATTGACAAATTTGACATCTACCTTTTTTGGTAGGTGGGGTTTGCCCCAGTGTCCATAGTTTTTCGGTCCTTTCCTCATGACAGGAATCGTATTAGTTTATATGCTGCTTTAGCTCAGCAGTGTGAGGTAAGTGCCCACTGCCTGTTGTAGTGTGCAGAGATATGGGAGCTGTGGCACTGGCTACAGGATCAGTATGCAGTGTGCTGTAGTTCACTGTGTAGTTGACACGTGAGAGTACTGAGGCTACCTTCTGTGGTGGTTCTGTAGGCAGATCTTAAGAATTGGAAAGGATGAGTGATCAAGGCATATAGATGTGAGTTTGGAACTGTGTTCCTGTTTCTGCCTAGACAAAGGCCTACTGTTAGGTTAAAAAAAAAAAAAGGCAACACAAAAAACCCCACCACAAACCACAAAAAGGAGTAACTTCAAATATGTATTTGGTTTATATAATGAAGTGTTCAGAGAGCAGCTTGCCATCTTAAGACCCTCACAGTTACTACTGCGTCTTTCAGTTGTATGAAATACATTCTGAGAAACCCCTGTGGCTTATGTATTATTCCAGTGAAACAGCTGAGGTAGCATAGTATAATAATGGTCTTTATTATTAATATAATTAGAATAATAGATCTTCATGTGAGAATGTATTTCTAGTTTTTGGTAGTTAACAGGTGTGCTGCTGTGGATTTGGAGAAGGCTGAGGTTCTTAATGACTTCTTTGCCTCAGTCTTCACTGGCAAATGCTCAGATCACACCACCCAAGTCTTGGAAGGCAGATGCAGGGACTGTGAGAACGATGACCCTAGACCCACTGTAGGAGAGGATCTGGTTCGAGATCATCTGAAATACCTGAATGTACACAAGTCCATGGGACCTGATGAAATCCATCCGTGGGTCCTGAAGGAGCTGGCAAATGAAGCTGCTAAGCCACTGTCCATCATATTTGAAAACTCATGGCAGTGAGGTGAAGTTCCTGAAGACTGGAAAAAGGGAAATATAACCCCCATTTTCAAAAAGGGGAAAATGTATGACCTGGGGAATTACAGACCAGTCAGTCTCACCTCTGTGCCTGGCAAAATCTTGACGCAGAATCTCCTGGAAGGCATGCTAAGGCACATGAAAATCAACAAGGTGCTTGGTGACAGCCAGCATGGCTTCACTAAGGGCAAATCCTGCCTGACCAATTTGGTGGCCTTCTATGATGGGGCTACAGAACTGATGGACAGGGGTAGAGCAGTTGATGTCATCTACCTGGACATGTGCAAGGTGTTCGACACTGTCCCAAACGACATCCTTGTCTCTAAATTGGAGAGACATCAATTTGATAGGTGGACCACTTGGTGGATAAAGAACTGGCTGGATGGCCGCACACAAAGAGTTGTGGTCAATGGCTCAATGTCCAGCTGGAGACCAGTAACGAGTGGTGTCCCTCAGGGATCGGTGTTGGAACCGGTCTTGTTTAACATCTTCGTCGCTGACAGGGACTGTGGGATTGAGTGCACCCTCAGCAAGTTTGCCGATGACACCAAGGGAGGGAAGGAATGCCATCCAGAGGGACCTCGACATGCCTGTGAGGTGGGCTGATGCTAACCTCATGAAGTTTAACCATGCCAAGTGCAAGGTCCTCCACCTGGGTTGGAGCAATCCCAGGCACAGCTACAGGCTGGGCAGAGAAGAGATTCAGAGGAACCCTGTGGAGAAGGACTTGGGGGTGCCGGTCGATAAGAAAATGAAGATGAGCCGGCTTCAGTGTGCGCTTGCAGCCCAGAAAGCCAACCGTATCCTGGGCTGCATCAAAAGGAGCATGACCAGCAGGTCAAAGGAGGTGATCCTGCCCCTCTACTCTGCTCTCGTGAGACCTCACCTGGAGTAATTTGCGCAGTTTTGGTGTCCTCAACATAAAAAGGACATGGAACTGTTGAAGCAAGTCCAGAGAAGGGCCACGAGAATGATCAGGGGACTGGAGCACCTCTCGTATGAAGACAGGCTGAGAAAGTTGGGGCTGTTCAGCCTGGAGAAAAAAAGGCTGCATGGAGATGTCATAGCAGCCTTGCAGTATCTGAAGCAGGCGTATAGGGATGCTGGGGAGGGACTCTTCATTAGGGACTGTAGTGACAGGACAAGGGGGAATGAGTTAAAACTTAAACAGGGGAAGTTTAGATTGGATTTAAGGAGGAAATTCTTTCCTGTTAGGGTGGTGAGGCACTGGAATGGGTTGCCCAGGGAGGTTGTGAATGCTCCATCCCTGGCAGTGTTCAAGGGCAGGTTGGACGAAGCCTTGGGTGGCATGGTTTAGTGTGTGGTGTCCCTGCCCATGGCAGGGGGGTTGGAACTTGATGATCTTAAGGTCCTTTCCAACCCTAACTATTCTATGATTCTACCATATTGCAGGTCAGTTAAGAGGGATCAAAAGTATCACCTTCTTAGAGGATGTCTGAATCAGTAACAACGTGTCAAAAAAGAAAGTATGTCTGGGGTCTGTGTTACATTCAGGCAAGTTGAAGTTTAAGGCAGAAGGGAAGCATGGCCATCACACTGCTCTGTTTGTATGAAGACAGGTTGAGAAATTTGGGGCTGCTCAGCCTGGAGAAGAGAAGGCTGCGTGGAGACCTCATAACAGCCTTCCAGTATCTGGAGGGGGCCTATAAGGATGCTGGGGAGGGACTCTTTCTTAGGGACTGTAGTGACAGCACAGGGGGCAGTGGGTTAAAACTTAAACAGGGAAAGTTTAGATTGGATATAAGAAGAAGTTCTTAACTGTAAGGGTGGTGAGGCACTGGAATGGGTTGCCCAAGGAAGTTGTGAATGATCTCTGGCGGTTTTCAAGGCTAGGTTGGACAAAGCCTTGGGTGGTATGGTTTAGTGTGTGGTGTCCCTGCCCATGGCAGGGGAGTTGGAATTAGATGATCTTAAGGTACTTTCCAAGCCTAACTATTCTATCATTCTAGTCAGAGATGAAATGACTAAAGTAAAAGCAAATGCCTCCTACTCCACTTGTACATTTCCTCAATGTTTCTTTAACCCTCTTTTGTAAACCTTGGCTTTTGAGATTTTTGCCATGTCTGTGCTAGACAGAGGGGAACAGAAGTTAGGTTCCACCATTCAGCTTTTAGCACTGAAAATTGTGTGTTGTACACTTACCTTAACTCTGAAATGGTAATTCAGAAGTCTCCTTTCTTCTTAAAAGTAGGTTTAAAATTAATAATAGCTACTCTGAGTGCATCATACTGCTAGAATCCTCTCAACACCTGAGTACTCTCAAAATCAGTGTTGTCTTAAATGTTAGCTGGGATGGGAGGAGGTTACCGTTTATAGCAAATGTGAGGAATGTTCCCAGGAACATTGACAGTGGGGTGAAACAGCTCCTACCTAACTTTTTTCTTTTGCTATTGGTTTCTCCTGTGTGCTTTTTGTCCATGATAGCAAAATCCATTTCTTCAATGTGAGCACAGTCTTCCGTGTACTTTCTTATGCCCTTCCAGAGTGGGTTGTATTACTCATTTGAATCTCTCTTCCCAAGTGTTGAAGATTTACATTTATGTTAGAGAAAAATAACCTGAAAATATAAGTACTGGATTTCTACTTTGTTTTGAAATATCTGACCTGGAAGCTTACTTAAATTGGTGACTTAATCTTTTGCCCCTGTGGTTCTTGGTTTTTCTTTTTTTTTTTTTTTTTTTTTTTTGTTCTTTTTTTTATTTTATTTTTATTTGTTTTTTTTTTGGGGGAAGGAGGGCTGTGAGGGGTGGTGTATTTGCTTGGGGTTTTTTATGTATTGGGATTGGTTTTGAAAACACAATCTATTTCAATGCAGAAAGGATGTTGTATAGACTATTTTCTGGTAGATGTTATTTTACTAGGAAAACAGTCATTGTTGCAGTAAAGCTTCTAAATCTGCTTTCTTTTAATCTGTTTTTAGATCAGCAGGTCAGAAAGTACAGGACTGTTACTTCTATCAAATTTTTATGGACAAAAATGAGAAAGTCGGAGTTCCAACAATTCAGCAGTTACTAGAGTGGTCATTCATCAACAGCAACTTGAAGTTTGCAGAGGTGAGGGATAGCTGTTGGTCAGTTAGTGATGATACTTGGATGTTTGCTCATTCAGCAATGGAACAAGAGTGGGATTTTAGTGTGAAAACAAAATGCAGGCATATTTGCAAAGGGAGTGCTGTGTCAGTGGTAAAGGTTGCCTATGTTACAGAAATATTTTAAGATTGCCTTAATGACATGTATCCTTTGGCTGAAAAGACCAAAGTAATTTAGGTAAAGAATTACTAAAGAAAACTTAGTTACCGCCAGTAAGTTGCTTTAAGAACTAGTATTTTGAGACACCTCTGTAAAAAGCTTTATAAAGCAAGATTTCCCCATGTCATGGGGGAGTGTAGTCCCATGCATTTACTATCCTATTTGAGTATGCCTGGGACTTACGATATTTGACAGTGGTTTAGATGCCGCTTTCCTGTTGTTTGTTTAGGTTTGGATTTTAGCTATAAGCTAAAAAGCTATATTTTATATAAGCTTTATATAAGCTTTTATGTAACCTATATTTAATTTTTTTTTCTCTCAAAGACTTCTCTTTTGCTTACCCTCTTGTTAATTTTGAAGTCAACAGGCTGCAAGTTTTAAATAGCATGAATGCTTATTGCATTAGATGTATCTCTCTAAATTTAGATAATTGTCTATCTCAAGCTTGTTACATTATACTCTGTCAATTTACCTAGGCACCCTCTTGCCTGATCATCCAGATGCCTCGGTTTGGAAAAGACTTCAAAATGTTCAACAAAATTTTTCCATCCTTGGAATTAAATATAACAGACTTACTTGAAGACAGTAAGTATATTGTGTTTGTGTAATGAAAGATCTGTTGAGAGTGACTTGACACAGTCAAAGTAAGTACACCTGGTAGTTTTGGGGATTTGTTTGGTTTTTAATAAAATATTTAACCAGGTAGTGCGAGATGCTCAGGCTGAGGGGAAAGGGACAATTATTAGCTAGAATGCTGAATGCTGTTTTTTTTCTTACGTCAATTAAAAGCTGTAATTCAGAACAGAGAATATAACTTGCTTATATGTTGCTTATAACTATACAAAATATAACTTGCTTATGTTTAATTCTTGAGTATCTCTACAACTGAACTTTCTATTTCAAGACAGTGTTGTTAAAATTGAGTTATTAGCGGCAAAACAATTTGTTAATATGCAGGCAGGAAATCTTAAAAGCTAAGTAAGTGTAGCATTGAGATCGGTTAACAGGTATTTACAATGTTGACTATGTTTCATTAGTCTTCATCAGTCCGTGTTGCTTGTTCCTAAGCTTTTTGTCATCAGTTCATCAAACCAGAAGAAGAGGAGCTGAGATTAGTGTGTAAATATGCAGCATCTAGTGATGATGCATTTTTAAACTATAAATTGGATCACTTTTTTGTGACTGAATTTTTTCATTGCATCACCTAAGACACCCGTTTTTAAATGTGAGACAAGAATTCATAAAACCACTAACATTTTAGAAAAATAATCTCTAAATAAAATTATAATCTCTAAAATAATAAAGAGAATTATAATTCTAAAATAATATTTTTTATTATTTAGAATAATAATCTCTGTCGTGGCCATCATCTTACGATATTTTTATTTTATTTTTCTTCCCTGGTGTTGACAGACCTAGGGGCTAAGCTGGACCAGTACGATGAAAGAGAGCTAATTTTATGTAAAAGCCTGCTTTCACTTGTTCATGCAGTTGATAGAACTTACTGTTTTGCAGTTTCCAACTCTCACTGTTTTTCCCTTATTCCACATTATGTCAAAGTTAAATCCCGTGGTACATTTTTGCTTTGATTTGCAGTCTGGTTCTACCTTTTTTTTAATGTAGTGGGCTTTTTTTAATTTAAAGTCATAATTCCCACTCCTTTCTATACCCCTGGTCTTAAAAAAAACCCAAAAAAAGTCTCCCCGAACTGGGGACTAATACCTTCTTTTAAAATGCAGCTCCCAGGCAGTGCCGCATATGTGGAGGACTTGCTATGTATGAGTGCAGAGAATGTTACGAAGATACTGATATTTCTGCTGGGAAAATCAAACAGTTCTGCAAAACGTGCAATACCCAAGTAAGTTGTTGTCTTTGTTACTCTACACAGGTTTAACCCGAATGGTATATGCTGTAATAATTAAAAGAAAGGCATAAGAGCGGAGTGAGATTTTTCTTACCAGCGCTAGTGTGACTGTGCTCACCAGGTGACAAAATTAGGGCCTCCACTTGACCCTGCAATGTATTCACTGATGATTTCTTATTAAAAACATGGCAACTGCCAAATCCAGGATGGGATGCAGTGAAGAGGTAATCATAAGCAAATTGGAATCTGTTTAATGTTGCCTGCTCTAAATCATCATTTTACATAAATTGTTACTGTAAAAGTTGGTTGGAGAAACTCTCTAAGACTCAATTTAAAGTTTTGGAAAGCAACATTCTTTATCGCGGCACTGGGCGCACACACGAATCATTTCGCAAAGGGGAGCGCACCTGAAACTTGCCAACAACAGCTATATATTTAGCATACTTGTGCATATTTACAGCTTTCCCAGGAAACTATTGACATATTCATGAGCTTTCCTGGAACTAATTATAATATTTGCATCCTAATTACGCATGTGCTTTCTTGCTGAGTGGGGTCTCTGGTGGTCCCTGATAGTCTTCCTCATTGTGTTTACTGAATGACCTCAGTGCTTGTGCATGTTTGCAAGGTCCTAGCACTGAGTTGGCAGTTGGTTATGTCCTTGCTTCTTTCCTGTTCCAGTCTCGCTCCATGTTGGGTGCCACTCTGTTACCTTGAAGTCCATCATCCTTGGTCTTACTTACTGTCACCTTAGTTGTTACCAGTCCTGTGGTGTTTCTTTCCCCATCAGCTGAACGTTGCTTTCTCTCTACATGTTAAGAAGTTAGAGAAGTGTGGTATAGTCTGCTATGTTAAAGGCACACACACTATTGTTGGTTTAGAATTTAAGCCTATAATACGGTACCTTGTTTGAATTGATAAATTCATGACAGAATCACTTAATTTTGAACTGTTTGGTAACTTGCATGAAGCTGTCATAGCTGTAGCTTGTTTTCAAGTCTGAGCAGAATAGAAAATTGTTGCATTAAATCTGCCTCCTTTCTAACTTTACATTTGAATTTTCTGGGCAATACTGAACTACAGTAGTGGGGAGAAGTAGAAGAAATGTTTAGTCTGCTACTGTTACTGCAGCTCCTTCTGTAATGCCACTAATCTTCAGTTCAGCAGTAATGTTCTTTTTAGCTTTGTCTGCCACTGAAACAAATAACCTTATGGGGTAGTTTCTCTCTTCTAAAATATCACTTCAATTGTAGGTTCATCTTCATCCCAAGAGACAGAGTCATAAATTCAATCCATTATCACTACCTAAAGACCTGCCAGACTGGGACTGGCGACACGGCTGCATCCCGTACCAGAAGATGGAGTTGTTTGCTGTTCTCTGCATAGAAACAAGCCACTATGTAGCTTTTGTTAAATATGGGAGGGATGATTCCGCCTGGCTCTTCTTTGACAGCATGGCAGATCGGGATGGTAGACCTTTTATTTATTCTTACCACTTTTCTCTTTCTATTATTAGTTTGAATTTCAGTGCCTCTTTCTTAAAGTGTTGGGGATATTAATATTGTTTAATTTGACGCTGGGACACTAATCTCGACCCAGCCTTACCCCAGTGCATTGATTTTATAGCAGCCACTGATTTTCATGATCTGAATTTCATCTAAATTGGATGGATAATCCAGTTGGTAAGTAGCTGGTATAGCAGTAACTGCATGGGTTTTCTGGTGGGGCTTTCAGACGCTTTTCTATACTTCGTAAGTTTGACAAAGGGAATTAATTTTAACTGCAGGAATATTTTTTCAGGCTATATTTAAGTGGATGTGCAGAGTTTTTGGATAGCATGCAAATATTTTTATTGCTTTTGCTTAAATGACTTAGCCTAGGTGTCTTTAGAATAAAAGAAATAGTCACATGTTACAACATCTCTGCCTTTCCTTTGAATCTCTTTAGAGTTATCAGTGGAAAACTGTTACTCTATAATAAAACAAATGTCAGTAAAACAAGTGTTCTCTTAGATACTGCTGCATTAAATACTGTTTAATTATGTTGCCTGAGAGAAAAGGTAATAGATGACATGTCAGACTCATAGTAACAGCTCTTTGCATGAAGAATTATTGAACCCTCATGTTACAGTGTGATTTGGTGGGGGGGCAGAAGAATCTGGCCTCCTGTTGAAAGTGAAGCTGCTGCAGGATTAAAGTCTCTTTCTTGTAACAACCAGAAGGCAATCAAGCTTTGTTTCAGAGTGCTTGAAAACATGTAAGACTCAAGTGTGTAGACAACCAGTTTATTTCAGCAGTGTAGATCATACGAGATAGATCCTCACTGGTTATATGTCCTGCTGATATTAGAGTTTTCTCTATCACAGATACTGTGTTTTTCAGCTGGGTTGTGATTCTTTTTTTAGCTATAAGCTAAAAATATCCACTGGGGAACAGTGTCATGGATGTTCACAGTTGTGTTGGCTGAGTGTGCTTATTTTTACATGGAAAATGGCCAGGAGCAAACCCTGACTTAGTCTGACAAGTCAGGTACAGACAAACGTGGTTTATAAATTCATCAGCCATTATCAGTTGTCGTATCATTAACCAGTTCAATAGCATTCAAAGTGAGGTATGTATTCAGGTCACCTTCCCACAGTCACATAGAACTTTTAGTGTTAATGAACCTAAAGTTCTTGCTCTGGTGGGGTGTTTGTGTGGGTGTTTTGTTAGTAAACACTACAAGATAGTCTGTCAGCAAAGGTGATATTTTTCTTGACCAATACACTTCTCTTAGACATTTACCCTGCAGTAGACCAGAAAGGCATGTTTAGGTTTCTTTAGAAGGCATTTTCAGGAACTGGTGATGCTGTCATAATTAAAGTACATTTCAAAGAGCAAATGCATGTAGCTGCTATTCTAATCTGTTCCTTTTTCTTTACTTATGGTTAAAAGGAGGTCAGAATGGCTTTAACATTCCACAAGTTACCCCATGTCCAGAAGTTGGTGAATATTTGAAGATGTCTCTAGAAGAATTACATTCGTTAGATTCCAGAAAAATTCAAGGTTGTGCAAGAAGACTACTTTGTGATGCGTACATGTGCATGTATCAAAGTCCAACGATGAGTTTATACAAATGAGCAACAGCCTCTGGAATACTGAAGAAACAGTACGGAGTTATTGACTGCTGCATTTGCTGCACGTTTTGGTTAGTTTTAATGCAACTCTGGCTGGCAATGGAAGAAATCGACTATGAGAGCAAAAGGAGCCCTCTTCCAAAATCTACATGTGGAGTTCTGTAATTGAAGTATTTAAGCATTTTGCACTCTGGGAAGTGTGCTTGTGTGTTTGTTTTTTAAACAAAGTCGTAAGTGAAGTTACTAAAAATTAAAAGCTTTAAGTGTGCTGATTACAGACGGGCTTTTTTTTTTTAATGTTAAAGGTGGAGTTATATCAGGATAAGCCTCCTTAGGCCATTGAGCGTGTGAGGATACACTGGGCTCTTGCTCAGTGTGTTTCTGTGGACCAGGGGTGGTGATTCTCTTCTGTTTCTCTACCCTCCACCCCACCACTTCTCTGCAGCCTTGGTCTTTTTAGCACCACAGATTCTGTCTTCAATAGAGAGAACAATTTCAGTTTTAGCAAGATAAATTTTAGACTGTTCATTGCATATTAATTCTATTCTTTTTCTGTCTACTACATTCTTTTCAGTTCACACATTTCTTCTTCAAAAATTAACGTTTATTTAAAGATCTGAACTCCTATCTTGTGCAAAAATATTTTTGGAGGGGAAAAGGAGGAGGGGAAGAGGGTATTAAAGGGAAGCACAGTTGCTGAAATACAAAATTAGCAATGAAAGTCAACAGATGTCTTTTTCTGACTGTCTATTTTTAATGAAACAAAGCAGTCTAGAGCAGAAGAGCAGCTTTATACAAGTGATTGGAGAATCAAACAATAAAATAGTGGGTTGCCTCAGGGAATGCTACTGAAGTGGATTCTAGACCTTGGTAAACAAAACTGACTTTTCTACAAAGCTGCTACCCCAGAATCTGTTGTACATCTGGTTCTTCATTTCAGGATTACTGGTGGTGAATATTAGAAATCTGCTTGGAAAGCTGAAACTATATATCAAAGTAGATGAGAATTTTACTGTATACCGTCTAATGAAAACTGACTTGAAAAGCTGCAAAACCTGTGAACCTGTGTTGATGTAAAATATTAATCTCTGAAGTCTGTTGCTTCCTGTTTGCAGTGAAATACTGTTTTAGTTACTTTTTAGCTACTTCTGTCTACACTGACTAGCAAACTTGCAACTATATGTATACAGTAAAATCTGGTTGTACAAATTGCATATATATATGAACTGTACAGTTTCGATTAAGATGTTTTATATGGAGAACTTCCTCTTAGGGATCAAGTCTATAGAAGAAGTCACAAAATACAACTTGAAAAAGCCACTGTTTCTAAAGACAATGGAGACTGATCCCCTGTTGTAGAAAATGGTGTTACTTTGTTCTTGGAAAACCTAGACTCTTTCTTTGGGACACACTCTACCACAGAAGAGTATTGGAGATCTGAAAGCTGTTTGAAGGACTGACCTGGAAAGCAAGGAGTGATGAGGGAGTTGATCTGTTCTGTTAGCAGCTGCATGAAGTGTGCTCTAATTTTTCATTGTCAAGCAAGAAAGTTATTAGAAATGTCGCTATTGCTTTTGCCTTTACTAGTTCCACGCTCCCTTGCTTTACTTACCTAGTCTGTCCCCCCTGAAAAACCTCTTCCCTTAGTTTCAGTACTACTGCTGTCTCTTGAGCTCTTTTCTCAACTGTTTCTCTCCCGAAAAATTTCAGGGAGGGTTTAGGTGACGGATTCTATAATCATCTGTCAGCGAGTGGGTTACTGTCTGTTGGCTTTTCCTTGGCTACATACCATTCTGCTCTGCTGCAGGTGCTCAGATGTATTGACAAAGATGCCATAGAAGCATCTCAAGGTAAGTGTAGGGCTTTACAAGCACAAACCTATGTACCAGTGAGACCAATCTGAGTGTCTGCAGTCTCTCTTCCCTATCTTCTCATTTTCCCAGTGCATTATCTTTTGTGTCTCCCACGTGTTTCACTTTTCCCTCCTTCCCCCCTAGCTCCCCACCCTGCCATTACATACTGCCTAAAATTATTTTACATTACCTCTTCCTGAGGCCTTGGAAGTGCTATAGCCAGATGGGAGACTGGGACTTGGCAACCACATGTAGTTTTCTAGCTAAATAATCTTATAGCAAAATATCTATTATTTTCTGCAAGTGCAAGTACCCAAAAATCCCATTTTTTCAGGATGCATATTTGATTAGCATAAGTGACTTAAAATAGATGGGTGTAAACGAGCTGCTTGGCTTCTTGCTGCCAGTTGTCTGGCCTCAGGCTGGAAATGGAAAAGAAGTTGCGTGAATTCTTCCTGTGGTACGTGTAGAGAATGTGCAGAAAACTGGAGTTTAAGTACATTATTGTGCATGCTGCTTGGTGACAAATACTGTTTTTGGAAATGCTGGCAGTACTCTACAGCCTGCGCCTTTGAACCACTTTATGTTACTGCAAAACAGTAGTTTTGCAAACGGCATATGATTACATGGTTAGTCTATTGCTTATCAGTGAAGAGGGTAGAGATGTCTTCTATAGCTAAAAAAACCCAGCATTGGTTTTGACAACTGAGTCTTCTAATCCAAAAAGTATTGCTTTATGGTGTACTGCACTGGCTTGAAGATAATCTAGCAGTGTAAATGAAGTGTTGTGGAAACTGACCCCAATTTTTATTTCTGGTCTCAGAAAGGAGTATACAGACAGAAAAGTGATTTCACTGTGAAAGGAAACTTATAAAATAGCTTCTATACAAGGGTAAGAAACTGTTTTTAGCCTTCAACATTTATTGTAGGGGATCTGAATAAGCTATTTTGAAGCAGCAGCCTTTATTTTAAAGCATCTACTGCTGGTAAATGTAATGCCCAAAGATTCCAGGGGTTGCACCCAACCCTTTATGTCTTTAATGAACTTGGGAACCTCCCAATCAGTTGTTCTTTATATGGTGAATGTGCCCATAAATTAATAATAGCACTTAGATCATTGTTTCAGGGTTTGGCTCCTAAGTATTGCTAACAATGGCCTTAACCTGTGAATAGAAAAACGGAAAATGTGGTTCCTGGCAGCCTGTAATAAGTTTAAAGTTTGGTAATACTGAAACTTTGATACTTGGGGATAAATACTGCACTGATAAAACTCTGAGCTCCTACTCTGCTAATTGTTTTTAGAAATAGGGGATCAAATCAGTAGTAGATGGGAAGACTCACTGCACCACTAACTGCTTATTTTGAACACAGGGTGAAGAGAGGTGTTAGTTACAGGTGATGTCTTACACATCACTAAAAAAAAAAAAAACCCAACTGAGCGTACCCTAGAGCCACAATAAGCTGCATGAGAATGCTTGTCTTGGCTTCGGAGATAATTAAAGGAAAAATACTGAAATACCTATGTTCAGTACAAGTCTTTCTGATGCCTGTGATACTGATTCTGTGCTCTTGCAAATGTAGTACAGTGTTTCATTACACAGCCTGTGCCAGTTCCACTTCAAGCAAGTATTGCGTGTAAGAGGAATTGCTTTTTATCACAGATGGTTTTTTTTCAATGCACTTATTTTTCTTGTGCACTTTACACTCCATGGAATAGGTGAACTTGGTCCCCAGGCTCCCCAGTGATAGCTGCTCAACACGAGGCTGAGGCAGAACACGCTGCAAACTGCAGTTTTATGGTTTCAGAACTGAGTTGGTGTAGAAAGCAGCTTGAAAGCATCGTGTATTTTTATCACTGTAACAAAGCATGTTTTTCTCTGTTCTTGGTATTTTGCTAAATCCCATGTTTTGTGCACAAGTAGTCAAATTTACAAAGGCTGTCTTCAAAAATGAGTTTGGGAAAGAAACCATTGTATCAAGTTGTGTTCAACTAGCCTTAACTTTTTTTTTTTCTTCTCCTAGTGGAAGAGTGGAATTAGCTGCTGCTGGAAAGGAATGTACCATGTGCTTTCTGTATTAATTAAATTAAAATTATTGTTCTTATGGTTATGTTCCTTTCTTTGGGGCTTGGGAGTTTTGTGAGCATCACAAACAGTAATGAATATAGTGTTGAATTAGTACCTGTAGAAGAATTTATTTTTATATATTTTTGATAGTCTCTTAATATCAGCATTTCTAGGAAACTGTATCATTACTGTTACCAAATCAGGTCTAAGTCTGCTACTTGCGTCTTACCCATTAGTTCCAGATACTGAATGGAAACCTAACACAAAGCTGCTGCATCAGCTAACTGTAGTTTGCCTGTGGGGAAAAATTAATGTATTTTTAAATGCTTAATATGTTGCTTACCTTATGAACGCTGAAGATCAGCTCCTCCTGGGCTCTTGCTGTAGCTTCAAGCCTGCTTCCATTTAAAAGGCTTGCACACCATATTTGCATGCATTTTCTAGCTAGAAATACATGTTGTTTTTTTTTTTTTTTTTCATTTCCTCAGTATTGTAGTAGTAATAATAAATAATGAAGAAAAAGTCCCACCTGGGTCTGTAAAAGGAATACTGTCAATGTAAGTATTTTTAAAATCTTGAAAATATTTAACCACTTATAAAAACACTTGCGAATGTTGTTTTCAGGGAAATACCTTAATTCTTCAGTGTAAAGGGTAAGTTGGTTGGTTTGGGTTTTTTTAAACTGAGTTTTGTATCTGCAGTAAGGTTATCATTTGACTTCTTTGAAGCTAAAGCTGAACCCTGCAGTAACTCGCTGTGGGAAGGGTGCTTGGAACATCTCCCTCCGTTTTTACAGCGGTGACATCCCTCTTTGCTCCGCGAAGCCTAGCTCTGCCTGCATTTCGCGTGTTCAGTCACAAGAGGGCACTGCCTGTACCCGTTGCAAATGCCTTGCCTAGTCGTGTACACAAAGATTTATATTGTGCTGTGTCTATACAGCTATTGTAATCCCATTTTTATAGTGCCGCTCTTGAAACTACTTTTGGGCTAACGTAATTAGGTACATATAAAACTTTCATAGGTTTGTAAATTTCAAACACACACCAAATGCAATGCAGCAGGTCTTTAGCACAGAGCTGGCAGTATGTGTGGTTCCTGCAAAGATCCAGCTCGCAGAGGTCCCCGCTGAGCGCTGGTGCTACCCAAGGCTGGGCTGGCACTAATATCACAGCCTGAAATGGGCAGTGCAGCTTAGGTCCTGCGGCACCAGAATTGCGTGGCGCAAAGCTCAGGTGATGCATACACTGAAACCTTTGTTTCAGCAACTAAAACAGATACAGCTGGGATGTAAAACACCTAGGAAAACTGGGGGCATTTGTAGACCTGAGTGGGCGCTAATGAAAACTGCAAACAAACAACTTGAACACAGTAGTAATTTTTCAAACCAAAAACTCATACAAAACGCCAAGGAAGAAATCACAGCCTTCAGTCATATCATTAGGAGACAGCCCAGCCATGGACCCAACAGAAAGGCAGCCGTAGCTTAAATGCTTTGCACACTTCTTACTTTTAGGATTCTAATTTTTGAGGACTTGCCATCTTATTTATCCTTCATTTTCAGCTTAATTCCTGTTCCATGAAGAAAATAGACACCAGGGAATGTAAAGATAAGTTCATCTAAGTTACTTAGGAATTTCTTTTTAAGTGGTCTTATGAATTGGCTGGATTCACTTTCACTTTCTAACACACTTGTGTGTGTTCAGATGCTGTTGACTAGGCAGCATCTCATACTCCACGCTGCATGTTGGGTTTTTTGACCGTACAAACTTCCCACCTATCGAAGTAATTTGCAAAGGTGTTTTTTTTTCTACTCATCTAGTAAAATAATTCAATGAATAAATAAATTATAATGCAGCAATTAAATGTATAATGAGATGGGCAAAAACTATTAATAAATGCAGAGCTGGTCGCCCAAAGGTGAACAGACTTCCCCTCTCTTCTTACAAGTCAGGTAATGATCTTTCTATGACTGAGAAACAAGCAGCTGCTAAACATGTAAATGAAACCAAGGGATAGATGTGTTCACACTATAATATGCTGTTCTTCAGCCTCATTACTGTCACATTATCAGTCCTTCTGTTACTTCTCCTCTGAATATTTGAAGACAGGGATGGGCTATGCAATTATTTTTAAACATCCTTCTGCCAAATGACTGTCTGAATGAATACAACAATATTGCTGAGGTGTTGGCTCCCTTTGGTAACCTAACTGGTACAGCACGACTGAGTTTTATCCCTGTAGAGCTATTCTAAACCTAGTGTTGATCTGCAGCTATTCCAAAAGATAATGCTGAAATTCCATGAGCAACAGAAGTCCCTTAAAAAAAAAACACATCAGCATTATTAAACATCAAATCTGAACACAACACAAGCAGGGTGCATCTTCTAATTTAAAATATGGCTGAAAATTGTGGTGTCAGTACTGCAGAATGAACTTAATACATTTTTTGCTCCTGAGTTCTTCCTGCTGCTCATGCTTGAGGATGCTCCATGTTTCTTCAGTTCCCATCTATTTCAGTATTTATTTCCCTAAGTGCCAGAGAGTTACCATTTCATGAGAACATCCTTATTTCTCTCTTCAATAGCCACAAGTAGCAGATTCCTTGTCATTTTACTCCCACTCTTCCCTGAAAGTGCTCTCTCTCACTGTTTCACACTCTTTCTGTGTCTCACTTCTCTATGTTCGCACTTACCCACATGTATGCTCCACCACCTGAGATTACATTATTCAGAAAATTTGTTTTTTAAAGGAATGATTAATACATTTACTGTTTTTTGCCCCAGTCTGAGCTGACTCTGGCAAGAATTATCCATTAACATGGGCTTAGGAGGCACAGTGTTGCCCAGAACATCAAGTTGTTCATCTAAAACTTTATTATATTTAGAAGAATAAGGGTTTTCTCCCTCCCTGCATATGCTTTGAGAATTTCAAGGGCAGCTCATTAGTTAGCAGAGACTTCAATGAAGCTACAGTGGTTGATTTATTGTAATAGATGGCAGGAAACAGAATTATCTTAGCAAATTACTTTGACTGATAGGAAGGCTGGCCAGCAGATAAGCCGCAGTACTGATGTCTGACCTGACCTGCACATGCTCCTGATGGTGTAATGCTCATTCACAGTTGAGGATGAGTTGCTGCACTTAACAGAAAGCACTCAGGAAGAACAAACAAGCCAGCCATGAAGGTGGCTCGAGAGCTGCATGCACTATGCTGACTGGAAGCACTGTCCTTGAGCCTGTCAGCTGATCTGCAGTTTCTGGATGAGGTGAGAAGTATTACCTGGTCGCTCAGAGTCTTTGCATAATTAAAACACGCAGCAGGACACAGTTTCACAGAGGGAGCTGGAGAAGCTTTTTTTTTCAACTGTATTCATCACCTCTAATGAAGCAATTCCTTTGGCTTTCCATTGCTGCACGTATGTGGGACTTTAAGACAGAGCAGCAGCTGGTGTGAGAGGAACCTATGGCAGTCAATTGACATGTGCAGCTTTTACTGAAGATACATGGTATAATATGGATCTTTCATGCAGGTAAAACCAAGAGCATTGAACTCTCCCCAAACTCTTTACTGACTATTCCCACTTTTCCTGTTTAGACAGGAGAAAAAAAAAAAAAACCCAAAGCCTCTGATAAGTTCACATTATATGTATGTTACTTAACACTGAATGTAGTTGTCTCTGCATTAGTGCGCAGAAACTGTTTAAAACTGTTTAGAACCAGGCAGAAAAAAAAGATAGGTGTAGATACAAAAAAGCTCATATTTGAGAAGAATTTAGGTTTGGAATTGCCTGCATGCAGGTACATGTGCATAGGTATATGTGTGTGCACATGTGGTTGTGAAGAGGCCACAGTGGTTATGAACAATGCAAGAGCTCACCTGCCACACTTAATCTTGCCATTGCTCCCTGGAGCATGATGGCCTGAGTGGGAACTCTAGGACGAAAGCCTTTCATGTAGAAAGTGGGAACTGTAGGACGAAAGCCAAGACGAAAGGTCACATTGTTGGCGCATTGTACAAAGTGCTCAGGAAACATTAAACGAATGCAACGTTTTCTAAGCAAGCATTGGATGTGCCTCAAACTTTATGTTGGGCTCCTGCAGGTGGCACGAAGAACTTTTCAGTGTACACTCTGACCTTGCCAGCAGGCTCCAGAAGATCCCTGTTCTGGACAAATAACAGTTTTAATACTTTTTATCCTTAAATACTTTCATCTGAGTAATTGCCTCCCATGACCTGGGACACTCACAATTCGGTCAGGGGTGCTGATTCTGACCTCACAAAGATTTTGGAGCTTGGTGGGGCAATTGATTTTTATGCACTAAGTCAAGTCACTCATAGGCTCAAAGCTGCTGAGTTCTGTCAGACTTCATCACAACAGAAGGCTGAGAAGTACACAGGAAAGTCTTTTTCCCTGCAGCTGCTGGAACTACTGGGTGGTCAAAGCCCTGCCACTTGTGGGACACCTGGATGAACATATTTATCAATAGTATGTAGAAATGAGTGAGTAACAGGAGCTGTGCACTGATAGTTAGTTGGTAGCATTCATCCTGTCTGCAAAGGCTGGGAAACCTGCTAGACCTCCTACAGCCAGAACAAACGGCCACCTCTCTTAGTTCTTATGACAAGTGTGGGGAAATGAAATGATAAACATGAAGAGAAATACAGTGGTAAACATAGAGAAAGAGGGCAAAAAATGAACTCTTTCAGCAAGGTAAGAACTCAAGTGATAAATAGATCTGTGCATATTTCCCAGCCTCATTCCTCACTTGCCAAATCTGATGCTATTTTCATTAGGCCATGTTACCATACATGTCATTTTATACAAAGGTGCAGTATATCACAACTGGAGGTTGAGGTGCTTGTAGTGAACACAAATGAGCTTGTAATGGTCCATCTGCTTTGATTTTATTTAGTGATCCCTCAAGGGCTGGAAGCTAGAGTGAGAATAACAATGCTTCAACCCATCTGCTATTGTAGTACCAGCTCCAGTTGAATTATCACATGTTCTGAGTGGCTGGCATATGCTGTGACATAAAGCTACAAGAAAGTGTTGCTCTCCAGCTGTTGTGTTGACAAATACTTTTCAGCCAGTCATTAAGTTCAGCTCAATAACCAGGGGGAAACTGCAGCTAAAAGTTGATTATTGTTTTATTTTATTTTAAGCATTAGAAATCACTAGTACAGTATATTTTATTTTAAAATGTGTCACTAAGGGCACACATTGTATATGAGCTCTAACAATAAAAATTTCTCTGTGATGCCCATAAATTTTTGTGTTATAGGATTGGATGTGCCTCTCTGTAACTGACAGTGTAAATCTTAGTAATGAAACTGTGGCTAACCTTGTTTAAGAAGCAGCACATCTGAGGCTGTGTATGTATAAACTTGCTGGCTTAGTACTGCTATGGGCCATGAGTGTGCCTGACCACAGAAGTAGCGACTCAGAAAGAAACTGTGATCTGAGGCCATATTCAGTGCCAGGTAACTAGGCTGCGTTTAAATGGAGGAGGAAAGCAAGTAAAGACCCATGAACAGATATTCACTTGGTGAATGCAACAGGTTCATAGGGCTTACCTGGCATCACACCTCAATGGTGCTGCAGGGCATGATTACTAAAAAATGGCCACTAATTTTGCCTTTACTTCACTATTGGTAGCCTCCTAAAGAACTCAGGGAACTCTGAAGACAACCTAATTTGTGCCCACATGGGACACTTGTTTCAGAGCAAGTCCTGGGAGAGTGTTTATGGATCTCTGCTGACAATGCTCAGATTCTCCCTTTCTCTTTGCTCTCTCCAGCCTGTTCTCTCAAGGCTGCTGTGGGTATGGAACCTGACACTGTGTCTGGGAGCAAAATAAAAGGAATTTCCTCCAGGTTCAAAGGTTGATACACAGTCAGATGTATGTAGGAAATGCTCACAGTCTATTGTCCCGCTGTGGATAACGTATCCAGCAAGACACATGCCTTTTGGTCACTGTTCACCTTTCAGCAGGCTCATGTTCAATGAATAATAAAACATTGAACAATAAAATCTGTTCTTGATACTCAGAAACACTCTACCGAACTCTCATCCCTAATCTGAGAACCCACAGTGCTGCTGCTACCCCAGAAGGCAGGGTGGGCTACCTGGAGCATGGCTTTTGTGCATTTCTGTTAACCATTGCAATAGGGATTCAGTTCTTAAATATGACTTCTGCTTGTATTTTGTCTCGGAAAACCAATAGGCACTGCTCATACTGAAACTTTTCAGTTCTAGAGGTTTATATTTCCTATTGTATCCAAAGACCTGTGGGTGCCAGCTGTCACTAGTGCTGCCATTGTATTATGATCCCCTGGCTAGTGCAGGAATTGTTGATTACATTGCCTTTTGAATCAGTTGATTACCATGAATAATAGGCCAAAAAGGCTGTCAGCATTTTGACTTTAACTATAACTGTTACAATTAATTATGGGCTTAATTAGCATATATGCCTAGCAGTAGAGAATATAATACTTCATGGGTAACAGATGATCCTGCAGCTGTAATATAAAGCGTTATACAGGTTGGGATACAGATAGTTATTAATAAATGGCTTCTACTGTTTGAGGTCTTTATTTATACAAATTAGCATGCACGACATAATCAACCCAAACTGTATAATTTATAATAATTGATTTCATTTTGACTGACCACCAGTCTGCCTACTACATGCCCCCAGAAGAAAAATAGCCCTATTAGGATAAGTTTAATCCTAAACATAGCTAATGAATCCTATTACTTTAAGGTCATATTTGAAGCTTTTGTTAATTGTCAGAACCATTTTAAATTGATTAGAGTTAAATTAAATCAATGTAATGTTTAGAAAAACAATATTTCTAATGGATGAGGCCAAGCTGACCTCGAATAAACATATTTATCAACCGATTTCAGTGAATGAGAAGGCTAGCAGCTGGGCTCATAATTCATGATTGTCTATAATATGGGAAATGTCACTATCTAGGCCATTAATTATGTCAGGTAATAAATCTGTTGCTCACAGTTGAGCATTTGCCAGGTGGGGTAACAATCTCCTCAGCAAGGTTATGATGTTTAGAGACTCTCTCCTCTCCCAGATCCACACTTTACAGTAGGAGAACAGCTACATCAAGTTTAAGGAATGAATGTGGTGTTTTCAGAACTGCCAATTACCTGACAACATGCCAGGCTGTGATAACTTAGTACAGAAACATTTCTCTACCAGATCATTTCAAATAACAAGGGTGTTCTAAGCAGAAAAAATTTGGCAAGCTCTATAATGACTTTTACCAGGCCAGAGAAGTCAGCACCGTTAAGAGTTCCTTACAGACCACTATTAAGTAAGTGATCGGTTTGGGGTAAATATTTTGAGTAGCAAAATATATAACAACCAGAGAAAGAATTGTTTTGCACCAGCTTGAAAGCGTGAGAAATTCAGAATGGGTTAATGTGAACTATGCTACATGATATTTCACATGTAATGGTGAATACAGTTTAATACAACAGGACAGAGGAAAAATGATACACAGAAGAAGGATCAGTTTAAAGTTAATCATGCATTCAGCAGCTTAGCAAAATGTCTGGCATTATTGCAGACAAATGGCACAAGACATATGTCCTCTGTTCAATATTTTGTCAAAACAAGAGCAAAGGTAAACTTAATTTTTATAAAGAAAGGGTGACAAAATATATAAAAATGGCACAGCAGTAACGAGAGATAGATATATTCTCATTTGTGTAGTATTATATGCGCAGCATGAGCTGTCTCATGTTGAACAGATCAGAGACTTTGTGAGTACAAGTAAAGTAAAACAATATTTCTGTTGAAAAAGAGTAGGATAAGTGATGAAAAGTTCACTAAACTAAAAAGAATCTGGAGCAGCCCAAAAAGATTCTTACCAATTTTGGGGCTGCTTTACACATTCTTTAGAATTAGACTTTCCATCCTGCATGTCTATACAAGGTGATGGGTTCTGGTCAGCATGCTGAAGCAACTCTGTGTTAGCAATGGGGGAACCATCCTCCTGCTGGAGACTCCTTCTTTTGGAGCACCAGCTGGTTTTATATTTCAGGTTTGGTCCTAAGCTTCAACACTGAATTTGGCTATTAACCCTGAACAGTACTAATAAATAGTCATATCCTGACAATCACAATAAAAAGTTAATATACCCTACGCAGTCTTAGATTTTGCACATGAAATGCACAATGCACTAGCAGGTTCACACTGCGTTTGCATGTATGTGATCAACATTTTGGAACCAAAGTGCTGGCTTCATAAATTAGATGTGTCTTCAGTGAACCACATCAAATGGCTATTAACAGCCACAAATATGTTGTGAATTGGCCTTTTTTTGCCTGAAGTATATCAACAGCTTCATAAAAAGTAGTTGTGAAAATAAGTACTCAAACACAAGTCATAAGCTTACATACATTATGAACAACAGATGCATTGAAAGGCCTTTAAGTCATAATATAAAAATAGCCTCCTGTGAGAAAAAGAAAATACAGATGCTTTCTAGGTGCCCAAACAAGGCAGAGCATGTTCAGCAGAAGTCCTTCCAGCAGGTTTTTTTCATTGTTCTATGGACAGACACTTATGTCAGGAAATGAGAAAAGTAGAGGTCATCTGGCAGGATTAGACCTTTCATATGAGATATCCAGAACTCTACCTCCATGGACAGGTTCCCTTGATCTATGCTGCTCCTCTTACAGAGGCTGCAGGCAAGTCCCACATTCACTCTCCGGTGATGGAAAGTGTTTTGGTTCACACAGTTCTGCTTCCCTCATGCTTTGCCCTGAGTCTGCTTTGAGGGCTGGCCTGGCTATGTTTATGCTGTGAAAAGCATTTGCTCAGCCACGACTCCTGATATGGCAGAGCAAGACCCATCACAGTGAAATAAAATCCAGCTTTGCTTTCTGTTTGGGCTAGACTCTTACATTAGGCTATTTGCCTTACTGAGCATATGACTAGCCATGGTGAAATTAAAATTTGCCTTAACACACAGCCATTTCATTTACAGTGGGCTGAAGCTGCCATTTGACTTCAAACCTCTGGCAGATACTTTGGAAATACTACTTGCATTTAGGCATTTAAATAGGAATTGGTTGCATCTATATATAACTTATCAGCAGATTAGGAAGAATATGAGAAAATCAAACCATTGGCTGTGAAACACTACACTGGAGAGCTGCTTTAGGATATTAAGAAAATCTAAGTGTTTGTCTGTGATGTGTGAGAAAGAATGAGACATGGTGCTTGTATGTGTGTATATAATTACTATTTCATTTCTTGGGTAAAAGTGCCCCCCTTCCTTTCCTTTATGGCAAGGAAAATTGCTCTTCTAACCTGTCTTCAAAATGTAATAACTTTACTTGCAACCAACCACTGCAGACCCTGACTGGACTCTGAATTATTACTGTGCGATGAAACATTTCTTTAACAAAACTGAGTCCTTTAATATCCCCCATCTCTGTTATTAGATGGACGAATGAATTTTACTTTGAACATAACATGTGGCATTGTCTGAAAATTGCCGGTATGAACTGAAGTTGGCAGGTATTTTCTTGCTCTTCTCGTCAGTGATTGCCATTTATTATATGTTGCACCTTTATCTGTCAAATACTGCAGAGCGCTATATTGATTTGTGTCTGCCGCAAAGCAAAGGTCACTTTGATCAACATACTACAAAACCAGAAAAAGTAGGGTTCTGACATTTCATTACCTGGGAAAAAAAGGACTAAAATAAATAAGAATATGTTTGAGAACAGAGCACTTCAATATCACAGTGTGCAGTAACTGTAATTAACAAAAGAACTGCTCTATTGAGGTTAAAGAGAAAAAAGAGAAGGCAGGTTTTCTTGCAGGGACTATTCTTTACATGACTGATTCTGTAACATTACAGCTGTGATCTTACTGAAGGGTTACATTCATTACAAATCAAATACATTGGCTTCTCAGATTCAGACTTTTAATGAGCAATAAAACTCAAGAACTCTGTAGGAACTGGAGAAGATTTTATAAAACTTTTAATTTTGTCTAAGAAGTCCTAATGAGATTGGGGACTTTCTGTGCTGTATCCAGGTGAAAAGTTGGTCCCTACCTTAGGAATATAAGTCTAAAGATATAAAACAAAGCACGGGAGAAAGAACCAGACCCACTGTTATATGCAGTTTGGCCAAGGTCCACAAGGAGTGAAGGGCAGAGCCAAAAATTAAGCCCATATCTCTAATTCTAGTTCCTAAGAGCTTGGTCGTCTTTCAGAAGTAACACATAATGTAAGGAAAGTGGTTTCTCAGGCGACCTAGTCTTGTTATTTTTCTTCATGCCCAGTGCCTTTCAGGCAGCCCCTACATGCTGCTTCACTGGGATCATTGACACTTCTTTGCCTTGTGTAAATAAAATAGTCTACATATTTATATGGAAATTTATAACTTCCAGAAGCTTCTGTTTTACGTTTTGGAATTTGCTTTTAAAATTAGGGTAGTTCCCCATCCCTTTCTCAGTAGTTTCTAGCTTGTTTCTGCAAGAAAAGCGGGCAATTTTCGTAAAGCATCTATTTTCTGCTATCAAAGGTGATAATGATTTGGGGGGGGTGGAGGGGTGTGGTTTGGTTTGTTTTTGTTTTTTTAGGGCACACAGATGCCCTCACCCAGGAGCTCAGTTGCTAGACTGGACTTTTCCTGGAGTAGCATCTGGTAATGCACATCTCTAGTCTTTCTACACAGAAAAATTAACGTGTAGTCTCACAGGTATTACAGCTCTACCTGACACAGGCAGCAGTGGCCAAACTGCTTTCCCATCATTACTGCTGTGAAGTTTTCCTCTTTCTGGTTTTATATATAGTGGTTAGTGCTTCACCTGAAGTTACATTTGTGTTGAAATACAGAAGCAGTTATACTTAAGATCTTTTGTTATACCTATGCTCACTAGGGTGAATATCACAGCTTGCATGGCATATGGCAGTGCTTATCATGTCAATAACAAAGTTTGAATAATGCAATTCTTGGTTGTAATTATCTTTTATTATTACCAAGGGTCATTCCTGGGCTCTTCATCCTTTTATCTCATGTGGAATTTCGGGCTTCCTTATTAATTAAACAGCCAGTGTGATTGAATTAGCCAATTAGCTCTGCCTGAAGGGATAAACACAGATCTAAATAAAGGGCCTGATTCTACAGACTTGTTGCTCTGAGGGAGAGTCCTGCAGGGAGTTGGCTGGCAAGAGTGGGCTTGTAAGACTGGGCAAACTATCCCAGTTAATTTGCAATTACTAGAGAATGTAAAAAAAATATTTAGATACTTTTCTATTTAGAAAGCACCTGTTATCAAATGTCAAGCCTGCCTTAAGGATGTTTGATTTTATTAAAAAAATAAATAAAAAATTAAATCTGACACTCCATATAGTGTTCTGATAGTAACTTTTTTTCGTGAGCGATTTTAAATACTTGTATCATAATTTACAATATTTAAAGTTTAAATTGAAAATGGAAACAAAACATTTTAGCATTAAGAGAGGAGGTCTAACTGTTGCTTGGTACTGGAGCATGTGAAATCCTATATTACATAAAATATCCCAAGCAAAAAAATATCTTAAATAAAAAATTAGATTCTGTCTTCAATAGTTACTGCTACCAGACAATGTATGTTCCCTAACCCTAAAGCACAGTTTACAATCCCACATGGCAACAGGGCTATGCATCTCTCAGTATCTGTGCCTAAAAGGCACACTGGATAGTGATGCAAATGCAGCTCCTCTCTCTCATGCTCCACCACGCTCATTCTCTTTTTTCCTCTCTTTATCTTGACATGTTTACTGTTTCTTCTACACTGTGCTCCACTGAATAGCAGATCAAACTTCAAAGCAACTTTTAGTTTGAAATTTGTTTCCAAGCTCCTAAGCTATTCTTTTTCTGACAGCAGTGGATAAGAAATTGTCACTACCACTGGTGACATGTCATCAGGAGATATGGGAATAACAGATGGGCAGCAGTGAGATAGCAGGAAGTAACTTCTTTAAACCCTGTGTTGACATCACCAACTATGAGAGCAGAGGTAGAATGACCCCCAGAAGGGAATCCAATCTGCTCAGCTCTTTCTGATTCACAGGTGTTTTGTCTTCTTTTTTTTTTTTTTTTTTTACATAGATCATACTGGATTTAAGATTGGAGTTTAAAAGCAGCTAGAATTTAAAACAGTTAGAATCAATGGAAACTATTAATAAGGATTTAGAAATGGTGAATGGATTTAGCCACTAACTTCAGTGTTCCAAATGATACTACTAAAATGTTAACTGGTATTCCTTATGTAACTGGCTTAGCTGAATGCCACTAATAAGAATCAAGAACCCTTGACCACGATGTGAGATCAATGACTTATGACATTTTCATGTCAGGCTGATGGATCTGACTTTCTAAATGAAGAATTGATTATGACTTTTCATAAGTATGGCTCATTAGCAGCATATCTAGGCATGTCCTGACACCAACCATACATAACACCCATTATGGTATGTTAAAAGTCATCACTTTGAGTGGGTGGCCATGATTTCTGACAAAATTAATTATTCTGATTTCTGCAAGATATTGTAGTATATTGCCTAAAACAAAATAGTGCATGGCATCTACGAGAAAAGTTACCAAAGAAGCAAAGAAAAGAAAGTGATTTTGTTAGTCCTAAGTGCATTTTGTACATAACAGGTGGTCCACAGAGCCTACCAGAAACCTATTCTTTCTGAGGGTATTAGAGAAATGATATAAAGCACAGCATGGGCTTCATTTGCTGTATTTTATAGAGGCGTATGCATTTGTCTCCCAAACCAGGAATGACACAGACTCATAGGAAAAGAGATTTCTTGATTTCGAAGAGAGCCGAGTTAGTGTTAATTACTTTTGAAAATCTCCTGTTATGCTGTACTTTATATTTTAAATTTTTAAGAAAGGTGACAATGTTTTATTTCTAGTATATTCCAGTCCAGTCCGAAGTTCTGCTCCAGAGTGTAAACTCCATTGTGCAAAATTGTTATACAGTGGGTAACATGGGCACTGTCATGGAGAGTACATTAGATGCAAGGCATAACACTACTTGTGGAAATAAAATAATGCCTGAACAGTCTAGCCCATTCTGTACTGAGCAATACTTTCACAAGAAGTTGATATTCCAAAAGAAAATGCTAAATCTGATTTTAAAAAGATGTATTGAATGTGGTCTGTTCACCAGTGCATTGTTTTTTATTGTCTCCTTCAAAATTCCTGGAAAAGCTCTGGGCCAATGAAGGAGAATCAGTCACAGAAGAAATTTTTGCCACAAGGTCTGACAGAGTGAAAATAGAAAATAACCAGGAAGAGACAGATTTATCTAGGGAAATAAAGCACCCAAGTAGTCTTTGCTACTAGCTTCTGAATCACCAGATGCCAGATATGCAACATTTCAGGAAGGCATTTCAAACAGGATGCCTAACACTTAACATTATATTAATTTAGCTTGGGGGACATCATAATGTATTGACTTCCCATCTAGGACACTAAGACATTGAACAATTACAAGTTCAATAATACCACTAATTCTACCAAATCTTGCCAAATATTCTGTCTTCCAACAGACAAATAATACAGAAAAGCTTCATTTTTAAATGAAAATTTTCAAAATTTTACCTTTTCTACAGAAAATGAAAGAAAAATCCACTGTTAAAAATACTCTTCTAAGCAGAGAAGGATCTGCTGAAAGAATTTTTTTATTATTATTATGGAAAAAAATAGTGTCTGCTGAAATGTGGTGGCTATTATTTAGGTGGGGCTTTACTTTAGGGTGTTTCTAGTAGGAGTTGTGTTTCAACTTGTGGATCAGTTTTGGAAAAGTCAAAACTAGCTAACATTTACTTAACAAATAATAATGATTACTAAGCAATCATTTTGCAAACTCGTCTCCATCAGGTCAGAGTGAATTGTTATTTAGGAATACCATTTGATTTTTGTGGATGGAGTATATATGTCCAAAGAAGTGCCTTGAGAAGTGACAATTTCTAACATTTGCTATGCTTGTTGACCTATTATTTAAGATGAGTAAATAAGAGGTCTCTGTTGGTTTTGTGAAGTCATATTCACATGCCTAGTATTGACTAATACCTACATGAGACACAATTTGCTACTGTTCTGATCTAGGCCTGAGCACACATGGAGAAATGGAGCTCTGCTACATTTTGATCTGGTTTTTATGCCTACAGTGATTGAGTCAAATGATTACATGAATTACAGGACAGTGGAGCTCTATCCTGGATCTCCGTTGCTGGAACATCATCAGCCAGCAACATCTGGAGTTTTAGTTACTGTAAATCAGTATGAGCTAATGTTTTCAGGAGAGCAATTGCTTGGCGCATTATCAGATCTTAAGAAATTCTATTAATGTTACATCACTATATCATTGCATAGAAACCCTAGTAAGCAAATACTGGACTAGGCCCTAAATGTCAATTTAGAGTCATAGCACTGTGGGCTGCCTTTTTATCTCAGTTTCTTTTCACAGGAAAAGTGAAAGGGGAATAAAAATTGAAAAATCTGCCCAATCTGATAGATCTGATGTGATTATGTTTCTATTAACCAAAACCCTCTAAGATGTTCAGCTTTTACTGAACATAAGCCAAAATTTTTATTCATCCTTAATGGAGAAGTGTGTTACAATTTAATAGTGAAGCTACAGAATACTAATAGTGGGTTTATAGAAATTGTCTTGAACATCTTCAGTTCACTGCTGCATGTTGTCCAGCTTTGGCAGTTCGAATGTTCTGTAGAAGAGAACACAGCTATCCATATATTCTAAAACCAGAAAAAGACTGAATTGATTTACAGTAACTTCAATACAGGGGCTCCTGGAGAGCTAAGGAAAGCTTGTGCTCCTTCAATTGGATTTGCATGCTCCTCTCTCACTCCTTCCCAGTGCATCTGTCTGCTTCTCTGGCCACCAAAACTCATGCTGGGGGGGGACCTGCACCTGATACCTGCCTGGGTCACAAGGAGCTCTGCTCTTCTGGAGCTGTGTAGCTAGTATTTTGCCCAAGTCATCCCTAATCCAATGACAAAAATCCTCCAAATAAATAGTCAAAATTTAGCCATGTGTCATTTCTCCCTGGCTGCTTCCCTTCCACCTATTGCTGTTTAATTCTGGTATTTGTTTTTAATATTTTCCCCATAACCATTCTAGTTCCTTAACTTAATATGGCTCACTGAAAATGATGGCTTGGTTTTCTATTGACTTGACAGTTATACATTTGGCATATATATATATATACATATATGAGCTATAGCTTAGTGAACAGAAAGAAAAATATAAGGTATAAAATACCATCTATTATGCACAAAAATGCACATATATGCATTTTTAGCATGATACGAAGGTTTAACAATTGCAGAAGCAGTATTTCAATAATGTAATTCTCAAACTGTGTTCCACAGACCACTGATGGTCCTTGAAATTGTGTTATATTACTTGCCAGGGATTCCAAGGAATATGTCCATTACAAATCTGCCAGTGTGTGTGCACAGGGGTCAGAGATACTGAAAGACCAACAGTGAGGTGCAGTTGTAGGCAACGGACACATTCATGTCAATTCATAGACAGACCCACAAACATCCAAATGCAGGACCAAGTCTACATCTGTAATCAAGTAAAGGCAGGATTAGTACTGTATTCCGAGCGCTGTTTAGTCTTGATCACCTCTGAGCTATGTCTTTATGGAACCAGTTCATTGTGCTTTCCCGTATGTAATACCTCATATATGCCAGTAACAATTAGTAAAAGCAGACTTAGAAAAACTCTATGCCCTCAGCTTACTGAGTGAGGTAACTCATCTGTAGATGCCCAGTTTCCAATTTTAGGCAGTATCTGACTTTCAAACTCCCAGGAAAATGTCAGCTCAGGGTGACCAAAGCAGCTACTTCGTTCTGCAGCATACCTGGGACAATTACCTTATTGCCTTATTCATTTCTGTTAGGTGTTAACTCAGACACCTAGGAATGGTAATTTAGATGTCATGAGGAGTTATTGAACTCTTCATGTAAGAAAGATCTGTACAATTTGCCATGAGTGACATTTCATCTTAGTGTCACAAGGGGGTGATAGCTGGATGATAATGCCACTTACTTATTTCTTCCTGCGTCAAAAAGAAGAAAAGCTTAGCAAAACAGGGAAGTCCCTAGCAAAGCATCACAGTAATTTGTTATATTGATGATTACTTTTTATTTTTCAAGCTGTAAAATTGTTTTGTGCTTGGTGTTGTACAACTCAGGAACTAAAGATGATCCTTCCCTCAAGACTTTAAAGAAAAACAGTGCTAGCCACAGATGGACTAACACAGATCAATATAGTAGTTTGAGAATAAAATTTTTGCTCATTTGTATAGTATAAAAAGAGTGTCAGTTCTGATTATCTGAGTTTGGTTTGAGAGCTGGAAGAGTAGCACTGCCAGAACAAGCTGGAGAGCAAGTCAAAGACAGGATAGAGCTGCATAATTATAAGAAGAGTTGGAAACAATCAGAAGATTTTCCTATGCAGTAAAGTAGTTCCTGATCTCCCCATCCTGATTGCCATTTTTAATTAGGATGAGGTTCTGAATAACTAGATTTTGGGAAGAGAGGAAGAATATTAGTGCTTAAATAAAAACACAAACCTCCAGTGAATATAAATGAAAAAGACTTTAACCACCACATTGATGATGTAATTTGATAGGACTGCTGCTTCTCAAAGGTGCAAAGTTAAGTGTCAGATTTAGAGAAGGAGGCCAATTTCAGTTTTAGGACATCATTAGCTCTTACTCTATGGAAATTCCTTCTAGCCACTTATTCAGACCAATAAAGAACTAAAAAAAGTAATCTGTGGACTATTACTTAGGCCATCATTTGTGTGTTTCAAGGCTATAACTTATAGATGTGATTTTCCCCACCCCCCATCCCATCCCACAGAAAACTTGTGATTTTATGTGCTTTTTTATGCATGTATTAAACAAATGGCACAGCTGAATAGCTTTTCTTAAAAACTGGACATTCACCAAAAAGAAGTTTGCCAGCACAGACAATTAGGCTTTCTTCTTTTAACAATAGATTGACTGACTGGCACATTTGAAATGCGAGCGTATTTTTTATTCCTCTGTTCACCCTTTGAGCTGATAAACATGAACAATGGGAAACAGCTGGGACAGGAAAACATTTTAGTTTGTATTTTCAAAGCAAGCAAGAAATAAACCCATCAGTGGGAGCCAGATCACATCTTCTGCCTTAGGGGTAGTCAGCAATTGGGGGGAAAAATACGATCCATATTTTTAATCAAACATTACATATTTATTAATGTGCAGCTGGCCTATTGTGTGCATGATTTTTTTCTTTAACGCTGTGCTGCGTCCGTCAGCCTGACATTGTTCTGTAACTGACATTACTCTATAAGGATCTGGAAATGCACAGATTTAATAGGAATCATTGAGACAATTGCTTTCTGTATTATTAGGTCTGTGTGACGTAGGTACCATCTGAAATTCAATTTTAGAAGAAAAATAAGATATTGTTCTATCAAGGCAATTTTGTGCACCTGTGATACAGTAAGAACACACACCCCCACCCTCCTATTTCCTCCTTACTCATCTGACTTTGAAGCCATTTAACGATACGTGCCACTCTTTTGTTAAAAATGTTTGGGCAAATGTATTTTGATGCTTATTGAGATTAAACTTTCAGTACATCTCCCTGGTAGCAAAGGTTGGGCTGTTCATTAGTTGGAGGTTTGGCCTTGTCAGGTTCCATTGACTGTTGGCTAAAAGGATCACTTTATCATCATTTGTCTGCAATGGAGACAGTCTTTATTCAGCCTTGATTCCTCTGGGGTCACAGCTGTCATAACTTCACTTGTTTTATAATGCAGACCCCAGTTTCACAACCCCCTTAGGTAATTGTTTAATAGATTCAGTTTACCTTAATATAGGTAATATGTTATTTATAAAGAAACACAAACGAAAGGCAGGGACGATATTGCTTAAAACATCCCCCTCCTAACCTCCTGCTTGGGATCAATCATTCAGAAATTATGTTAAACTCAGTTCTCATTTTGAACCCAAAAGGGAAATACACTTTGTTTGTTTGTTTTTTTTTCCCTGAGTTTTACCCTCATCTTTTAGCTGCAAACCTCTAGACAGAACCTTGAGGCCTGTTTTTCCACTGGTGAAAGCTGAGGTAACAGATTATGACAAGGATATGCTGTTTTGGAGAAAAAGGCCTTCACATGCTCTTATTTTCAAGATACTGTAGCTGAAAGAAGGGTGGGGAGTTTGGGCTTGGCTTTATTTTGGTACTTTGGTTTTGAGAGATATTGCAACATGCTAAAAATTTGCAACACAGAATGGACAGAGATGTTTCATCACAAGCAACATATTTCATACTTCCTTGGTTCTCTTTTCATTAGCTGTTTGGAACCGTGGCCACCAATGTGTCCATGACATAACAGGATGTTCCTCAAAACCACATCACTTCAGTGGGCAATGCAGGTTTAAATGGGAGCCAAGACAAACAGTGGAATACTGCAATTCCTTCCTAATACCATACTGAGAATATCAATTGCTCCACTCTCAGTCCTTGGCTCCTAGTTCATTGCCAGGGCAGGCCCTAGGTACTGGCCCACTGCTCTGCCTGCAGGAGAAGCAGGACTGGCAGCCAGTGACAGTATAGGACTGACAGGGTTCTTGGAAGTGAGCGCTTTTCCAAATGTGAAAATGTGATGTCTGCTGCAGCATCCAGGAATATCAGCACTGGAGTGAAGCACAGGTTCTGGACCAACACAATTAAACTGTAGCTGAATTTGATCTCAAACAAGAATTTTATTGTAAGTTCAATGTGCTAATGTTCTGAACCAGAAATCACCAAGAAGCATGTGCTACTGCTGCCCCATCTTCTCCAAGGCAGACACATACGCAGGTGCTTTAAGGAGGGTCTCTTCTATGGAGCTCATCCAATTTTGCACCTCTTGACAACATGAAGTGGAAATTAAATAATTTCTCTCAAAATGAGGGCAAAGAATCAGTTGATCTCCACTTAATTTGGTAAAACATGATGTGTTTTACACAAACAGCTCTATCAGGGCATTGTGAGAGCCCCATTTTGAGGGCTTTCATAACTGATGCATTCGCCTTGTAGATTAGATGTTGGCTTTCACAGAACAAAAACCAGCTTGACTGCCAAGAGGAGAGGGGCTGTCCAGTTTCAACATTTGGTCTTTAAAATTTCCATTTAAAAAAATGAGGAAGAAAAATCACCGCTTGATTTTCACACCATCACTACTGCTTTTACAAACTTTTATAAAATCTCCTGGCAGCATCAATTACTGTAAATAAGAGATCTTTTATATTTTGTATCTTTTAAGGGCTACACAGAAACAATTGTATACTTCATAGAAAGAAGTTGCCACTCTATGCTCTTAGTAGCCCTGCTAATAAAGCTTTGCTTTTTACTGTTTGTTATCAATACAAAGAACACTGTTTTAAAGCAGTCATGAAAAGTACGTAAGAGACAGTTCTAAACAAAAAGTCCTAGTATACAACTATGTGGTTCCACGCATATACTTCTTTGCAGGTAATTGCTTAAGGGGAGTAATTTCACAGACTTTAATCATTGAAAGAAAGCCTTGATGTAAAGAAAAACATAGTGAAAAATAAAGAATCTCCTGTGGTGGGATTCTAAAGTTCAAGTTCGTGGGAGCTCGGACCCACACAATGGTCCTGCACCTTCCTCTTCAGGAGTATACAAACAACAAATCCTCCCCACAGTTCACTATTTCTTTTCCAGACTGTTTTCAAAGTGGATGGCTGTATTTTTGAAGCAAAACATACACACTACCAACGTCATATTCTCACAGTGAAGTGTCTTTCAAATCCCGCTCGGTCATAGCTGGTGTCTGCATTTGTGCACTAACATGTGTTGAATTTCCCAGACGATATCTCAAGTAGCTGCTGAATTTCATTTACATTTCTAATTCAATGACAAAACTCACTTCAATGTAATACCTTAATTACAGTTGGAGGTTGATAAACAGGGAAATGGAGCAGTGGTGGTATGGAAAGTTTCTCTATAAATATTAGCTTCGATTTCTTTTTTATTATTTTCTCCCAAATATCTTCCTTATAAGAAATTAATTCAAAACAGTTATAGAGAAAACAAACATGACATATGGGAAAAAAACACACACCACCCCCTCACCTCTCCTCCCCCCCCAAGCAATCTTTTAAAGGGTTGCATGAAAACTGGATATAAATGCCTGTTTCTATGTTTGCTGCTGCACCACCCATGACAAGAGCCTGTAAGACAACTCATCGTATAAAGAAAAATGTCACTAGATAAACTGTTGATCACTAGGTGTACTAGAGTGCATTCGTCTGCTTGTACCCCACTTTGATTAGTATACAGCAAAGATGGTTGCAAGCACTCAGAAAGTTTTATTGAGGTTTAAATCTTCATTCAAATGATGTAAAGGGGCGTTGAATGAAGATTTAAAAGTCTATAAAGCTGCTTGGCAGTGTCTATGGCAATCTATGCCACATAAAAACTGAAATGCTTCTACTTTGTTATCGAAACATTTCTACTGTAATTCTTTAATATTAGGTAGCAGCCACAGTGTTGGGACATTACCACATCTGTGCGTATTTCTCTTACTGAGGAGCTTGCCTGCTATCAATTGTGCAGGATATTATAGAACGTACACACTGTTGATGTCTAGGAGATAATGGAAGAGGAATTGTTACCGCAATTACATACTATTATGCTTTTCAGAAGATAATGTGGGTTCATTCATGTGAGTATTTTGAACTAGCAAATACCCTAATTGCTTACATGTCTGTTATAATCCCAAATCCAGTTGACATATCTGATGCACTGTTGTGTTTTTATCTGGCCATTTCCACATGTAAACTTTATGATTTCCCTCCAACTTGCATGAGCTGTGTAAACAAGGAACACAAGTGCCTCACACATTTCCTTTGCAGTTTTGGTCTAAGTAAACAGCCAGGAAAATTAAGAGACAGAGCAGTGTAACCAAGTGTGCCTTTTTTTCAGGAATATAGAATTAGCCTTGCAAAAGCAGGATAAGTGCAAATGATCTGATTATGCTGTAATGACACATTTATGAAAAAGAGTGTATGTATTGTTTCAAATGTCCTTTCACAATATATTAGATTGACAGAGAATGTGTTGTAAATTGCTCACCCATTCGCTTAACCAGAAAACAAAGGGAGATGATTAAGAAACATCAGTATTCTAAAGCAGCAATCAAAATGACCCAGTGAAGAACAACAAACCCTTCCAGAAAATGCCCCAGTAGTCTTGCTTTGTAACTGTAGGTTTATGGCCAGCATTGTTTCACATACTTTCCTGAGGTAGCAAGCAGGAGGATGGAGATAACAAATGATAGCTAGATACATGGGAACAGCATGGTGCCTATAGTATTCTCATGTTGACATTGAAGGACAGAAAATGTTTAGTGTGCTTTTACAAATTCTTGCTTAATAATCCACTAGAGGGAGCTTATGTATTACCTCTGCTGAGCCAATTATGTCAAAGCTTGCTTCTGCATAATTAAGAAATTATGAGGGGAATACCTATACTGCTTTCTTTTCTCCACCTGTTTTGGAGCTTAGAAAAGGCGTTTCTGGAGTGTTTAGTTCTAACCAGGATAGATATTTGCTTTACTCAAGTGGAAGCAGCACTCTCATTAGCATTAGCTGAGATTCACCTTCTCCGTTGGCATACTCAAACCTGAAGGAAGTTACACACCTACAGTGGAAAAACATTAGCAAGGTTTAACTTACTCTATCTTCTGTCTTTGCCTACTTCAATTCTGACTGTAAAACAGTAATTCAGTCTCTATGATTAAACAAGCAAACAACCTGGATTGTGGATGTTGCTTCCTTTTTATTTCAGCAGGACAAGGCCTTCAGCACTGTGTTTGTCTGGGACTGCTTGCTCTCCAAGGGAAAACTGTCTCCTTTTTCTGGGAGACAGTTGATATAAAAATTGGTATCCTTCACAGTATTTAACATGCAAACACGTTCAAGTATTTTCTATAATGTTAACTAATGAAAGATAGATTTAGATCTGTTATATCAGTAACATGAACTTTTGTTTAATAGCAATGATGCACTTGCAATTGCAGTTCTAGCCAAATCTAGATATAACACACTTTCAAGCTGCATACACACATGGTACAGTCTAGCTAGGTAGTCAGATATGCTATCAAAAAGCTTATCATAAAACTTGAAATTGCTGTATCCTTTACACTCATTTTGTTGCCTTTTTCTTTCTATTTTTCTGTTGGAATAGAAAACTTATGACTACACTTCAGCTGTCACCAGCTTTCAAGGTTATACTGATAGGAATGAGAAACATATTCCTAATCTGCATACCAATGCATTGAGAATGCAAAGGCAGGCTTTTTGCCATTGAAGGGATGATGATAAGGTCTTAAGTCTTTTGAATTTCTTGTGTTGTACTTGTATTATCATATGATTTCTTAAGCCAGGAATGAATATGTAAATTTCTTGCCACTGACTTGCTCCAAAATAACGGACATTAAACTTGCACAGTGGCAATTCAGAGTGTAAAATTGATTAATATTTGTTTTCAAAATGACATGCAATGATGTATGGATCCTTTTACAACTTAAATTAATACTTTAAAGAGATGAATGGTCTCTACAGAGGATGTTAAAGTTCAAGCTGAAAAATTTACATATTTATATTACAACCAACTGATAATAATTGTCGAAACAGAATGTAATGTGGTTCGTTTTTCATTTTAATCTGGTTGTACTCAAACACAGGACCTCATTAACTTCCAGCAACTAATACAGCATTATCAGTCCCCCTAAAACAGGCTTGCCTCGAATTTTTGAATTTCAAAGACTATTTCCAGCAGTGAATCACTGTTAAACACTGGGTCAGCCACTACTATGTGAACTCTGTGTCATATGCCATAGAAGCACAAAAGTTACCCAGGCTAAAGTGCTTGAGAATCCCATGGCCAGTTACCTACTTGCTACCTGATATTTGGAGTCAATATTAAAGTATGCTATAGACATCTTGCCTTTGATGGCTCACTCAGAGACAGAATGGTTTTGCTCTAAATGACCAAAGTCAGGAAATGCAACTTTATTCACTTCCTAGGTTAAGTAATGTTTTTTAACAGTAACAAAAGACCTTTCTTTAAGATACAAGTTTTGTATAAGCAAAATGAACAACTTTGGATAGAGCAAGTAAGAGAACTTTGAACATTTTGAGGATACAGCCTATGTAAATATTATTCTATTTGGATTTAAATATCAGTAACAATATAATTAGTAGTATATTGCTGTTTCAAGGAGAGAAACATAAACCAAGCATCCTATCAACATGTCTTAGTGCATTATAGGCATTCTCATACCAAATTATTAGGAAAATGCGCATCTGTAGAAGAAAGAACAGCAAGCAAATAACTTCACAGCTCTGTGATTTCCTTGTGAGATGGATACGGAATCTTCTAATCATGGTGCTTATTTCTTTCACTAAAAGTTGATGGCTATAAAAAGAGAGGAGGTAGAGTTTACAGTGCACTCTCTTCAACTTTCTTAACTTTTCCATGTAAGTACTGGTTAAAGGATAGTGTGTTTATCTTATTTCTATGAGCATAATTACTTTGAAGGAAATAATAAACTATTTTTTCTATGTAATTTTATATTTTAATAGCTAATCTGAACCAATCTGTGGTTTTGAAATTCACTGGCCTAAGGACTCACACTGACCAATCTCTTCTAGAATTCTGGTATATGGCTGGTCTGGTAGGATGGGAGAGCAAATGTAAATTTACTTTAATACTGTAACAGCTACACATAACTAAGGACTGCTCTTCACTCAGTTGGCAATATTTGGAGTATAGATGCATTTGCAGTCTCCCAAGTATATTCCTACAGGGAAGAGAGCAACATTACTAAACTAACTTCCTAACATCTAACATCTGGTACCCCAGATGTTGTCTTTTAGCAAAGATCAGGTCAGTTAGGTCAGCCCTATGGCTGCTTTGCACAGTTCTGGGAAAATCCTGAGAGGCTGAGAAAAAGAGGATGAACATTACAGAAGTGCTATAAAGAAAGTAAATATATACTTTATAAGTATAAAAGTAATGTTTACTTTAAAAGTATATATAGTAAGAATAACAAGAGCTTTTATTTAAATAAATAAATAAAATGCTAATACCTGGAATTCTATTATTTCCTATGAAGCCATCCAGACTTCCCATTATAATATCATGAAGTATGTTTTTGCAGATCTTCCTTTTAACTGCCAAGTACCTTGAGACAACCCTTTCCAACTGCACAGTGATTAGACGTTCAGTTGTTGCAACTTCATAAAGTTATAAAAATGGACTTGTTAGATGCCCCTTGCAAAACCAGTCCACAGAATAGCAGTGAGACAGCTGCCTTGTTGAATTCCCAAGCCTTACTGAATGAAGTATTCTGCATCCAGGCCATGACAAAACTTAAAGACAAAATCACAAAAAGGGCAGGTAAAGTAGTAAAGTCTCTCTTCCACCATGTGAATTCATCCATCCTACATGTTGGTCACTAAAGTATGACTGCATAATTGACTTATCATCATGAAGGGAACGTACCTTTGTATAGAGCTCTCTACCAGGATCTGAGCTATAACATATCCATAACTGATTGGGAAAACAGAGGGGTGCATATTCTGGCCACAATTTAGTGTGACTAGAACATTACCTAGAATGGTCAAAACTTAAACTGATCAAGGCTTGGAAAAGAATCTCTGAGCAACTTGGTAATAAAATAGCTGAAGAGACAACATGCTTACAAAAGAAATTACTGAATAGGTGGGGGGAAGGGAGGAGAAAACAATACCTCAAGACAGAAACACTGTATGTGACTCTAAATAATTTAATCACTTAGCAAAGTGAGAGAGACAGCATGGACAGGGTTAACTCAATCAATTAACTAAATGATCAGGCAAGGAATGGAAAAAACATTGTATATACACAGCACCTTTGATTCATGAATACCTTTTTGTGTTCAATTGCAAACATGATATTACAGAATAGCATAGAGAAAAATAATATGGGCAAGCAACATTTTAGAATGATTTCTGAAAAATTACATAGATAGTATCCCTTTGATTAGGAAAGGAAAGCTTAAGGAAGGATTTGTGAGAATTATATAAAAACATGCCTTAAACATGGAAAAGATGGATTGAGAATACATAGACACCATTTCTTATACTTCATCACTGAGGAGGCAATCTGTGAAATTACAGAGCAGCAGGCATATAGAAATATATATTTATTTACATGGTTCCTATTTCATCAAAACAGGACTCCATAATATATTTGGATGTTAAAAATGTGTTCAGAAGGTGACTGGAGAAATTTCAGGAAAAAAAAGCCTCCATCAGGGATTATTAAACACAGCGATACAGATGTAAACAGCAGTCCCTGAACTCTGGAAAATGGTACAATGAGTGTGATAAGGAAACTTTAATTTGGTTGCTTCAGCCTTTTGCTTTTGCTTTTGTTTTTTGCAAACATGCAGGAGACAGGATGTAAGGCTAGATACTTGCACACAGCATACCCACTGCTGTGCTCTGACAGGCACAACAGCAGCAAAATCAAGAATGGGAACACAGGAGTGCTTGTTCTACTTAAATCACAGCTAAGCAAATCACAGAATATTTTGTTTTTCAACCCCACCAAAAATACTGGTAAATTTTCTTATTGTAGCAAAAGTCTTAGCCAGTGAAACTGGGCATTTCTAGTGCAAATTCTGGCAATTCCTATGAGGAAATGTGGGCATCCTAAGCCATCAGAAATATATATTTACACATGGAAATTGTTAGCAATACTGCTCTTCTTTTCCCTAGAGACAGCTCCATTGCAACAGAGCTTGGGATACACATGCACACACACACACACACGCACGCACAGAGAAACAATCAATAGATGCACTTAGAAAGCCTGTTATACCATGTTGTGCTTCATGGATTTTGATAATATCAATCATAATTGAGTTAGATATAATCCATCTGACTTTCAGTACACTGGGGTCAGCTGGGGACGCAATGCCTCACTTCACATCAATTACCACATACAGTAAGGTGGTGGTGAGCAATTCCATTCGATAGTTTGCAGCTATAAATAATTATATGGCAATAGCAGTAAAGTTGGCTCTTGGGCACAATACAGAACATGAATTTTCATTTACTTATATCTCAGAAGCTGTTAGGCCTACTGGCTTGAAATGTGAACCCTGATTAGGTATATCAGTCTTTCCATTAATACTATACGTGTAGTTGGTATATGGTTTTGAATGAACATTTTATGCTTTCTTTTACTTCAGGAGAATATTTTCATTACAAATACAACCACATGATACATAAAGACTGATCAGAAATTGCTATGTCAAAGCAAACTTGGTCTCATGCTCCTTTAATATATTGTTCCATCTTTCATTCAGTTTAGGGTCTGTCCTGTCCAAGTCTCTACGGGATTTCAGTAAGATGCTTTTTGCATTCTGTATAATAAATTCTCAGCAATTTGAAAACACACAGAGTAAACCAATTTTATTAATCAGAAGAATAGTACAGAAAATTTGCAAAAAAAATCAGATATTTTTTTACTTCCTTTCTTTGGCTGGATACCTATTCCTTTTAGAATAGAATCATAGAATCATAAAATAGTTAGTATTGGAAAGGACCTTAAGATCATCAAGTTCCAACCCCCTGCTATGGGCAGGGACACCTCACACTAAACCATGTTACCCAATACTGTTATTTATGACACACTCTGTGTTTTAAGAGCATCAGTCAACAGAGACAGGGTAGATATAGGTATGAAGTCAGATTAAGAATAAGGTAGGAGAATGGGAAGGAGTTTAGTTGATTTGAATTTGAAAATCAGAGAAGAACCAGGTGGAGGGACACCTAAGGAAGGCTGGGTAAGTACCAGAAGAACAGAGTGATGATGAAGAGAACTGGAAGAAGTATGATTGAAGAAGCCCAGTCTTCCTAAAACAGGGAGTTATCTCTATGGCCAACAAAAATGCAATAAAATTCACTCGAAGTTTTAAAAGCAACATGGAAGAGGGGGCTGGGAGAAGTGAAGATTCAAGATGGTATGAGAATTAAATTAATAATTTGCCTAAAAAACCCCACCTACTTATAAAAATTTTATAATCAAACCTTTTATTAAAGGTGATGAGTGTCGGTGGAGTCTCCATGTACACTCCTACTCGTGTGACATGGATAAGAAATGAAATACCCTAATAAAGTAACAAATTTGGATGTTTTTCTACATTTGAACTAGACAGGATTTTTCAGGAATATCTGCTATGTATAACAAAGCTTTTAAAGAGTAAGAATTTGGTTCAAAATGAACAAAGAATCACAGCCTCCCAGTACTTGTCCATATTCTTGACACTTTCAAAAATTAAGCTTTACACTGTCGTAGGGAGAGTGTCTTGTTGAAATAATGCTGAGACTCTCTGCAGAACTAGCATGCTGTGATGCATTGATTTTTGTCTTATCAGAAGGTAGACAAGGCTGTGAAATTGAAACATATCTGGTCTGTGGTCATTTATTTATGTACAACATATTTCTGTCAAGAAGAAAGCAATCACAGCTAGCAGCTTCTGCCATATATCATATTCCACCACTGATCACAGAATGAATATAGGAACATGCTATGTTCTCTCCTAGAGATATCTGGGATGGAAAGAGGCAAATATTACTGGTAAGCTTATTTTCAGAAGTGAGGGTGCCACAAGCAGGTGTTGCAAAGCACTCGCACAGAATGCTATGAGCAGCTTACAGAGATGCCTGGGCTGGAGGTGTTGTGCAGGAAAAAAGGTAGGGAAAAATGGTGTTAGGGCAATGACAGGGATCAAATCCAAGAGTGCTGATGTGAAATGGGGTAGACATGACTATGTGACACGAGGAGGGATTCAACAGTCAAGTACAGGAAAAAAAAAGATGCCTCAGAGCAAGATACTGCCGAAAGATACGGATTTTAGGAAAGTGTCTTTCTCTTTCTTTGCCCCTGACCTGAGGACCAATTGTGAAAATTACTAGCATTTTGAACAGTAAGGAAAATCAAAACATTTGTAACCTGAGAAAGTATTAATCTAGGAAAAAGTCTTCTAACTAGGAGGAAGATTAAATGCATTAACAGATGCATTAGATAGATGTGCAATAGATGTCATAGATATTTGAAAAAGTTAATGATTTAAAAGAGAGGCAATTACTTGTACCAAAGGAACACATAGGTGTCATTAATACTAGATGAATCACTAAAAAACTTCTAAATAAAAATGGGAAGGTTTGCTGTATGATCAAGTAAGAACTGTATCCTTAATTAGGGTTTGATAGGCTGGATCTAATTTTAGTAATGCAACATATGTAAAAATTAGCACCCATGGCTTTGGGAGGCCAAGGTCACAGTCTATATAGCAAAATCTTGCTGATCAGAGACCTAGTATTTAGCAGCATGAATTGAACTGCAATCAACAAGGAGCCTGATTTCTGTTGTAAATTGGTATTTAGCAGCATGATATGAAATGCAATCAAGGGAGAACTCATAGCATTTTCTAGGGGAACCAAATGGATAGTTTCCAACCTCATTACACAAAATATTTGTAGCAGTTTAAATTAGATTGGAAAAGATCCCAAATTATTTGAACATGAGATCTGTGGAAGGAGAACTTTCTAAGTATGTTTTACATCAGAAACCTGCACAAATCTAAAGGTTCTAGTAAAAGCTTTGCTCTAGGTGTGTCTTTTCTGATTTTTTTACATTGTAAAAGGAAAAAAATCTGAAAAGGCACTGTAATATAACAAGTAAGTATTTTGTTGTTGCTTTTTTTTTCCACTCTGCTCTTCCATTAATTTCTCTGCCCTATAGCATGCTGCAACACCTCTATGGGTTGCAGGTATCGTTGTTGGTTTTTTTTCAGCAAACTGTAATATTTCCCAGAAAAATTGCAGCACATCTTGGTAAGAAAGGTATATTGCCTTGTGTCATAGATCAGTTTCTTGATGCCACTGTTCAGAGGGTTAAAGAGCATAGCACAAAGTAATCATCCCTAGACATAATTACTCACCATGAACCTGATGTGCTGTGCATCATCCCAGTTGGCACTGTTTTCCCTGTAATTATGTTATCAATCAGATATTATACTTCAAAGCTGATATTTCATAATATTCTTACCATTGAATATTTTAGCAACCACCTTTCTCACTGATTTTCTATATTTGGGGTTTGTCTCATGTTTTATTTCATCTTCTTCCTCAATCACAGCCAACGGTCAATTTAAAGGTCTGGCTACCCAGCCTGTTGCCATACCTCTGCATATTCATGAGTAAAATCTTCCCATATCCACATGGCAAACCTTTCAAACTGTCATAAGGAAGAAATAATCACCTTTTCTTTAAAATCTAACAAAGCCCACCAGAGCTGTGTTCTTTGTATAATAGTTAACATTGTCACTTGTAATCAATTTATTTTAATGGTAAAGACAGTATTCTCATGACAAGTCAAAGACCTTTGGAAACAGTACATCTGTGCCTGCTATTTAAGCACATACAGACACAAAGAAGCAGAATATATTAGAAACAAAAAATATGTCAGCTTGTATAATGGTCCTATTGTTTGCTCCACCAGAGAGGGATTGTGCCATAACATATGACGCTGAATGTGCTTTTCTTGTTCTACAGCCTTCATAATAAAGTATTTGATGCAAATACTCTAATCACATGGAGAAGATGCGGATGTTAGTTGTCCTTCCTTTTATTGCTACCCCTTCTGCCTCAAGAAATGTATTTTTATAAATATTAAAAGAACCAAGAAGCAGATTGATGGAATCCTGCTTTAATGTGTTACTTTTAATAGCAGGTGCTTGCTTCATACTTGCCTCAATATAAGCCCCCTCTGCGAGACACTGAAGCGACATTCTTGTAATGTTTAGAAATGACACCTGTCTTGTGGCTTCACCATTAGGTTGCTTAATTATTTTGTATATGATAAAACAGAAGAGGCAAGGAAAGGCACAGAGACTAGCATATACCCTATGCAAATATATTGAATTGCTCTGTATAGCACTGTAACTGTATGTAGCTCTGTGCAGCATTTCCTAATGGGTAGTGCCCATGATTTACAGAAATTAAAGTGGGTTTCTAGGAAGAGCTAGATAGGTCAGTTCACTCTTTTATAACACTTCTGCCTGAGCAGGGGAAGTCTAAGGTGAAACTTCAAATATACAAACTGACCTTAAGTAACAAGGAGCATATTGACATTTAATTATGCTGCATGGACCCTAGAATTACCAAGTGCTAAACTAGCTCATCCAGTTCAGTATTTCTTTTTCTTCTCACTCATTTATCGGTGCTTGATAAAGAATGGGAAACAACTACCCACAAGAGAGGGAAAAGGGCAGGAATAACTGTGGAGAGGACTACAGCTTGCCACTGGGGCCAGAGGCAGAAAGGCATCACACGTCCTCCCCAGCTGCACTATAGAAAGTGACATTCTCTACAGACAGACAGCAAGCCGCTTGGCAAACCTGCCTTTTCTCTGGCTGTGCACATAGCTCTGCGCTAACTACTTGAAAGCTGCTCAACTTTCTGTAATGGGAAAAAGGGGCCCTCCAGGAAACAAACAAGACAGGGATGCATTCTTTTACCACAGCATACTTTGTGTGCAGGTACACAAAACTATCAGAAGCATCAGCCTCAATCCTACTACCTACTATTACACATCTCATGAGAGTTTTGCAGCAGATTTCTGGATTATACAAGTTTCCAGACTTTCACTTTGACACACCTAAACAGTTTCTTCCTGAGTCATTTAATGAATATACTAGATCTTTTCTGTCTACCTGGAGTCGGAATGAAATGACAGGGCAAGTAGACACTCCTCTGTTTTCCCTTCCTGGTCACTCATTAATTGGGCTATTACATGCATGCCTACATGGGAATAGTACGTGTGGTTGAGAAGCACATGGGGCTTAGAAAATCCATGGCTTCCATGTTAAATATCAAATTTCATACTTTTTTCCTTATGGAAACCAAGGAGACTTCATATGTGAGTCAGCTACTGCAGAGTACACCAAAACCTATATAAAACCAACACTAATTAAACTGAATAGACTAAATATTGCCTGCTGCAGCATGCAGCCACTATGAAACACCAGAAATAAAATCAGAGATGCAATTAAAAAGCCCTGTTAGGAGTACCTGATGTCATGCATCTAGATCCATGTGGCCATTAGTGTCTGGCATGAGCAGAAGGGGCCTAGAGTGGTTAGTATAATGGTTGAAGCTGCTCGGGACTCATTAATAACCTCTGCAACCCCTCCCCCAGACACTGGACAATGTAACAGAATTCCTACATCTCAAAAGTCCTCTCTATAAACAGAGATGAAATCTGAATATTCAAACCTCCATCCCTCCTGCTGAGCACAGCTGAGCATGCTGCAGCTTAACTTCAAAGGCAAGAGAACCATGAGAAAGGAAGCGAGGGCTTGGAGTGCACACTTGACTCAGCACTGGTGCCTGGCTAAGCTAGATGACTATTGTGTGTGCACTATTAAACAGTACTGTAATGTACACAGCAGACCTTCAGCTTTGGAAAAACAGACTCAACATTTGGCTATTCTCACAAAAGCTCAAATGCACCTAATTATTATTTGACTATTATTTTGCATTTTTAAAGGCCAAGACAGCTCTGAAATAATTTAAAGACCAAGACAGCTCTGAAATAATACACTGCTGTATTATAATTTACTGTGGGTTCAGGTAGTAATTCAGGCTATGCAGTGAGAGTCGCACACAAGCTTTCCCTCCAGTATTACAGAAGTTACTTTTTGCTGAGAACAGGTGCTTCAGACCATGGAGCTTTTGAATCCTGCAGTGTGTGGATAGGACCATAAAGGGAATGGATACCAACCTCCACACACTTAGTCTGTGCAGTGAAGCCAGAGCTGTAAGCTAAGGATGGGAATTCTGATGCCTGGGGCACAAGAAGATTCAGGCTCACACTGCAATAGCCAAGACTGTGGTGATTTTAAAAAATGCTCAGGGATTTGGAGATCCAACTGCAATTCCCTGTATTGCTCAATTTCTGAATTCACATCTTCTGTATGCCAAACAGGTACCCAAACTGGTGGTAGTTCAGAGGATGACTGTAAGTGGTAGGTCCTCCTAGCTTAACAATGTTCCAATTTCCTTCTCCCCATCCCATTCTGTACTGCTGCACTGAAGCAAAAGCAACATTCCTCCAAAGTATTTCCCCAGATTACATGTTTAAGATTTAGACTGCAGAAAACTAGTATTCTCTTTGAGGGAGTAGGACAAAAAAGATACCTTTATCTGACTGTCTGCTTATGGACTATATCCAGCATTTTCATCTAGCATTCTATGCAAGTATCTTTAGTGAGACCTTAATACATTCAAGATCATCTCTACTGAACAGGCACAAAGCAGCCTGAGAGCTTGCTTGTAAAAGTGCAACAGAGGGCTTGCAGGAGCACTTCTTTCTGAAGGAGTGACCAGGCAGCTCCCATTTAAGCAGGATACTGTGAAGAAAATGATTTGCGCATTTTTAGGACTTTAACCATTGCAATTGTTTTGTTGCTAGAACAGTACACAGCTTGAAGTGTTTGAAATGAACCACGTAACTATAATGCAGCCAGACGGTAGCACTGCTGATATCCCTGGCAAACCTATTAAAAGTTGCCACATCTGAGGCGAAGATTGATTTACCTTAGTCCTTTAGAAACACCAACTGAACTGCAATCTGTTTGGTTCTGGTGGTGGACTTGTTGCTTCTTTTATCCTTAATAGGAACACAACTATTTATAGGATCATAGAATCATAGAATAGTTGGGTTTGGAAAGGACCTTAAGATCATCTAGTTCCAACCCTCCTGCCATGGGCAGGGACACCTTGCACTAAACCATATCACTCAAGGCCTCGTCCAACCTGGCCTTGAACACTGCCAGGGATGGAGCATTAACAACTGCCCTGGGAAACCTATTCCAGTGCCTCACCACCCTTACAGGAAAGAATTTCCTCCTTATATGCAGTCTAAACTTCCCCTGTTTAAGTTTTAACTCATTCCCCCTTGTCCTATCACTACAGTCCCTAACGAAGAGTCCATCCCCATCATCCCTGTAGGCCCCCTTCAGATACTGGAAGGCTTCTATGAGGTCTCCACGCATCCTTCTCTTCTCCAGGCTGAGCAGCCTTGACTTTTTCAGCCTATCTTCATACGGAGGTGCTCCAGTCCCCTGATCATCCTCGTGGCCTCCTCTGGACGTGTTCCATCTCATCCATGTCCTCTTTATGTTGAGGACACCAGAACTGCACACAATACTCCAAGTGAGGTCTCATGAGAGCAGAGTAGAGGGGCAGGATTACCTCCTTCGACCTGCTGGTCACACTCCTTTTGATGTAGCCCAGGATACGGTTGGCTTTCTGGGCTGCAAGTGCACACTGAAGCCAGCTCCTGTTCATTTTCTCATCAACCATCACTCCCAAGTCCTTCTCTGCAGGGCTGCTCTGAATCTCTTCTCTGGCCAACCTGTAGCTGTGCCTGGGATTGCTCTGACCCAGGTGTAGGACCTTGCTCTTGTCATGGTTAAACTTCATGAGGTTGGCATCAGCCCACCTCACAAGCGTGTCAAGGTCCCTCTGAATGGCATTCCTTGCCTCCAGTGTATCAACCAAACCACACAGCTTGGTGTCATCGGCAAGCTTGCTGAGGGCACACTCAATCCCACTGTCCATGTCAGCGACAAAGATGTTGAACAAGACCAGTCCCAACACCGATCCCTGAGGGACACCACTCATTACTGGTCTCCAATTGGACATTGAACCATCGACCACAACTCTTTGTGTGCGGCCATCCAGCCAGCTCTTTAACCACGGATTGGTCCATCCATCAAATTGATGCCTCTTCAATTTAGAGCCAAGGATGTTGTGTGGGACAGTGTTGAACACTTTGCACAAGTCCAGGTAGATGACATCAACTGCTCTACCCCTGTCCATCAGTTCCGTAGCCCCATCATAGAAGGCCACCAAGTTGGTCAGGCAGCATTTACCCTTAGTGAAGCCATGCTGGCTGTCACCAAGCACCTCGTTGTTTTTCATGTGCCTTAGCATGCCTTCCAGGAGAATCTGCTCCAAGATTTTGCCAGGCACAGAGGTGAGACTGACTGGTCTGTAATTCCCTGGGTCATCCATTTTCCCCTTCTTGAAAATGGGGTTATATTTCCCTTTTTCCAGTCTTTGGGAACTTCACCTGACTGCCATGATTTTTCAAATATGATGGCCAGCGGCATAACAACTTCATTCGCCAGCTCCTTCAACACCCATGGATGGATTTCATCAGTACCCATGGACTTGTGCATCTTCAGATTTTTTAGGATGGTCTCAAACCAGGTCCTCTCCTACAGTGGGCCCAAGGTCTTCATTCTCACAGTCCCTGCGTCTCAGCCTTCTCCAAATCCTGTGTAGCTAGTTCTCCTGAGAGCTTCCTGAGGGGGCCTATGCTCTCCTTAGTCTGTTTTTTATTTGCTACGTACCTATAGAATCCCTTCCTGTTATCCTTAACATCCCTAGCCAAGTCTAATTCTAACTGCGCCTTAGCTTTCCTAACCTGGTCTCTAGCTTCCTGGACAACATCCCTGTATCTTTCCAGGCCGCGTGTCCTTGCTTCCACTTTCTGTAAGACTCTTTTTTCATTTGAATTTTCCTCAGGAGCTCCTTATCCACCCAAGGAGGTCTCCTGGCCCTCCTGCTGCACTTCCTTCTAGTTGGGATGGAACACTCCTGAGCTTGTAGCAAGTGATCCTTGAATATCAATCAAGAGTCTTGGCCCCCCCTGCCCTCTAAGGCTATATCCCATGGAACCTTACTAAGCAGGTTCCTGAAGAGCCCAAAGTCTGCTCTTCGTAAGTCCAGGGCAGTGAGCTTGCTGCACACTCTTCTCACAGTCCTGAGGATCTCAAATTCAACCATCAATTTTGGTCACTCATAATTTCTGCTCTCTCTCTGGGCTCTCAGATTTATCCCAGTGATTCCCTTTTAGCCAGCACTTTTTAATTATCTCTACTGCAAGTCCCATTCTAAAAGATGAAAATATAAGAGAATTTGTGCAATCTATGCCAAAATATTTCAACACACCCTTGTCAGGCTTTAATAGCATCATTGCCTCTTGCTGAGTGTAGTGGTTCTCTGAAGTCTAGATGGTAGAAATAGAAATGTGGGCTGGTAATACAGTGATAGACTCAATTTTTCACTGTCAGTGAAAGCATTTTTATTAAGAAGATATGTTAAAAACAAAAGGTTTTCAAGAACATGCAATGAGGTGAATTGCAGTTGGGAAAGCTATCTTTACACCGAAAGCAGACACGGAAGTCTATCCTCATGGGTATCTTTAAAGAACACAGATCTGTGATTAATCTTACTGGCCATTGTATGTCATATAAATACCATCAAAATCTCAGCATGTATCTGGCAGTAAAAATACCTGATTGTTATTAAATAAAAAGTGAGGTGATGATGACAGTTTTCCATAGTTCAGCACATTGTTTATTTCATGGATCACAGGTTTGGGGCTGAGAAGAGTAGGAGCAGGGCAGAAACGTTCATTTCAGGTCCTGATCCTGAAAACTTTTAAACCTTAGTCTTATTTAACAGAGAGGCTTGTATGTATGAATTACATATGTGCACAGCTATGTCTGAACTCAGGCACTAAATATTTAATCAGTAAACTATCTTGCTGGTATACAACCTTAACTATCTTGCTGGTATACAACTTTAACTGAGTAGTGCATCACTACAAGTGTAAACTGAACTGTAAATTCATTTCGCCAACAAAGATTCTTTAGCAGAGATTATTTTAATTATGCAACATGCGAAAACTTCAAGATCTGTCACAAAGAGAAATATATAACAAGGTGCCTTTGCCTTATTAGAACTGAATGCATACTTGCAACTAAACATCCTATGCTGTGCCAAGGAAAACGTGCAGCTGCTTTTTTTTTTACAGTTGCTGTCTACCTTATTTATCCTACTAAGGTTGAACACAGCAAACTGAGTGTCCATCAAGAAGCTCTGCTCCTTTAACACCTCCCACAGCTGCTGTCTCTGATGTAACTTTGAATGCAGCAAATCAAAGAAAATCTTCACTCATATCTGCTCTCATCAGTATCAAGAAAAGCCAACCTCTCATTGTGTCCGCAACATTTATTAAGACAGTAAGGAGGGGAAAAAGAGTCTGGAAAGATGTTAGTGAGATTGCTACTACCTAATTTAAAGGGAAGCCAAAGCAGTTTTAGTTTTTGAGCTGATTAGTTACTTAACATCATGGTTTTGAGATGATTAACACAGTTTTGTTCAGCCAGCCACTATCTGTGCAATGACAGATTAAATTTTTATTTTAATTACTACCATAAACCAGATTTGTTCTGAAGGTGCTGTTAGTATATTTATAAAATGTTTGATGTTAGCTCATCTGATTAAAAATTATAGGTAATTAGATGAACAATTTATCGCAGTTTTTACTAACTCAAAACATTCTTGGTAATCCTAGCAGACAAGGCAAAGTCTGAATTTATATGGAGCAAAGACATCCTAATCAAGCCATTCAAAGTGTTCCATCACATCAGGGATGGGACCTGCACTAAAGAGAGCACTGTCCTGTTAATGATCAGGCTGGTGTATGTAGATGTACAAGCTACCAGCACAACATATCACTATCCAAATTTTCCAATCTATCATGACATAAAGAAACAGTTTTGCAGAGTGAATATGTGAAGTTCAAGTCTGTTCATTTGTTCCTCACAACAATGTGACGTTATATTGGTTTTATTTTCCCCAACCTGTCTGACATAAAGCAGTATTCATCTTTTAATAAGATACTCCAAAAGTTAGGGGTATCAGGAGAAATGGGTAAAAAAATCCCTTTCTCAATCTGCACAGATTACTTTTTTCAAAGTTTTCGTGAGATGAAATCATGATGATGGCAGGTGAGCATTATCTAGACACCTCACATGATATTGTTTCAGGGTACTTCAAATACCTAACTTAAAAGCACATTTTATTAGAAGTACAATGATAGATATTTCCTTGTCAAAAGAGTCAGAAAAAAAATGATTTTAAGAAACTAATCATGTTTTACTTTTATTCTCTTTTTGCCTCTAAAGATGGAAAAAAGTGGAAATCAAAATGCCTATAGAGCTCAAGGGCTCTAAAAGTTGCCATTACACTTCATGAGAAATCAAAGATGTTATTTTTTATAGAATTATTAAAAAACTTTCTCTTAGTCATGGCAGATTAAAGAATAAGTCCAGGCACATCTACATCCTGAAGGCCAAATGAGAACTCATGAGCACTGATGCAAATGCAGAATATGTTCGACTGATTTCTGCAGAGGGCTGTGTTTTTTTTTTAAGTACATAAAACCACGTTGCAAAATAGTTAAACCCACTATGAAATGTTCTTACCTATGTTATTAAAAAGTGCCTCTATAGCCTCATCTACCTGTTTTTAGAGAGAAAATATTGTTCATTAGTACCTGACTTGCGACTTGGAGTCGCCTCTAATACAACTATCATTTTAGCTTAGCTGAAACTATCCATTATTAGGCACAAGTTAGCTATAGATTTAATGAGCAATTTCTTCCATATCATACACCAGGAGATCAGATGAGGGGTAAAAAATCCGTTAAAAATAAAGAGTAATTCCTTTTAGTATCGATAATTCCTTTTAGCATTATTTCCCATTTTAAAAGGAAAAATGGAATCTGACAATCAAAGTAAGCCTGTTACATTTCCCTTGTTCTAATAAATGAAACTATTCTGATACAAAAAGATGAATTAATAATTCCTGCGTATCACCATCAGAGACTGTCTATGGAAAAAAATAACCCTTTTCCATTTGAATTGTTCCAGTAACATTTATTTTTCTCTTTCCATCTGGAAACACTGTGGGTATCATGAGAATTGTAGTGAAGCTGATTGGGGTCATGTGTGAGGGCACTGGGATCATAGCCAATGTCACATCCAGCCTCCCGCAGCTTCAACAGCTCCCAGAGAGAGTGTAAGTACAAATCTGTGGCATATTGGGAAATGAGGGTGGTAACAACTGAGGTCAGTGGCCAGAGTGTTTCAAATAGTCTTGGGAGCAGTGATCAGCTCTTATCAGCAGATATACTGAATGGAGTTTCAATAAGGAATGGTGTATCCCACAGGAATGGTGCTCTAATTCTGTGGCTTTATGAAATTTGAATTAGAAATACATAAAGCTTACAAATTGCATGTAGAGAGCCTTCTGTCTTCATCTGCCACAGAAGTTACAACAACAGATCTGATGCTTTTCATTTATTTACTTGTTTAATAACATTGCCGAGAAGAAAATTAGAAGACAATAAAATCAGTATTTTAAGTACAGTAAGACTTAGTTTCCCGGTCCCTCAAAGAAAGCCAAATGTGACTAAAATCTATATCAGTAGGAGTAAAAGCAGGCTTTGACACACTCTTCATGCAATGTCTTCCTGAGACTGAAAACTACGTGGAAGATGTGCTGTGTATGCTGTATTTCGTATCATAAAACATGAGTTGATTTGTCTCGTATGAAATTGGACTTTGTACAGCAACTATGAAACATCATCTCAACTTAGCAAAGATGGTGAATCAGATAGTCTAAATGTGCTACTCAAGGTCACACAGAAGATCAGCGAGAGCTGGGACTGCCCACCCCAGGCTTTGCTCCAGCTATGCACTTGTTAGAAAAGCTGGCACACAAACAGTGGTACAGTGACTTCAGAGACAGCCATATTCACTGCCTTCACACTGCAACACATCTATATTGAAGTCTGCAGAGAACTTTGAGAAGCATCCTTTCCTATAAAAGCATACAGAACCATGATAAAAAATCTGTGAGGAGAAAACAGTGCTGAGTAGCAGATGCCTTCTAAAACTGCCCCAAGAACATGGCTGTTACTCCACACTTCAGTGTGTTGAACACAGTACACTAACTCCCCTAAGCTATGGGACACCAAACCCCTGAGAGCATGCTGAAGACAAGATACGTCTGAAAGCCCCTCTCTCTGATGAACTCAATGGTATAATTACAGTGGAATATAACTTCTGCCAGAGCACATTGAGCTCCTGACTCTATTTTATACCACAGTCTGGTAGCTGGAGCTTTTACCCATGACATGGCAAAATCCAGTCCTTGCTCATCTTGTCCTGAGGGTGTTCAGTGTCCCTTGGAAGAAAGCTGGCTACAGGATAGCAGGAGGTAGCTGGGTAGAGGTGACACTCTGCAGGGTGCTCTCTGGATTCTAGTTCTGGTTCAGATGCAGAAACCAGTTCTGCTTTCCTTTCCTCTTTTCACTGAGAGTCAGTGGATAAAGTACCTAGGCAACTGGACTAGACCATGCAAACCCAAAGCTCCTTGTCCTCCAACAGGGTTTTCATCACTGAGCTTGGATCGTTTTCCTTCTTGCTCACACCTTATGACTCATGTGACAAGACAAAGGAAACTGAAGCCCTGCAATTTTTGCCCTGGGGGTACAGGTACTAACATATGCTCCTCAGGGAATCTGAGCCTGTGTATGCTAGGTCCATGAATCCTACCAAGCCTGGGTATGAGATACATTAAAGCACACATCTCAGTCAAGATGACAGCTGTTGCAGGCATGTGCAACTGTCCTGTGTTCCATTAGCATCAATTAAGTATACTGTTAAATACACACAACTTCTCAATAATATTAACTACAGAAAACCACTGATTCTTTAACTGAGGTGGAAATGAATGGGGGAATGCTCCTGCAGAGGAGGCATTTTTCTAATGAAAACAGTTTGATAGCCTCAACTGACATTATGACTTTTTGTTCAGACAAAAGTGAATTCTCTAGGCTAAGGAGTCTAACTGACTGGTATCATCTCCACAGAGTATATTCCAATTTCACCTTGCCACTATGCAAAGAACAACCAAAGATTCAACTTTTAATCTTTCCAAAGCCATGAATGTTTTCATTGAAGTAAGCAGGTATGGGATGCATTAGGTCATGCCGTGTCCCAGAACCTACTCTGAAATTACTCAGAACTCTAAATGTTCTTCTTAAAAAGAACCTTTTATGTGATTATTTGTCACTTTACAGAGCCACACATATGTCTATAAACATGTGCATGTATATAAATCTATGCCTGTATATGTGTGTGTGTACATATATATATATAATCTGAGGGAGAAGGGAATAGAAATCACCATCTGTGCTTTAGTTTACACTTATACTTTTCACCTCCTCAAAAATACAAGTTTCTGAATCATAGAATCATAGAACAGTTAGGGTTGGAAAGGACCCTAAGGTCATCTAGTTCCAACCCCCCTGCCATGGACAGGGACACCTCACACTAAATCATGTCACCCAAGGCCTCGTCCAACCTGGCCTTGCGCACCGCCAGGGATGGAGCATTCACAGTTTCCCTGGGCAACCCACTCCAGTGCCTCACCACCATAACAGGAAAGAACTTCTTCCTTATATCCAATCTAAACTTCCCCTGTTTAAGTTTTAACCCATTTTCCCTTGTCCTATCACTACAGTCCCTAATGAAGAGTCCCTCCCCACATCCTTATAGCCCCCCTTCAGACACTGGAAGGCTGCCATGAGGTCTAAAGGCTGCTATGAGGTCTATGAAGTGGCAGACCACTCTTGGATTTCTCTTGAGATCATCAGCAACATTGCACCATTACACCTTAGTGCTTCAAGAGCAGATGAACACGTCTTCTAATTAGAATTCCCTATTATTTAAAAGGTAGAGTATTGTTAATCCCATGCTCTCAGCTTGTTAAACAACAGTAAAATCAGTAGACAACCTTCATGCATTCTCTCATGCTAGCCTGTTAAGCTATTTCTGGACTTTAAATTGTACTTAGACTGCAAAACCACATAGATATTTCATAAGCTGAAAAATTCCTTACTATGTTTTGAGATTTCTTATGTATAAATTAGATTCTAGTTCAAGTATTTACTTACCCACTTAAATGTGAGGTTAAGGCAGCTGGCAAATACAATATGCAATGCACAATGTGCTGCCGGGTTCTTAGCATGTAAAAGAAGATTCTAATGGGAGTATCACAGACTTGAAAGTGAATAGGTATTAGAGCAGTATTTTTTTGATCTTTTCATTTGCTAGATTCCATTTGACAAGTATGGCAAAATCCGAGAAATGACAAGGGCCAAGGTATTTTTCACAGGCATGACCTAACCATTTAACCTCAGCCTGCAAGGAAATGTAGTCAGCACAAGTGTGATGAGCTCCAAAAATTTTGAAATCCTATAAACTAGAGCAGAAATTCTCTCACCAGGTTTCCGTAATTTTAGAACCAAGAGAGAATATTTGAACAAAACATTGTTGACCAATTTGTTAAAAGTTGCTCCAGTCCTCCCCAGTTAAGTAGGTAACAGTGTTAACATAATTTATCAGGTATATTTCACCTAACAGCAACTTTCTGACTAAAACTGGTTTTGTTTTTTTCGGTTATGAAATGCATCTCATAGTTTTAAGAGATCTTACTGCACATTATGGGAAATGCCTGGTTTGTTCTCGAGAAGCACAGTAGCTTCAACGCTACCAGTTCTGCAGCTTCTGATATAACCATGAAGGAGAAACACGTCTCTGAGGGAAGTAGGCCCAAGTCAGCTTGCATCTGAATGAAACTTCTAGTTTTCTGTTAATAGTCCTGTGTCACTTGCTGGAGCCCAGCTACAGCAGGGGTGTGCATGAGCTTTCCTGCACTTGCCAAGCACACCCAAGACACCCAAGTTTTTGGGTGCTAGGTGCAGTGAAGGAAAGTCAATATTCGTAATGTTTTACATTGTCTATTTCTACATGAAAAGCTTGCAAAACCTGTTTATATCCAGGAGCTACAGATATCCTACACTGTCACTGGGTTCTTTTGTACCTTTAAGCTGCCCTTTTCCTTCCCAAGTGTCATGTCTCTCCCTTCCCCCTCCAGTTCTCTCCCACCTTCTGCTCCCTCTCCCCCAGTTAATATGTTGCATCTTATTTCATGCTGTGACACCATTAGTGGAATCTAATCTCTTCTCTAAAGTAGAGTATTAGTGTTGGTTGGGGCCACTTATGAGGTCATATGCTCACACAGCACTTATCTGAAGTAAATGCCTTGTAGCTAATCAGGAAAAGGTAACATGCCGTCACCCTGCCCATAGCTTCCCAGCACCCAAATTCCACTCATTTACAGTGAGAGAACCCCCAAGCAGCCCAAGCTATGTTTTTGCTTTCAAATGACAGAAGCCATAGCCCTTAAGTGACTAGGATGGAATAAGAAGGGAATAAACAATTAGACAGGGCTGCTGGAACAAATCTTCCTGTTTCATTTTTCTTCTTCACTTGTCTCAGCGGGAGTAGTTTTACCTCCTATTGACACCCATTGTGCTCTTGGCTGCTCGCTATGATGCAGCTGTTTTCTTAATGCCTATCAACCCTCTGCATTTTTATGATGCAAAGGTGATTTGTTAATACAAATGCTGAAACCTTAATAATAGTGAATCCCAGTTCTGATCAATGATACTGCACCTTGGCAGGGAATGTATCAATGCTTATGGATTCATTTAAAAGTCATCTGCACAAGGCTGCTGATCTTTTATTTAAAAATATCTACACATAAGAAATATACCTGCTCTGTTACACTGACGTTTCTGATTCTACTGGGTGCAGTAATATGCAATGCAGTGCTACTGTGTCCTGTGATACCTGCTTAGTCTCATATCTACCATTTTCTATCTGCTCTGAAGACTACATTTAAACACAAACTCAGTCCTCTAATAAAATCTTCAAATCCCTGTTATGCTCAGCCCTCTTGGAAAGATACTTTGATGTACCTGTTCATCTCCAAAGGTAATTCCAAGGCAGAATAAACAGCCTCCTGATTCTCAATACCCTTTTTTGTTTCATTATCAAGACCTCAGCACAAACCAAATGTTACCACCACCTAAGCACCAGCTGAATTGTACCTGGGCTTACAAAGCAGTGTGATGATATCATTTCAGAAAGGGCATGATCTATCAAAGTTGCACATGTGACAGGCCACACCTCGAAATACCATTGTGTTCAAAAGTAAATACACAGTCTTTAAAGATGACAGACTGGTTCTTCTTTCCTTTATGGCACTGCTGAATGGATGTTGGTTTATTCACACCAATAGATGTGTGCTAGTGCAAAGTGATATTAGATTAAAAGCAGGTCAGGAATAATGAAGTTTAATAAAAATACCCCTGTATGTAGCTGACATTAGTGTGCATAATTTATAGAGAAGTGCCTTTTTAAAATGTGAAATAAGCCTGAGCGAACTTCATTCCTTAGATATTCTCAGTTCTTGATCAGGGTATTCCAAGTCATTTCCCACTTTAGCCACTCAGCCAGAGACATGATCATTGGACTATTCAGGGATCTGTTTGCCCTAGAGAATAAAAGGTTTTGGTGTTAAAAACATGAAAGCTGAATCATTGAGAAAGTGAGCTACACTGCTATTCTAAGTAGAAGAACTGTGTAACACAGCTGCTTTATGCTTTGAAAACTGTTTCCAGTTCCCAGTGTCATATATTCCTCCACTCCAGATCATTACACTCTTGCATGAAACTAATCAACATTACAAATTGAAATTAACGTAGCAAACACGCTGTTTCTCATTATAAAATTATTAGGTTGCATTACACCGTTTAAAGAATCCACACAGGGTTTAGCTGGAATTTTGACAAGTGACAACTGCAAAAGCAGGAAAACCTTCTAATTTAAGATTTAGGTCTTCAGATTTTGTACCTCTTTATTGTGAACAATAGAGTCTTTTTTGGACCTTCGGTTTGTGCTAGGACTCACTCTGAGTCACTGAATATTTTACGGTGTTCACTGAAATACAGTATGAGTCATTCATGAGCTTTCAAGTATTTTTGGAATTGTGTTATTTTGCTTAAAATTGCAGAAAAAATCGACTAGCAGAAGTGATAAAAATGCAGCATTGTAGATTTAATAAAATCACATGATTGAATCAGAGCATATACACATCAGCATAAAAATTAATCTAAGCAAAAATGAGGTCTACAGAGGAAATGAGGGACTCAGCAATGAATTGTTAGAGTTACTGTATTCTGAACAGGACCCATTTTACTGGAGCTAGTTATGGTTGCCAAAAAGTTCTTGCCTCAAAAGATAGCCGTGCTTACAATACTTGTTTCCACACTCTGCTGCAGTTTACCATTTCTACTCATTCTGCAGACATGCAAGGTCTTTATGAGTTCTAACTGATTAAGAGCTTGATCATAGGAACATCAGATACCATACAAAGTGCACAATCCAAAGCTAATTTTAGTTGAAGTGAGCAAAGAAAAAAATCCCATCGAAAGAGCCAGTAATACTACAGTCTGTGATACAGAGAAGTATTCCTACTGCTAAAGAGTAATTATTCCTAAACTTACATAGGGGTTTTGGTTTCTTTTTTCTTCTTTTTTTTTGTTTGTTTTTGTTTTAAATAGTGCTATATATAATATACTATGCACTATATATAATAAGGAAGGATTTTAGCACAAGGATATGAGTTATCATCACTAGAAGACATGGAAAATAAGCTAAGTTTTACACAAGGCATATGAAGTGCAGTGGCAGAGCTCAGAGTTTGCAACCTTGTGTTTATGATGATCATCCAACACTGCTTTTCAAACAGGTTCACACTAAATGATATTTAGTCGTGGTTCTCTTGAGCAGAGATCAGTTTTGGCTTTTTAGCAAGGCTGAACTAAAGCCATTTGGACTGGAGAAATAATGGGAATAATTGTGTCCAAATCTGGAAGTTTTTCCTCTAAGGAGAGCCAAAGTTCTTGTGTCACAAGACTTTGCCTGAAAGAGAAAGTTTTTTTAGATGCATGACTCTGTTGACACTCTTATTCTTGCTTGAGAGTGGCTTTTCATGGGTTTTTTTGAAACTCCTTACTAAGCAGTATAAACTAAGTCAAATAAGAATAGGCTCTCGAGGCTTCTTAGGGTGGAACTAACAAATTTACACTTTACTGAATTCTGAACAAGCTCTCTCTGAATACACAAGATCTTAGCCAGAGAGAAGCTCACCATTTCACAGATTAGAGCTTGGTCATTTGGACATCAAATGGATGGACATCCTATGGGGATGAGAGAAGGGGACAACAGTCAAGCTGCTTCCAAACATTCTTCACTGTTACCAAGTTTTTGAGTGAGTAAGGGAAAGGGATCTGCATTTTCTAGTGTCATACTACGAAAAAGACGGTAACTTACATCCAGCTTACCCAAGTTATTTTAATACCCTTTCCTACTGCCTATCTCCAAATGTGCTGCTACTCAAGTGTCATGCAAGTAATGGACCTCCCTTTCCATGCAGTGAGCAGTCTGCTGGATACAGTTCTGATAATAATACAGTATTATTAGAAGTGGCAGAACATCTATTGTAAAATGCTTGATCAGAACACCATGATTTGTCAAAAATGTTTTATACTGAGTGTTTAGAATAAGTCCTCTGTTCAAGTGAAAGGAAGAGAGTTGGGGCTAAGTTCTCAAATGGCAATGCAAGGTGGTCAATGCATTGAACTATTCAAAGTAGAATGTCTCATTACTATTGGTCTGATAAGGTGGTATATCACACAGTATAAATGAGGTGTACTTGTAAATAAATGGTAAGATAGCAATTATTATACAAACTATTTTTTTTAAAGGAAAAACATTCTAAGAACTCTAATTGTCTTGACACATAAAAATTATCTTTGGGGAAAAAAATTTCCCCACACTGTATTAATGCATTTAACTGCTGAAAAAAAAGAAAAAAAGAAAAAAAAAAGAAAAGGTTTGTCTGTCACTAGAAAATCTGCAAAAGTAAGATCATTGCTTGGACTTCAAACTCCTTCCTGTCATGCATGAATGACAGGTGCCAGTTGCAGTAGCTTTTTATTCTCCTTTCTGGAAAATGTGAATTGTGCTTCCCCAAAGGAAGAGCTGGCTGCCCACCCACATTCACCTGCAAAAAGTAGGACTTCTGCAAATTCCCTTACCTTGTATGGAGGTAAATTCTCCCATTTCAAGCTTTAGAAAAATGTCTGCTTAAAAACCAAAAGGCCAACAATACAGTGTGCAGACGGTACTTTTTCTTCTGCTACCCTATCAAAGGACAGAATGAGTTAAATAGTTTTCATCAAAAGGTAAAATAAAAATGGTACTGTCTATCACTTAAAGACACAAGATAAATGCTTTGTTATTTGTTTAACATTTTGGAAGAATAGTTGCCTATATTTTTGCTGACATATTTTCCCTAAGCAGATCTAACAAACATATTGTAACAGCGTTTGTCTCATTCAGTCTAGTACATCATGTAGTCATATCATTCAAGCTTGTTTCAGGTGTGAGTTACTTTTCCATTAATTATATTCCAAGCACATGTATACATATCAGTGCTGTTGGGATGTCTATTTCTATTAGTTTAACAAGCCCTGGTATTAATGAGATTGCTCTATAATTGAACCTTTTCATGGGTCCCTTGGTGATGAAATTATGCTAATCTGAATCTGCAACCACAAGGCATCCATCATACTTGATCAAATAGTAAACATCAACAGTGATATGCTAGGAGTGTAAATGTGCCGTTAATTATTACATAAATGAACAAGCCCCATCATTTCATCTTCATACTTGCACAACTTAATAGAACGGGTGAAGACAGAGTGTACCAGACTTCCACTATGTGGCAGCATGGTCCACTTAACAAGAGCATGAGCTTGTAAATATTGTGGTATCTTGAGGGCTGATGCACTCTGTGTGTATAAGAGAGGAAAGAAGGTGGATATATTTCATCTGCTCTGAGTCACTGTTGTGGGAAACAATGATACTGCTCAGTTACATACCTTTTAAAAGAGAAAAAGCATCCAATTTCCCAGCTGCTATAATTGTTTGCTTCTAAAGCATGTGTGGTTTGTGGATCACCAAGGGTTTTAAATGAGGGACATATATCTCAGAATGTCTGCTGTAAGATGATTTATATTAACCAACAAAAAATTTCTCTAAACTTCAGCAGGTAACATCTTACATACCTACAATCACAAAAACAGATGGATTTCCAGAATGTCTGTGTTCCTGTAAGCTTCACTCCCCACCTATGGTCACACCATACTAAAGAAGTAAAAATGTCAGGCCACTTTTAATTAGTAATATGAGGATGAACAGGATTGTCTCAGTGAAGACATAAAAATTTAAATGTCTTTTTGCCCATGTTTTTTATTAGGTGCACTGTGCTGTATAACTATCTGAGCAAAATGTATTTCACTAATTTGTATAGAATGGAGTGTGTTGTGGTGATTATATTAATTCCAGTTTTTAGCCCAGTTTGACTGATGCCTTGCCTCTCCTTTCTAATACTTAACAGAAATATTTAAACTGTATTTATGGAAAAAGATATTCTGTAAGCCATCAAGCTACATATTCAATTTATACAAAAAACATAGGGATAAATATTCTGTCTTTTCACTCTCCCTTTCATAGAGGGAACATTATAATTCAATGAAGGAGTATTCAAAAATTTATTCAATAATTTCCAGACATGGTTCAAAATAAGTTCCTTGGACTGATGCAGCCCTGGGACACTGTAACATATAGGAATGCAAGTTGTTCACTCCAAGCTGATTCTACTGCCTCTAAAATCAAGAAGGTCCCTGTGACAAAGCCTGTTCCAGTATTTATTTTACCTCTATAAGCAAGTGAAGTACAAAACCTTATGTTGATTTAACAAATTATCACAAAAAAAAAAAAAACTGTTGTTAGGATAGCCTAGTGTATTTCTAAAAACATTCTGATTGGGTTTCTACTTTTAACATACTTATTCAAAAACATTCCCATTTTAAAGCTTATGTCCTGACTCTTTTATATAGACAATGACACAGAAACAAGCAGGGAGAGAGCTGCCTCTCTGAGCTGCCAGGCTTATCAGGTATTTATTCACACCCTATTAATAATATTTTGTATTCCTGAGATAGTTTGCCTGAACTTTCCCTTATTAAAATAGAATTATTTTGAGCTAGATATCAGTTATGGTCAGAGTTCCATAACACAGAAACAGCATAAAACAAAAAGTCCAAAACTATACTCAGTCTTGCAACTACTTCTCTTTTCAACATTTGAAAGTGGAAGCACATGGGACTGCTTGTGCAGCACTCCTCTCCAGAAAGTGCCCTCTCCAGAAAGCATTCTACTGATGCTTACTTAAGCTAAGCGAAACAACATTTAACAAACACAGCTACCAGAATGTGGCTGAAGATCAGGAATCAGCACTCTTTCTGTACGCATCAATGTATAGCATGGATTTACCCAGGCATTTTTTCTATTAAGAACTACAACTGAGTTTAGTCACAGAAAACCCACCTTAACTTGTTCGTTGTGAAAGGAGTGAAAACTGACTCTCACGGGTCTCACTGACACCTCCCAAGTCAGATGTTGCACCCGCTTCTGATCCTATTTGAACTGTCATCACTGTTCATTTCAGCATCCTAACTTACTCCAGTTTCAACCAAGACTAGCATCAGGCACTTTATTTTTAAGAGTTTGCTTCCACCTTCCTTTTTCTTGTTTTTGACATCATTGCCTAATGCTGTGGTTTCCCTCAGAAATGTTTTTATAACTATCTCCTGCTGAATCAGGAGCCCCCTCATACTGACAGCTAGACTAGGTTCACTCTGTTCTGTTCAACAACCTGTGAGTTAAACTATACAGAGAAACGCTGTGATTCAAAAAAATAAGACAGGAAAATGTCAAGGGACCTTCGAAATTTGGGGGAGGTGAAGGTGAATATCCACACCTGGAAAAAAAACCCCAACAGTAAACAAAAAATTAAACCATTTCAGGTTTATGTCACTGAATGAATTAGACCATACAAAGGCTTTAAATTCCCTTTGTAGGACTGCTGACTGAGGGTACTGGCATCTGCACTGGCAGGCACTGCTCCTAGAGACTTCCAGGTGCTCTGTGAGCCTGCAAAGGCTTGTGCTGGAATCACTGAGTCTTCACAAAGACTGTTGCTTCCCTCTAGTAAGGTATGGCACAACTACCCCAACAAAACGGTACTGAGGCACTTAGAAAATGTGTCTTGCAGGTATGACTCCACAGAACAAGTCTTTGCTTTCAGATCCCTGTTCAACCCTTTGTGAGCACAAATGCATAGTCTAAAATCTGCAGCATTCATGAAACATTTCCATCACCTCCACAGCATAGGCCAGATGCTATATAAGAATGCCCTTAGTTTGGGTTAAAAGAGGACATTTTAAAATATTCACATTCTACTCTCTGTGTTTTCAGTGTTATCACATTATTACAGCTCCTGTAACCAGTGCTCATTGTCTCTCTTTTAGAAACCTGCATTTTGTTTCACCTGAGCTTGTCTAACTTCAGATTCCAGTTTTAGTTTTAGATTGAAGATTCCTTTAGCAATGAAGATACATAAAACAATCTCCTAGATTTCTTTTAGGTAAATTATTCTAACCATAATTTATCATAAGTATCATGTGACAGAAAAGCCTAAAGAAGTTTCTTCCAAAGACATGCTAATTGAACATTCATACTTTTATTTATAATTATACCTGATCTTATTATAACCAGACAGCACAGTAAAACTGCTCACTGAGGTTCCTTTGATCTTGGTGTTCTAAAAATAAAATCTTCAACCTGTTCTGGAGCTGGAGACCACTAACGAGCGGTGTCCCTCAGGGATCGGTGTTGGGACCGGTCTTGTTCAACATCTTTGTTGGTGACATGGACAGTGGGATTGAGCGCGCCCTCAGCAAGTTTGCTGATGGCACTAACCTGTGTGGTTTGATTGATATGCTGGAGGGAAGGAATGCCATCCAGAGGGACCTTGACATGCTTGTGAGGTGGGCTGATGCCAACCTCATGAAGTTTAACTGTGCCAAGTGCAAGGTCCTACACCTGGGTCAGAGCAATCTCAGGCACAGCTACAGGTTGGCCAGAGAAGAGATTCAGAGCAGCCCTGCAGAGAAGGACTTGGGGGTGTTGGCCGATGAGAAAATGAACATGAGCCAGCTTTAGGGTGCGCTTGCAGCCCAGAAAGCCAACCGTATCCTGGGCTGCATCAAAAGGAGCGTGACCAGCAGGTCGAAGGAGGTGATCCTGCCCCTCTACTCTGCTCTTGCGAGACCTCACTTGGAGTATTGTGTGCAGTTCTGGTGTCCTCAACATAAAAAGGGCATGGAACTGTTGGTACAAGTGCAGAGGAGGCCACAAGGATGATCAGGGGACTGGAGCACCTCCTGTATGAAGATAGGCTGAGAAAGTCGAAGCTGCTCAGCCTGGAGAAGAGAAAGCTGCATGGAGACCTCATAGCAGCCTTCCAGTATCTGAAGGGGGCCTACAGGGATGCTGGGGAGGGACTCTTCATTAGGGCCTGTAGTGATAGGACAAGAGGTAATGGGTTAAAACTTAAACAGGGGAAGTTTAGATTGGATGTAAGGAAGAAGTTCTTTCCTGTAAGGGTGGTGAGGCACCGAAATGGGTTACGCAGGGATGTTGTGAATGCTCCATCCCTGGCGGTGTGCAAGTCCAGGTTGGACAGAGCCTTGGGTGACATGACTTATTGTGAAGTGTCCCTGCCCATGGCAGGGAGTTGGAACTAGATGATCTTAAGGTCCTTTCCAACCCTAACTATTCTATGAATCTTATAGTTCCTCTTTTATAAGTCATCAACAGAAATCTATCCTTTCTTTGGTTTTATTTCTATATACAATGCCTTTGTTACATATTGCTATATAACTTTTAATATTTAGTTTCACTTTCTCTCCACACAACGGTAACAAACCATACGTAAAATCCTATTGCTTTCTTGCCCAAGATTTCTTAATATTTAACAAAATATTTGAGCAACCTCAATCTATTAATGCTTCTATTCAAACCAGAAAACTTTTTACCTAATTTACATTTGTAAATTAGGTACAAAGTTTGTTAAATATTACTTTATTATTAGAATTATTATTTATGTTCACCATGTAAGTTTCTAATCTATAATGTATTTATTTTTACTACATATTCTAGCCAGGGTCTTGATTATCTGCTTGGTTCTCCTGTTTCTAGAAATCATCTACCATAAAATTTGTCTGCAGTAACACTGATCCTTTCCTATGTGAGACCATATATTTTGAGGTTGTTGACAGTGAAAGAAGTAAGCACACTAAACTAACAGTAGATTGCAATCTTTTGCATTTCATCCATTCAGACTTTCCTAAATAATTTTTTATCTGCTGTTCTAATTTCCTATTCATACAAGTCTTTCCACTAGGGCTTAGTAACAACTTTGATCAAATTTATTATTTAGCAAGCAATTACAATCCTTAATGGTTTATTAGAAATTCAGAATTGTTTCTTATCTGTATTCAATATTGCATAATAATATGCATATAGTTAATCAGTTTCCCTGATGACAAGTATATTCATTTTAATTTTAATTAAGAATGACCATAATGTTTTAAGTGTACTTCTATCTTAACAATTTCCCTTGTGTCAAGGATATCCCTGTACTTTTAAAATCAATAGTAGTGACCCTTTCTTGACTCCTTTCTCTTCCCAAACCAAGCAAACAAACAAGTAATCTCAAAATACAATCACTAAAGGCGAGCACTGAATTTGAAAGTTAACTAAGGTTATGTTATTAGCAGAGATTTTTCCAAAAAGTTTTTACCATTCAGAAACTCTGACACCTGATGGCCAAAATTCTACTCCTCTCAGTATTCTGTTTCTAAGTAATTTGTCTCATGAAACTCAAGATGAATGCCAAAACAATTATATGCAGGTGTGAAGCTTTCAGGTCAATTTATAGGAGTTATACTCCACACTAAATAATTAACATTATTTTCTGGACAATCACAGTGTTAGTAAGAAGGAAGATCTGGAATTCAGTTAGTCTAACCCTCCACTCAAGCACAGACTGCTGTTAGCACCAGAACAGCCATTTCTTTCTGCAGCTGACTCTTGAAAATCTGCACAGATTCCACAACATATCTGCGTAACCTGTTCCAGTTGTGTAGCCATATTTGGAACACCATTGTCCACAATAAAATAATTAAGTATCCAGAATAACATAATGATCCATAAAGATCAGAAATTTTCAGGTGCTCTTGGAAGACAGATGTCCATCTGATTTAGATACGAAGGGGTAAATCTGACAGTTACAGCTACCCCAAGAATTCTGTCCACGCCAGCCTACAATATTAATTTCTCTCAGACTCCATATAATCTTTTCAGGTAAATCCAGATGCTTGTAATTTCTAATTCACCATACAAAAGGAAAAAAAGAAAGTATCACTGGTGCTGCAAGAAGAAAGATAATCAGCGCAAAATATTACACTCCAGAGTAATGATAAGCTGAATTTTCAAGAAATCAAAATTCCTTTAGTTAACTATTCCAAAACTCCTGAAGCAGATTTACTTTTGCACCCTTCCTAATATCTTGTGCCTCTTAATACATGTCGCCCATCTTTCTCTGGGTGAATATGTCTCAATCAGTAAAACTGAGACAAATGAAATGCCTGCAGATATACACATGAATTAAATAGGTATGCACGCTCAGAATCACTAAGGGATGAGAGAACTGGCCAACTAGAATAAAGCACAGAAATGGAAATTTTGCATGATGAGTTGATGTAATTGTTTCAGTGATATTCCAGGAGTAAAGGAGTAAAGGTTATAAAATTCTAGCTGAAAACTTTAAAAGGCAGTGTAGGCTTAAATTGTAGGTTTAAACTAAGAATAGTGTGTGTGTCCTTAACATAGTAGAATACAGCAAACTGTTCTAACTTGCTAACACACAGAGAAAGGAGTGTTTGGCTGATGGGGAAGAAACATCATGGGACTGGTAACAGCTAAGGAGACATTAAATAAGACCAAGGATGCTAGCTTTCAAGATAACAGAGTGGTGCGCAATGTGGAGCAAGACAGGAACAGAAGGACCTACCAGCTGCTAAGTCAGCACCTGGATCTTGTGAGCATGCACAAGCACTGAGGTAATTCAGTAAACTCAACACTGCCCACAGACTGATCTACTACAACCTATTTGGCACATTTCACTGACAAGATAAGGCAGGGTAAGTTGTGACCCCCAGATGAGGGTACTGTAGACATCACAGCATAAAACTAAGAGAGATAGAGTGAGCTGAAGGGAGCACAGAGGCTTTGTGGAAAGAGGAAGAAATAGCTTTGGAATTGGATATGGCTGTGTGAAACCAGCTTAGTTTTTGGGAAATATCAGTTCGCTTTGGAGTGAGACTGGAATAAGAAGTGGGGATTTAGGAACTTGAGGAGAGACTAAGGATACCATGTACTAGCCTCTTGCCCTGGCAGAACACTCTAAACACATTTCAGACTGGAAACATCCTCAGGACTGGTATGAATACACCTACCTCCCTTCCCACATTGGACCATATGCTTAATGCCCCATTTAGCATAACTTCTACTAAGCAGTACAGTCTTCAGTTTTCAAATACATAAGCATGGTTTTTACTTTACTACTGTTTTCAGTTACACTTAGACTACCTGGTAAAAAGTTGCCACGGACAGACTTGTTACAGGTGCTTAAATTCACTTACAGACTTCTGTAAACAACTTGCTGCCTTCTCCAAACCCCAAAATAATTTGCAGACCATCCTGATCTGTGGAACTCCAACCTGTTAGATGTTCAGAACTTAATCTCTTCCTTATATTTATTCCTTAACCATTCCACTCACTTGTTTTGCCTTCCTGGGTGCATCTAAGGTTTAAAAACTTTTAGTGCAATATTTAATGAGACTCCTTATACAGTAATATGCTCCATGGTAATAGGTTGAATAAGGCCAGTGCCAGCCAGATTACATGTTGCACAGATGGGGTCATGCGTCAGGGAAAATAGTTAATATTGAGAAGGCATCAGCTAATTCTTGTCTCTGTCCCTTGAAAGAAAGCAGGTTTAGTAAATGAATCACCATGTAGTTTTCAGGATTACTTCACTTCCATACTTTCTTCACTGTGTAAGTTTATGTCTCTACTTTTCCTTACTCAAAATATTGCAGACTTTCTTAATTTCACAGAAGGGAGACTATAGCTTCATATAAAGATCAGATTTAAATCTGTAAAACTCAGGAAGCTTGTAACAGTTAATTTAAGATTATATCCCACTACTGAGTTACAGAATTATTATGTTCATTAATGCAGCTATGGCTGCAAACCCCCAGTGTGTTTACCACCACAATAGTTCTGTGAAAAAGCCTTCAAAAGGTCATACAAAACCTCCGAAGTTCAACCGCAACAATTCTGTTTGTTTTTACAAACCTTTCATTGTTTTATAACTTTTAACAGATAAACCATAGTGATAATGCCTTTTCAGGCTAAATGAATTATCTTTGCAGGACAGACTTCATAGCGATACAGTGGATATAGATCATCTGGGAAAGGGGGTGAACTGAAATCTAATTAGATTTCATTTTAAGTCTAGCTGCTGCAATTATGACTTCTGAATAAAAGTGGTTATTTAGCACGGTAGCCTAAGCAATGCACATAATTATTATAATTATTGTGTACCTAATGATATCTAATAGGAGTCAGCATTGTAAATAAATGCTGTAGACTGTTCAGCAGGGTGGCCTGCACTTCGCAGAAAACTAAATAACAAAGGTTAATAAATATGTTTGCAGACGATTGTTTTACAGGAACCCTGGGCAGCACTATCTGTCGGAGATTAGCTACATTAGGACTCAACAGACCAGAAAACATCCAGAATAATAGTCTTGGTACTAGCTTATAGATGTAGTGTATTAAAATAGCTGAACCAAATTCCTTCTTTCCCAAACTCCCAATTCTCCCCAAGTACAAGCTACACTGCTAATTTTTTTCATAAGGTCACTTAGTGGATAAAATTCAACTTCTTTATTTATTGAATGGTTTATATAAAAAATGTGAGATCAACCAATCAGTTCTGTTCAAAGCTCCTACTTAATTCTCAGAATTTAAGAATATGCTGTTTGAAGTGTGGATTACAGTAACTGCAGATGCTGCTTAACCTCGTTTTGCACTGTATTAACAGAAGAATTGTATTTATGTAATGAAGACAATGTCCACTGCTGATATAGATGGCACATTACAGATTTAAAATTGCATATGTTTACAAAGTGTTTCAGAGCCTTCAATTTCTGAAGTCCATTGTGTTTTCAATTGTATTCCCACCCAGGCAAACTAGGGAGAGACTAATCAAGCACAATGTCCCCACATACTTCCCACTATGTCTTCCTTAGAAAGGTCAAAGGGCACTGTCAAATCACGGACGCAGCTTGCTCTGCCATGGGAAACACTGGTATGATTTACAGTTTACAGCCTGCATCACTAAATGTAACCATTAGTAACAGTATCCCTAGCTACAAAACAACTAAGCATTTCGTTATTTGAGGTTCTCCCATATGACTTTTGAGATAATTTTGTCATTTAAAAATTATTTTGGTAGTGGTCAAGTGGTCAGTTACATTCCAGAAAACAAAAAAGTACCCAGCTATGGTAAATATTACAGTAATGTATGTAAGGCTTGTGTATTGATTTAAGTGTAAATACTTGGTTTTGAATAACACACATAATACAGGCTGTAAATGAAGGGAAAGGATATGTATCTGTCACATGTTAGTAGATGGGTTATTAACTAATTGGTCTGCTAGAATAAAAAGGCACAATCCAGATAGTCACCTAATTGCCTTCTGAATTGAAGGTTTGTAGGTCACCACATAAAAGCTATCCTCAAGAGAACCTTCCATCAGAGATGAGAACTGGCCACTCCTTCACTCAGTCACTCACCTCTGTGTTGAGACTCCTCAAGTTAAACTATCATTGCTATGAGAGTGAGTACATTGTTACACTTCTCTATCACGTACAACAGGCACTGGCATTACCAGGGCACCTGGGGAGGAGAAAATTTATCTGAGGTTCTGCAAATGACTTCATTTTGTACACCCAAAAGAAAGAGATTTCTAGGACAGCTGAACAGGATAAGAGTAAAAATCACCCGTTTATGTATGTGCCCTTTCCTATACTCACTGTTAGTGGAAGGCAGAACAGCTTACAAATTGTATCCCACTGTATAGATATCATATAGAAGCCATAAGCACGTAACTAGAAACAATACATAACATGTACCTCAGAATATGGTTCTTTAAATATATGAAGCATATACCAATAACACTAAAGAAATACTGCCTTTAACCTATGTTGGGCTTACTAGAATCTGCTAAAGTTGCAGCTGCCACAGTGAAATTAATCGGTCAAATGAACATTTTTTTACAATATTAAAGATGGTAGCAATGCTTTTGGAACAAAGAAGAGGGCTTCTTTCTGGTTCAGCTTTCAATACAGGAATAACATGAAATTATGAAGTTGATTCAGCTCAGAAAAAGCATAATTTTTTAATCACAATATTTTTTAAGACACAAATGGAATTCATTTTAACAATTCATGAATTAAAGATATGCTTTGAAATTGAGTCCAGCTTCCTAAAAGCATATATATTATATCTACACAGCAAACTTAGGCACTAACGTAAACCAAGTTCTATTTACATTTTGATTGCTACCTCATATCTATCAATTAATGTACTGTACTCATAAAACACAACCTTCAACACCCAGCTGACGTGAAGAACTTCCATATACATTTCAAGCTCAGTCTCTACAGACTACTTTGTTGGCAAAGCTATGTGTGAAGTTAAATTCTGTACTCCAGTTTTTATCTATCTAAAATTTATTTAGCTAATATTCTATCAACCAATTTTTCTTCAGTGAATTCCATGCCTTAAAAAATACAGCCTAATAAGAGCATTAAAACAACAAATAGTAGCCTGTTGCATACATGCTAACAGAGCTCTAACAAATTGCACTTGAAATCAGAAACCCCATTTTTTTCACTGAAATGAGTAATAACTTTGATTCAGACAAATAACATTTTCCTCATTTGGAAAAAAAAGTTCTCCCTAACTTTCCATTTGCTTTAACAGGAGTTTTTGACAGGCAGGCAGAGCTGACAAGTTGAGCCTATCTATTAGACATGGGAGGTCAATGGGCTGGAAGAGTCTTTCAGTGAATAAAACAGCCTTAAAAAGAGGCCAAACTCCACTTCTTTTTCTCTATATATGATTTCAGTAGTATTATGCAGCTTAACAAGGGGAGCTGAACTGGTGTTAACGTGCTTGTTTATATATGACTGACCCGAAAAACAAGCAAAAATATGCCCCAAATGATGTATTTGATTACACAGATAGCAACTGAATATTCAGATGGAAAAATAGATTCAAAGCATCACTAAAAATGGCAAGCTCATCCCCATTTATAAATAAATAAGCTATGAAAAATATGGAGCACTCTTCTCTCCCTTTTTCTCATTCATAATCAGCACTTTCAGCAAACTGGATCCAGTTTATTGAATAAAATGGAAGGAGAGGGGAGGAAGGAGGTGGCTGCCTACACTGAAAGAAACTAGTCAGCATGTCAGAGAAGGGACTTTCAGAATAAGCCACAGCTTGGTGCTTCAACCTTCTTTGAAGCAAGAAAGATTATTTATTTAAACCAGGTTGAGTGTTTGTGTTTTGGTCTGTGTTCAGATCCCTTGATAACCACCATTTGCCTTTCTCCTGAAGCTGGTGCTGTGAATACAAATGGTTTTTTAGTCATGGCTACATGTTTTGCTTTGAGAAAGAATGATGCCATAACGAGTTTAGTATGCTAAATCAGGGCTAGGGCATGCATGTAGGCAGTACAGCTGGCGGAGTTAGTGATCACTTGTATGCAAATAAGTTGATGAAAAGCTTTGTGCCATTGCAGTGGGTCAATGCCCAACAGGGTGGATTTCATGGTACTGGCCACTGAGCTCTTGAGAGATCAGATTGCAGTGTCTCAGTTGAAAAGATGTCTTGCAGAGATTTTTGCTAGTTCGTTTCAAAATCTGGCTCCAGTAGTATCAGTTATACTGGATGAGGCTGCAAACCTGTTCCAGTAATTAGAGTTTGTATTTATTGCGCATCCCTCAAGAGCCTCCTCCTCAAGCAGGAAATCTCGTGCACAGTATTGGGAAGCTAAATTTGGGAGCTTCTCAAAGCTTTCTAAACATTTGACAGGTTTCTGTATAATTGGCACATGTATGTAAGTGTTATCTAGGCAGATAAGCCTCCTAACTCAGGTGTCTCGGTTACGCACTGTGTTGCTCAGGGTAAAGATCACCATTTAATTATAACATGCTAAAATTGAAATACTGCCATTATGCTTAGAAAGAGATGTTTCCATGAGAAGGAAGGTTTGTCATTACATGAAATGTCAAAATTTATGATGTTTAATCTGCCAGAAATCACTTTTCTGCAAATAGACTTCCAAAGTTGACTATAATCTTGTCTTGTCTTCTTCATTCCTTTATTTTCCTGCACTGGGAGGCTTGTACTAAACACAATTTAAAAAAAAAAATTGCAATAAGAACAAATCTGGTACTAAGGAACTACTTGTCCTTAGCAGCTCAGCAGAAGGGTAAGTGGCAGTTTAGACTATTTTTATTTTTTATAATAATATCTGCAGATTATTTGTTTATAAATGCTTTGGTGAACTTTCTCCTTAAAAAAAGGCCTCACAAATGACTTCCTCTAAAGGCCAATCTAGACAGCAGCTGGAAGAGATGCAGTTGTTCTTTAAACATTATTGAGCTCACAGCAGTGTTTTTTTCTGTCTTTTCAATGCCCAAAACTTAAAAAACTTGCTGACTGATGGAATCTTAAACATATATTTGAGAATAGGAAAAAGGCTCAGGTAGTTAATGCTGCCTTTGCCTCAATCTTTTATAGCTGCATCAGGCATCCTCAGGGTACTCAGCTCCCTGACCTGGATGGCAGAGATGGGGAGCTGATTGAAGTCCTCATAATTCAGGAAGAAATTATTAGCTACCTCCTCCTCCACTTAAGCACATACAAATCTATGGGGCTGTATGGGTTACACACAAGACTGCTGAAAGAGCTGGCAGAGGGAGTTGCTAAGCCCCTCTCCACCTTCTACCAGCAGTCCTGGTCCAGTGGGCAGGTACCAGAGAATTGGAGGTTGGCCAGTGTGATGCCTTCTTACAAAAAGGGCAGGAAGGAAGACCCCAGAAACTACAGGCCTTCCAGCCTGACCTCAGTGCTGGGAAGGTCATGGAACAGATGATCCTGAGTGAGGTCATAAAGGACATGTGGGAAAACGGGGGGATCGGGCCCAGTGAGCACAGGTTCATGAAGGGCAGGTCCTGCTTGACCAGCCTGATCTCCTTCTACGATAAGGTGACCCACCTGGTTGATGGTGGAAAGGCTGTGGACATTGTCTATTTGGACTTAAGTAAAGCATTTGACTCTGTCTCCCACAGTGCTCTCCTGGAGAAATTTGCTGCCTGTGGCCTGGAAAGGTTTATTCTTTGCTGGGCTGGATACTGGCTGGATGACTGTGACCAAAGAGTGGTGGCAAATGGTGTCACATCGAGTTGGCAACCAGTCATTAGTGTTGTCCCTCAGGGCTCAGTGTTAGGATCAGCATTGTTTAATATCTTCACTGATGATCTGGATGAAGAGATTGAATGCACCCTCAGTAAATTTGCTGATGAACACCAACTTGACTGGCAGTGTTGATCTGCTGGAGGGTAGGGAGAAGTCCCTCTGCAGAGGGACCTGGACAGGTTGGATCACTGAGCTGTGGCCACTGGTATAAGGCTGGGTCCTGAACCTGGGTCACAACCACCCCATGCAATGCTCCAGACTTGGGGAAGAGTAGCTGGAAAGCTGCTTGGCTAAAAAGGATCTGGGGGTGCTGACTGGCAGCTGAACATAAGCCAGCTTGTGCCCAGGCAGCCGAGAAGGCCAACGGCATCCTGGCCTGTATCAGCAATAGCATAGGCAGCAGGGCCAGGGAAGTGATCATCACCCTGTACTCAGTGTTTGTGAGGCTGCACTTGAATACTGTGCTCAGTTCTGGGCCTGTCACTACAAGAAAGACACTGACATGCTGGAGCAGGTCCAGAAAAGAACAGCAAAGCTGGTGAAGAGCCCAGAGGATAAGTCTGATGAGGAATGGCTGAGGGAACTGAAGTTGTTTAGTCTTGGCAGTCCTGGAGTAACAGTTGAACTCAATCATCTTAAATCAACCTAGTTGATTCTATGGTTCTGTATTCAGCTTTTAAGACACAAGCAAGTAACAAAGACAGATTAGTTCCTAGACTATAGAAGTATCCACATATTGAAGTCTTCAGCATGTGTGTGTTCATTCTTTTTCTCTTTTTACAGACCCTTGTCACCTCACCAACTCCCTCTGCAATGTTTAAAAGCTTCCTTTACTGTCTCTAAGTCCAGCAAAGATGCTAAAGTGTGTGAGGAGATTTCTCAACCTTTGCATTCATTTCTGGTGAATACAAAAAAAACAAACAAACAAAAAAACAAAAAAAAAATTAAAAATCTGAATACTAATATAGAGATCATTATGAAAGTTATCAGCACTAAGCTCTCAGAATGAGTGGACTAATGTATGTTTAGTTTGTCTCTTCAGGATTTTATTCAGTGATGAAAACATCGAACATGATATTGGAGTAAGCTTCTCAAATATCTTCTCTTAACTGTCCATGGATTGAAAAAAGAATTACTTACTTATTAAATCTCCCTCACAAGAAATTATTAAATCAGTTAGAATTTGTGTAGATTTATGTATTCAGACAGAATCAGCACATTAATGGATTTTTATAATAAACCTATGTTTAGGGGGATTATTTAAATTTGTTACGTAGATGTGACCTACATTTTCAAAAAACAGTAGCAATTGCTCCAGAAGACTTTGATGCTACCTATGCTTGTCACTTCACTGTGATTGAGAACAAACTCCTTCTGAAATTTTGACAAAAAAAAATAATCAAGTTTTGTAGTTAGTATATATGTTTTGTGTGTTTGGTTTTTAAAAAAGATGCCTTTTTATTTCTGGCATTTGTGATTCGAGATTACATAAAGAAAGCTCACATGTTGCTTCTCCATTAGCACCAAATTTCTTTACTTTTTAAAGCCATTATCATGTATATACCTGAACAGGTTTTTGATAATTAGCTTAAGGAGAGGGAAAAAATTAGCACTGTTATTACACAGAATATTTAGAGAAGAAAACCTGTAGTTTCATAGAATCATAGAATAGTTAGGGTTGGAAAGGACCTTAAGATCACAGAATCACAGAATCCCAGAATCCGAAGGGTTAGAAGGGACCTCAAGAGATCATCTAGGCCAACCCCCCTGCAAGAGCAGGATAACCTAGACTGCATCACACAGGAACTTGTCCAGGCCGGCCTTGAATATCTCCAACACAGGAGACCCCACAACCCCCCTGGGCAACCTGTTCCAGTGCTCTGTCACTCTCACAGTAAAAAAGCTTTTCCTGATGTTCATGTGGAACCTCCTATGCTCCAGTTTACATCCATTGGCCCTCGTCCTATCACTGGACATTACTGAAAAATCCTAGCTCCATCATCCTGACACTCACCCTTTACATATTTGTAAACACTGACGAGGTCACCCCTCAGTCTCCTCTTCTCCAAGCTAAAGAGACCCAGCTCCCTCAGCCTCTCCTCATAAGGGAGATGTTCCACTCTCTTAATCATCTCTGTGGCTCTGCACTGGACTCTTTCAAGTAATTCCCTGTCCTTGAACTGAGGGGCCCAGAACTGGACACAATATTCCAGATGTGGCCTCACCAAGGCAGAGTAGAAGGGGAGCAGAACCTCTCTTGACCTACTAACCGCACCCTTTCTAATACACCCTAGGATGCCATTGGCCTTCTTGGCCACAAAGGCACATTGCTGGCTCATGGTCATCCTCCTATCCACCAGGACCTGCAGGTCCCTTTCCCCTTCGCTACTTTCCAGCAGGTGAACCCCCAGCCTGTACTGGTACATGGGGTTGTTCTTCCCTAGATGCAAGACTTTACACTTGCCCTTGTTGAATTTCATCGAGTTTCTCCCCACCCAACTCTCCAGCCTGTCCAGGTCTCGCTGAATAGCAGCACAGCCTTCTGGTGTGTCAGCCACTCCTCCCAGTTTATAGTGTCATCAGCAAACTTGTTGGGGGTACACTCAGTTCCCTCATCCAGGTCGTTGATGAAAATATTAAACAGCACTGGTCCCAGTACCGATCCCTGAGGTACTCCACTAGTCACAGACCTCCAGCTAGATTCTGCCCTAGTGACTACAACTCTCTGCCTTCTTCCCTTCAACCAGTTCTTGATCCACCTCACTACCTGATCGTCAAGCCCACACTTCCTTAGCTTATCTATGAGAATGCTGTGGGAGACAGTATCAAATGCCCTACTGAAATCAAGGAAAAACACATCTACTGCTCTACCATCATCCATCCACCTAGTTACTTCCTCACAGAAGGCTATAAGGTTGGTCAAACATGACTTTCCTGTGGTAAAATCATGGTGGCTGCTCTTAATGACCCCCTCATCCTTGATATGTCTAGAGATGGTGTCAAGAATAAGTTGTTCCATCACCTTTCCAGGGATGGAGATAAGGCTGACCAGTCTATAATTACCCAGGTCCTCCTTCTTGCCTCCTTATAGACTGGTGTGACATTTGCCATCCTCCAATCCTCAGGCACCTCTCCTGTTTCCCATGACTTACCAAAGATGATGGAGAGTGGCTGAGCAATGACCTCTGCCAGCTCCCTCAGCACCCGCAGGTGTATTCCATCCAGATCCATCGATTTATAGATGTCCAGACTGCTTAACTGATCCCTAACCCAATCCTCATCTACGAAAGCAAACTCCTCCTTTGTCCTGACTCCTTCTGGGGCTACAGGAATCTTGGGCCTCCGGGGAGAGTTTGCAGGAGTAAAGACAGAGGCAAAGAAGGCATCCAGCACCTCTGCTTTCTTTAAATCCTCTGTCTCCAGGGCACCCACTTTGTTGAACAGTGGGCCTATATTGCCTCTTGTGTTACTTTTATCTGCTATGTATTTGAAAAAGCTCTTTCTATTGTCCTTAACCCAACTTGCAAGATTAAGTTCCAAGGAGGCCTTAGCCTCACAGAATAGGTAGGGTTGGAAAAGACCTTAAGATCATCAAGTTCCAACCCCCCTGCCATGGGCAGGGACAACTCACACTAAACCATATCACCCAAGGCCTCATCCAACCTGGCCTGGAACACTGCCAGGGACGGAGCATTCGCAACTGCCCTGGGAAACCTATTCCAGTGCCTCACCACCCTAACAGGAAAGAATTTCCCCCTTACAGCCAATCTAAACTTCCCCTGTTTAAGTTTTAACCCATTACCCCTTGTCCTGTCACTACAGTCCCTAATGAAGAGTCCATCCCCAGGATCCCTATAGGCCACCTTTAGATACTGGAAGGCTGCTATGAGGTCTCCATGCAGCCTTCTCTTCTCCAGGCTCAACAGCCCCAACTTTCTCAGCCTGTCTTCATATGGGAGGTGCTCCAGTCCCCTGATCATTCTCATGGCCCTCCTCTGGACTTGTTTCAACAGACCTGTGTTCGTTTTATGTTCAGGACACCAGAACTGCACACAATACTCCAAGTGAGGTCTCACGAGAGCAGAGGAGAGGGACAGGATCACCCCCTTTGACCTGCTGGTCACACTCCTTTTGATGCAGCCCAGGATACGGTTGGCTTTCTGGGCTGCAAGTGCACACTGAAGCCAGCTCATCTTCATTTTCTCATCGACCAACACCCCCAAGTCCTTCTCCACAGGGCTGCTCTGAATCTCTTCTCTGCCCAACCTGCAGCTGTGTCTGGGATTGCTCCTACCCAGGTGCAGGACCTTTCACTTGTCACGGTTAAACTTCATGAGGTTGGCATCAGCCCACCTCACAAGCGTGTCGAGGTCCCTCTGGAAGGCATTCCTTCCCTCCAGCGCATCAACCAAACCACACAGCTTGGTGTCATTGGCAAACTTGCTGAGGGCGCACTCAATCCCATTGTCCATGTCATCGACGAAGATGTTAAAGACGGGTCCCAACACAGATCCCTAAGGGACACCACTCGTTACTGGTCTCCAGCCGCACATTGAACCATTGACCACAACTCTTTGTGTGCAGCCATACAGCCAGTTCTTCATCCACCGAGTGCTCCATCCATCAAATTGATGTCTCTTCAATTTAGAGCCAAGGATGTCATGTGGGACAGTGTTGAATGCTTTACTGAAATCCAGGTAGATGACATCAACTGCCCTACTGCTGTCCATCAGTTCCGTAGCCCCATCAAAGAAGGCCACCAAATTGGTCAGGAAGGATTTCCCCTTACTGAAACCATGCTGGCTGTCACCAAGCATCTTGTTGATTTTCATGTGCCTTAGCATGCCCTCCACGAGAATCTGCTCCAAGATTTTGTCAGGCACAGAGGTGAGACTGACTGGTCTGTAGTTCCCTGGGCCATCCATTTTCCCCTTCTTGAAAATGGGGGTTATATTTCCCTTTTTCCAGTCTTTGGGAACTTCACCTGACTGCCATGATTTTTCAAATATGATGGCCAGCGGCTTAGCAACTTTGTTCACCAGCTCCTTCAGGACCCGCAAATGGATTTCATCAGGACCCATGGTCTATTTAAGGACAAGGAAAATGAGTATATTTCTTTATATGTGAAGACAGATTTTAATCTAGCAGAGCACCAACACTGGCTAAACAAATGCTTGCCATACGAAAGCATTTACAGTGTCTATTAAACAAGTAATTTACATTTTTTATGAACTGAAATCTAAGGCTAATTTGAACATCAACTGTTAGATTTGTGACTTCAAAAGTCTGTTTCAGGTTTTTATGCTGGTTTTGATTGCATTTCCAACACAGTGGAGGAAAAAAACAAACACCTGACGTTATAGTTATGTACTCTTATTTCTAAAAATCTGTACTCTCAGTTCTGATTACTTTCATCATTTGAGGTATTATCTTGAAGATTACTCATTCACTGTTGCATCTAAAAATATCCTGACAGCAAACTCAGCTATGATAAACTGAAATCCAGTTAAGAATTATTGACATCAGAAAATATTTATTATTTTGTATTTGTGCTTTTAGTAAATTCCATGCATCGTCGGAAGCCCAACAGAGAGTCTGAGGTGATTATTTTAATTTACCAGTGTAACAGAGGCTTTCTCTCATTCTTAGAATCATAGAATAGTTAGGGTTGGAAAGGACCTTAAAATTATCTAGTTCCAGCCCCCTTGCAATGGGCAGGGACACCTGACACTAAATCATGTCACCCAAGGCTCTGTTCAACCTGGCCTTGAACACCTTCTTCCCTCATGGAACACTTTGGTTCATTAAGTACAGTTCTAGTTAACTTTTATACTCATGATAGTTCTTTAATAACTTTGAAAGGATTTAATGGTGTATCCTTTTAACTGCATGGCTGTCATACCCAAACCAGATTGTCTCCCACCTATGTGTTTTTTACATTTAAGTTTGGCGAATATAGACACCTAAAAATGGACTAAAGAAAACTTCTCCTGCATGTAAATTTCAAGTATTTTAGGATTTTATATCCATTTATGCTGCTAAATATGGTGCAACAAGTCTCTTTGGGTTTTGCCATTTTTGAGGAATGTACTCACATTTCTTCAGCATCCCAGAGCTTTGAAATAGAAACATGACACCAGTTTTGCTTCTCTGAAGTTATTCTTCAAGATTGGGTAACAATTTCAGGAATCAGTCAAGAAAAATCAGCACACCTATTTTTTATCTCCACTGTTAATCAGGATGTAGCATTATGGTTGATGAGGGACTCTTGCACAAATCCTTCAATTATTTTTTTTCCAGCAAATGATCCATCCCACCTGAAAATAAAACACCTGAAATGTAAATGAATTTTTTTCCTCTCCGTTCATTATCAAGTAGAGGGAGAAGAGATGATGAATGTACACTAGACTCTTTAATTTATTTATAACTGAAGTTGAGTAGGATGGATTATTTTTTATTTGTGCTTTTAGTAATTTCCATTATACAGTCAAGGAAGCAGAGCAATCCAATGACAGCTACCCACGAGAATGGTCAACCTGGATTGAAAATCTAGACTACAAGGTCATCTGTGGTAAGGACAAAGGAAGGAGTACCTGTAAATAGCTTCTAAAGGAAATTCAGAAAGTAACCCTTTTAATAAGCTCTGAGTAGAGCTTGTGGTGCATGGAATGCCTCAAAAGAGAAAGCAGTGAGTATGATGGAACAAAGTCCATGTACAGATCAGCTGGGCAGACAACTCAATCTTGCTCCTACTGGAGTGCTTGTTGACTGCATACTGAACCTTTCTACTCACCCCCAGTGAATAGTTACGATAGTATTTTTACTTGAAGTACAGAGCTCGTAGCACTGAACTAAAAGAGAGGGAGGTTAAATTAACCAAGACTCAAAGTCACTTGAGGAGGGATTCCCATCAGCAGCATATTGCATAGTTATTGTAATCAGTTATCAAAATTATTGCAATCAGTTATCAACATTATTGCTGTAGTATTAGTCACATAAGGGGCAACTCAGGTTATTCACAACACTACGCCTCTTCGCTGGTCCATCAGATCAGAAATTTATATAAGAGAACTATCTATGAATCACATTCATTATCATAATTGTCAGTAAAACTGAGTTCTCACTGTTCGGAATAATAATAGCAATCTTGGAATGAACCCAGATTACATATGGTCAGTTTATAAACACTATCTAATTAAGCTCCTTTGGATATGTTACCTGCTTCTGAGAAACAGGTTAATGTAGATTTATAAGTTAAAATGTTTTTCTTAATTCTTTCATGAACTGAAATTTTAGCTTATAGACAATGCTTTAATGTTGTCCCTTGTAACATAACAGTGAACACTAGGCCTATAATATTGCAGGAAATTAAATGCCTTATTGAAATAAGCATCAGATCCCATGTGTTCACGTAAGGTTAAGTGATACTCAGAAAAGCAGCTTTTTCTAGAAACTGGCACAGATAATGTGGTACATTGAGTTTCCCCCTCAAGTTCTGAACAGAAGGATTATTCCTACATATTATGAGGATATTTTTCTGTTGAAGTGAATGCATTCAGATAAGGTACAAGATTAGGGGTTTGCATTTCTATAGCCACTTTATTTGTCAAGCTGTTAGCCCTCATGTCCTAATCAAACAGTAGGCCCATAGTTGTATTCTCTTTGTCTAAACTATTTCTGTTGTGGTTTAAACTGCAGTGTCAGGTAGCTGGGTAATGTTCAGATTTGGGAATGATATAGAAAAAGTCACTGTTCCTGGAAGAGGATAGTCTTTCTACTGGGTTTGTACAAGCTAGACACTGACCTACTTTATCACCAAACTCTGTATTTAAAAACCAAACTGTAAACTTTTAAAGTGAAGTAGTACCTACCCTCAATGAAGATAAACTCAAGAGATGTTTCTCTGCCCTTCCTTATAAGGGAGCTTTTAGTTCAGATGCTTGGCTGAAGTCAGGCTGAACAGATTTTATCATGTAATTCTCTGTTGAATGAAAACAATGGGGTCCTCAAATTTCCTGCACACACATAATGCTGGGAAATGCAGTTTATCATAAGCAAGAGGAAGGTACTGTGAGAATTACTGGTTACAATATTGACAGCATGCAGCTGATGCAAGAAAAGTACAGGTGTGGAAGGAGATGAATTTTAGTTTAGCATGTCACTTTTATTGGCCTAAGCATTATCAAGACACTTCCAATCAACACAGCATTTATCAAAGCTCTTGGAAGCAAAAGGAGTTTACAGAGATTAATGGAGATGTGTGGGGCTGGAAAGTAAAGGAAAACTAAAGTAACAGGTGACAATTTTGCTAATTTTATTAGTTTATTAATAACTTTTATCATAGTGAGATGCAAAACAACACATTAAAAAAATATATGTTTAAGGGGACCATACATTTTACTGTTTAAAAGGGATCTTTTGGGGGCAAAAGTTACAGATATTTCCTCCATACAGAAGCATAGGAAAAGTCACAGCTAAATAATTTTCATACAAGATTGCAAAACTGCATACCTGTGTCTAGCTGGAAAGCTAAATGGTTATTTGGAAAAATGTTGGCTGTAGTTGCACAGGTTAGTGAAGTGGATGTGAGGTATTTGATACAAACTATGTGTTTCAGAGCAGATCAAAGTGGTAGAGTGATTTGTACAAGGTGGTAGGGGGGAGGGAGAGAAAAGAAAAAGTGCGATTTAAGGATTTAAGCTAAAGAATTTGGTTCTGAGCATAATACAGGAAATACAGCATTAATGCTGAAGAATCAGATCTGCACGTCTCCAACTGTAGCATACTCACAGAGATGAAAAAAATCTCAATATACTATTGAAAAGCTTGCATTATGTCTCATGCTCAGATGACTGGGGAAGTTTCTCTAGGTAGCAGACCAGTCATTGATTCTTACAAGCACCTGCTTGAGCTGAATTCTAAAAGCATACCAAGCCTGTCCTTTTTGTGTAAGTTCCAGTTTTCCTGTTATTTTAATCTCCAAATTCAATCTTTAGAATTATCCTGTGGCTACTTCACTGACATACTATGACTTCAGACTTCATACACACACTGACGAACTATGACATGCCAGAGACATGTAGTACTCACCAAAGCTGCCTTAAAATCAGAGTCATGATTAGGAAAGAAACAGTGATTCTGGTAGGCATAGGCAGAAATAAGGAGCAGACACGAAAGAAGTACATCATCTTTAATGTTCCTGCCAACAGATACAAGAATATCCTGATTTCCTCACTAGTTATGGTGAGATCCCATCATCTGTTACCATACCTGGCACAGGCTGCTATACAAAGGTTATTAGGCAGACATAAGCATGCTTATTCATAGTATTACTGATGAAAGTATGAAAAAACAATGGGACCACAAGCCATCAGCAGTGGCAGTCTAGGCAACACGCACCTATTTGTTTCTTGCAATAATCTGTCAAACTCTGAGTCTCCAATTTCTTTGTTTCTCCCACTAGCAAATTTGTAAGAAATAACGACAACATAAAAAAAAAAACTACCATGTAAAGTAAATAGTTCTGTTCCCTTCGAACCTCACTGCCAGTATCTGCCCAAAAGTACCACACAAATGGTCTGGATGTGCTGTTTGACTGCAGTAAGAGTGGATGAGAGAGGCTCTGGTAAGATTTCATGCTTTATGCTTTTCTCAATAGCCTGGGGACTTTGATGTAACAGTAAGTGGAAGCATTGCCCAAGAAGATGAGTGCAGGATTATTTCACCTTTATCCCTAGGGAAGGAGGTGTTCAGCATGTCCCCTCACTATGCAAAGTTCAATTGGGATCAGAGGGGTACCACTGCTGATTTTCTAGTTACAACCTCAGTTTGTTTTCTAGTGCTGCAAAGCAATTGTTAGCCTCTGACAACTCTCAGTAATCCTCTGATTAAAGTTCATTATGGGTCTTTATTTGTTTTGAAGAAATATGCAATAAGACAAGCTCCGTAAGTATAACATTTCATTAAAACTAGTTCCTCACTAAAGGCAGATTGCAGTTTCAGTTTAGTTAAGTCAACTAAATGAACAGAGGCTTGGTTCCATGAAGGTTTAAACTGCCCTTCATTCAAATAGCTTTAGCACACAGACGGCTGGAACACTGTGTATTAAAAATACTTTTCAAACTATCATCCCCAGACAGTTGCAACCTGTTGTGTTAGTGTTTTCACTTGCACGAAAAGATAGCTTCTCTGTCTGTAGGGGTGATGGAATTAAGAAACACGAAGTAGACAGCTATCAACATGCAGAAAGAAATACTATGGGAGCATACACAAGTGGATGTAAGTTCCTAAATCTATTAGTATGCTCCCCTCCCTCCTACACTGCCACAGCAGCTTTACAGTCAACTTGCACACCATGCGGCTGTGGCTCTTTAGGAAACAGTGGGCCAAGCTTCTGTCAGATGACTTCATTTTGTTGTCACACATTTACATAGGAGCAACATGTGACGATGATAGACAGAGATCAAGATAGAAGAGGAAGACAACATCAGAGTATGCTTGGTCATACAGCTGATGACCACCTTTCCTGTTTTCCAGAAGTTTCCCTACAGAATTAAAGCACTTCTATACAGTGCTGCCAGAGTCCTCAGCTCCCACTGCCTGCTATGAAACTAGTAACTTATAAAATACAAACCCAGTGCTTAACAGTACTGATGATCATGGCAAATGCAAGCAACCATTTACCCATGCCTTAGGTTTTGACTTTCAGGTGCTTTGTTGGTGGAGTTTTTCGTGGGTTTTTTTTCATTTGGTTTGTTTTTTGCTGTGGCACATACATGTGACACATGCTTTTGTCTTTCTTTCTACTCATAGTCCCCTCATGCAATAGAAAATTCACAAGTCCGAATTTAATCCCACAGACAATTGCTTTTTTGGGGTTTGGTTTTGTTGTTGTTGTTTGGTTTTTTTGACCAGGCAATATTTTAAGGGAAAAAAAAATATTTCTAATTTTAAATAATTTGTTATTTAAAACCTTAGTTATGTTCAGTTACAATTAAAAAGCCCAATTATTAAAAACTTTAACTAAGTGAAACCAGGCATGTTAAGCCACAGATCTGATAAGAGTGATTACTCTGATGTACTGCCATGGTATATAAATACTTGCGGTAACTCCAAATGAGCTGCCATCTTTAGACTGCAGGTGTGCATTGAGAAACAGTAGCCCAGGCACCAGAAACCTCAAAGTGAATATAATAGAAGTGTACTATTATCCTGCTACCCTGCTTTTGACTGAAGAGGTGGCTTTTTCCAGGTTAGCTCAGAAACCAGCATGCTTTGCAGTGCAGCACAAACTTAGACCCTTTGCTGAGGACTGTTTTTAAAGTCCTAAGACCTCAAAAGCCAAGTCATTCAAAAGAGAATATAGGCTTTTCAATTTACATATATTTTTTAAAGTTAGCTTTCTGTTAAAGTGTAACCCACTATTTTAGGTCTTGTTCTATACCTTCATTTTGAGTATACTTTTACTGATGTAGTACTTTACAACTTGAGGACTTCTATTGGGATGCAAAATAGTTCCTGCAGACTAAGACACTTGCTACAATAACCTTTTGTTTTGTCAAGTATCAAACTTGATACTGTTATGTGTTCTACTTTTACACCCAAAGAGGAAAAGAAAAAATAAAAAAAATTTACAGAATGAGAAGTAGGCAGTAGACTTGATCTGTTCTCTCCACACTTTAAACTCAAGAAATAATATTATCTTAAATCGTGTTACTTTCAATTTTTCCTATGACAAGACAGGACTTCACCCTTACTACCTTTCCTTTTCTCACTTTCAATCCCTCCTTATCATCAGATTCCCACATACATGAATCAAAGGAAAACAAACAAAGAACAGAACAAACCCTGCCATTAAGATTTAAATTCTTTGCAATCTGAAGGATCAGACCGTATAACCACAATAATGGTATTACCATAGTCAGATATTGCAGATATTAAGTTCTTAATAGAGTATAAAACTGAGCTATTGTACGCTTTTTTTTTTTTAATCTGGCAGAAATATTTTGGAGGGGTATTAATTCTGTCTTGTGAATGCAATAGACAAGAAATCACATTCAGAAATTAAATGTAAATGGGATTTTTAAGAAAAGCTTTGTTAAATATATAGCATTTGCCTGAATATGAAGATTCACGATTTATTTAGTAGCAAAGAAAAAAGTAGCTTTGTTAAAAACCAAAATAAATTAATCACTTTTGAGCAAAATAGAGATAGTTTCATAGTACTCTGCACAGATTTATTTTATAAGAAAAATCTCCAGCAATAATAGTGACAGTCAAGCCAATACAGTGCTACATTTACACTGTACTGAGAAAGTTTTCTAACAATTAAAGAGGAAAAAAGAAAACTAAGCTAACAAAGCTCTTTTGTTTCTGACTTTGAAAGCTTGCTATTGAATTTATTTGATAATGTTTAAATCAGTTTTTTACTAAACGCTACTATAATTTCTCAAATCTCCAGATCCTTTGGTTGACAGCAAATCTTTGCGTTTTACTGCTTAGAACACCTATATCTTCAGAAATAGCCCAGAAACAAATATTCAGATTGCTATCCCACTTTTTCTTTGTGTTTTCCTTTGTTTCCAAAAGCTGTCCAAGAATTTTTTGCTATTCTCCTAGAAGAAATTTTGATTAACTTCCATGAAGTGACTAATTTCTCAGAAGGTATATTTCTGTGTGGTTCCATTGATGTATGCCAATTACACCAGCTGACAAACAGCCACTGCGTTACACACACACACAAAAAATCCATATTTTTAATGACTCCCTTGCTGTCCTTCATGTATGTACGTATGTCATGACACACATCTTTCTACCACCTGAACCTCTTCCTTTATATATATGCATTTTGTTTTATAAATTGCTTGGCTGTGAGGTATCTTGACATTTGACATAACAGCAGAGCTTGGGGGGGGAACATAAGTGCTGATCATTAGATTATTGCTGAAATATTCTCTCCTTCCCTCCTCCCTGTGTTCCCTGGAGACACAGGTGTTAATAAAATCAAACAAAATGAAAATGGGTAAATTATTGCAAGCTATGAACACCTACATTGTACCATGCCTCACTAGTTTCCAATACCACCTTATCCTTAACACAACCAAAGAAAAAGATGCATTTTCATCCCATAGACTGGTGATATAAGGAAAGGACAAAAGAGACAAGATATTGCAATCCAAAGGTCAGTGACCCACTCCGTTGTATAATTATAGCATTTCATTTATATCCTACCAATCTGTCTTCGGATGGCTGATAGTAAATTAGTAGCTAAAAAAGAGCAATTTTAAAAATTCCTTAATAGCTAGTAACCAAGTTCTAAAGCTGGACCTCCATATAAGGAGATAAGCACAAGTACTAGCTTGCAACTTATTTTCTAAAAACAGTTAAAAAAATACTTCAGAAGTCATGTCTGATTTAGATCTGTGTCTCACTGCTGTACTTCAGCAATCCTGAAAACAGATTTAATCCTTATTCTACATCACCCAGATTTTAAAGAGCTTCAAGGGTCTGAACCATTTCTGAGTGCAAGACACATCCAATTGAATCTTGCACAATGGATGCAGTTTGTACATTTTTAAAATATAAGCAGTATATTTTTGTGCTGCATTTCTCATTTCCCATGAAAAAGCACATACTAAACTGTGTTCATTCTTGTGAGAAGATTTCATACAGTAACAAAAACTGTGTAGGAACACTCATGTTGAATTTTTTGCTGGTATATATTAACAGCCTATACATAGATTTGATGCTTGTGTTTGGTTCTTCTCTAGGTACCGGGGTAAGCTTGGTCTAATGAACCATGTAGGGTCTTAATAAAAAAATCAACCATAGTAAGTAGATAATTTTAGTCTTGGCTTATCACATATTACACTTGAGAACTTAAATGATCTGGACCACCTCTAGTAATGCATGGAGGCCAACATCTTAAATAGTCTGCTAGCCATTGTTACTGGAGCAGTTCTTTGCATTGTCATCTACTGAACAATCAGATAAGCACAATAGGAAAAAAATCTAGATCTGTAGAACTGATCAAACAATTACTCAATCTGTATCCATCCAGTATATCATGCAATGCCAATAACTTCACACTTCAATGCAAGATACTAAAACGTTCTATATCATGCAATTTCATGAGAAAACTAGAATGGAAATAATTCTTTCTAAAGGGCTGGTGGAACAGCACAGATTACGCACTGCACATTAAGAATACTGTAAACTTAACTATTAAGGCCAGATACTTCAGAGAGCTCCAATCCCTACAACTGCTCCAGCTAATCACAAGCCACACCCATGTTTCATTCACATTCTAAATATTGACCAGAATACTGATTTCAGGACTGCAGCTTCTTAGACAAAACATGGTAACTTTCCACTTGCAAAGCTGTCTGCCTATATTTATTTTAACTAGACCACAGTAATTAATATTTATGAGGACAAGTGTAAGAAGGCTTCTCATAGCATAAGGGGATTATGAAAACACAAGGACCTGTGAAGATGCTGATGGGACTGAACAAATTGTACCCGAGACATGCATGAACAAGGCATATTAAGTGAGAAAAGGACAAGACAAAAGTATGTATGTAGCATACTTTTTTAATGTGCTTTTTTCCATATGCAGTCCAGAAGTCTTGGCATGTACCAAATACATTTACTACCACTTATTTAATGGTTTTGACTGTTACAGACACCAGCATCTGTGACATCTCTGATTTCAGTAATCAAAGCAATAGTGGATGGCATATGTTAACTTTTTCAGCGTTAAGTACTAGATCTGCTACGGGTTTTAACAGTGTATGTGTTGCATATTTCTGGATTCATATCTTACATGAATATGAGTAATAAAAAGCAGACAGAAGAAAAGAACTCCGGAAAGAGCTTGTCAAAAGTATTTTCAGGTGAAAAAGAATGAAGAATAGGTGGTTTTGATCTGCAGAATGTGAAGTGTACAAAGTACAACAATTAAAACAGAAGTGTAGATACTTTGAACTCTTTAAAATTTCTTTTGAAGATGAAAGTCATTAGATTTCAATGAGAAGTTGGAGCAGAAGTTCACATTGACATGAGAATATTTAACCTGTAGTCTATAGCGCTTCAAGCAATTGATAGTATGATAAATAATTGCTTGGCTGTAGTAACCACATAGAAGGGAAAAAAGGATTGCCCTAATCAAATACAGTCAGTGTGGTGTTGCCTGTCTCTGTGCTCCACATTTCATTCTGAATTGTTCAGAAGTTTGCAGTTATAAAAACAGAAATCCTGAGTTCTTAAAGAGGAAATTTTAAAGGATTTCTTTTCCTGTCAACTCCAAGAAACTTTGATAATATTCATGGTCAGTTCAGCTGGCATAGATGTGTTAAAGCCAGTGGATCACTGCCAGTTTTCAACGTCTTAGCATCTGCACTTACTAGACAGACAACCTTATTTGAGAAGTTTTTGCTTCATGCCCCTGCTTCTTTATTTTTTTTTAAGTGAAGAAAGTTAAAAGCCAAATATAGTATTTGCTGTCAGGAATACCTGTTCTCCTTTTCTTCAAGGTACAATGGTCATATTTTCATGTTAGTGAGTTGCATTGGTGATTCACTCATATTTCAGTGTCACTACAAAGAACAATCAGGACTGTACAGTGCTTTATCATACATGTATTTTTAATGCTATATATTGTAGATAAAAGGGAGCTCACTCCATTCGGTGCTCGGAGTGAAAAAAGACAAATAATTATGTTAACAGGCCTTAAGCAGGGATAATGGGCCCTCCTGAAAAGGCAGAGCAAGCTTGTGTTAGACAGCAATATGCACTGTAAACAGTGCTGTACTGTTAGTTCACCGTAAAGAAATAAGAAGTGTCAGAAAATGGAAGACGCTTGCACAAATAAAAGCTCCATGCTGTAAGGCAATGGCAAAACCACTGGATGTACAGTGCCCATCCAGTCAGGGGTGAAACCACAGTATATCCATAGTAAGCAATAAGTAAAGAGAGTGGGTGAAAAAAACCAAAACCTCAAAACATTTCCTAGTAAATCTCTTTTCACTTTCTCAAACACTCAGATCTATATTATAATACACAGTGCTCAGCAATGTCCTACCAAGCCCTCTTTGCATCTTGGGCAGCATGATCCTTACATAAAATATCCCCATAAAAGGTGAAACTGACTCCTTTTTATCATACCCATATTTCCTGCATGAATCCAAAACATAAAAATTAAGAACATGTTCTGAAGTAAGAGATTCCCGTGAAGGGCTGTGTAGGCAGAGGTTTTAATTTCATTGACAGTATGCAACACCTTTTTAATCCTAGGCAGTGCCTCCTTCACCCAAGAACTCTTTTTTTTAAGAAAAAGATAAAACTTTTATGTTTTACTCTGAAATTTGAGAATGTACCTGGGGCCAGCAAGCAGTGGCCTCAGTAGCCCACTCTGCAGTGAATGGTCTGTGGTGCAGAGGGGTATGAACCTCTCCTCACTCACAGCCAGCTGACCTCTCAAGCTCATCTCTCCATGTTCACATTGCTCCTATGGCCTGAGCTGCACACAGTCAACAACCTTTTCTTTCTGACCAAACACAAAATGACACCTTCCTCAAGTTTCAACTGCCTGCTGGTTTATATCACAGCTTTCCCTCATTAAGATAATGAAGTAAACAGCACCCAGGTGTTCCTAGGCGCACAGCTCTGTCCTGAGTTCAGGTAGCAGTCATTTTTCTCCTTAGTAGCTGGTACAGTGCTGTGTTTCTGACTTTCATCCTGGGAACAACACTGATAACACCACTGTTTTAATTGTTGCTCAGTAATGTTTACTCTGACCAAGGACTTCCTGAGTCTCATGCTCTGCCAGGGAGGAGGGGAAGCTGGGAGGAAGCAGAGACAGGACACCTGACCCAAACTAACCAAAGGATTATTCCATACCACAGCACATCATGCCCAATATATAAACTGGGGGCAGTTAGCTGGAAGGGCTAGGTTGCTGCTTGGATCGAACTGGGTATCGGTTGATGGGTGGTAAGCAGTTGTATTCTCTTCACTTGTTATTTCCCTTATCATTATTATTACTGGTGTTAGCAGTAGTGGCTTTGTGTTATACCTGAGTTACTGGACTGCTCTTATATCAGCCTGTGGGAGTTACATTTTGAATCTCCAGGATCAGGGGGAAGGAAAAAGGGAAAATAAGCGAGTGTCTGCCTGGTTCTGAGTTACCGGCTGGGCTTAAACCATGACAACTCTTTGTGGCACTCAACTTGGGGCATGAAGGGTTGAGATAATGACAGATCTGACAAGAGTGTGTCTAATCATATTTGTGCTAAGCATTTAGTGTTTTTGATTAATAGTCACTTGTCACAATACTGGCTTGTTGGCTCTCAAAACTGTTACTCTTGATCTCAGAGTTTCAGCATGCCATATCTTACTTACAGCTGGTATTTGTTGTTTTAGGGTTTACTGAATGGGGGCCTGGACTAAGGTTCTTCTTTCACTATACTTTATGGTAATGACTTGTAATACAATAGACTCATTGATCATTAAACTGGTCTGGCTTGCATTACCAGTGTGGGCATCACCTCTATACTTTGGGAGGTATATAATGGAAGTGTTTAGCACTTGCACATCTTTTGTTTCCTCCTTGGGTGGTCAACCTATGAAGGAGACATTCCCTTACATTCCCAGCTCCCCCACCAGACTATTTACAGCATCATTTGAGAGTTTTGAAGGTTTTGAGTGGCCTTTGGTTACCCATGAGACCTGCCTGCTGGTTGTGATGGGGATCACCATGTTGGCACACATACAGAGTGTGTTTTACCCATGACAATTTTGTCTGATCTTGAAAGTTAAGCAAAGTCAGGTTTGGGCCTTGTCTAGGGTTAGCCAACTATATAGGAGGACCTATAGGCAGCCTATGGAGAGTTTTGAGCTGCTTCAGAAGTGATTGACACTGAAGTACAGCTCCTCCTGGCACCCCAGTTGCCCGTGTTGGGCTGGATGTTCAAATACAGGGTCTCCTCTACACATCAAGCAACCGATGTTACCTGCAGTGAGTGGGCTGCACTAATTACACAGCGAGCTCGAATAGGAAATCCCAGTGGTCCAGGCATTCTAGAAGTCATCATGGACTGTCCAGAGGGCAAAGATTGGAATGTCACCAGAGGAGGAGGTGATGCATGCTGAAGAGTCCCCACAATATACTAAACTGTCAGAAAGTGGAAAGCAATATGCCTCGTTTACTGATGGGTCCTGCCATATTGTGGGAAAGCATCGGAGGTGGAAGGCAGCTGTATGGAGTCCTCAACAACAATTTGCAGAAACTGCTGAAGGAGAGGTTGAATCAAGTCAGTTTGCCAAGGTGAAAGCCATCCAGCTGGCCTTGGATATTGCTGAATGACAAAAAGGGGCCAGCACTTTATCTCTATACTGACTCATGGATGGTGGCAAATGCCCTGTGGGGGCGATTGCAGCAATGCAAGCAGAGCAACTGGCAATGCAGAGGCAAATCTATCTGCTGCACTGTGACAAGATATCACTGCCCGGGTGTAGAACCTGGTGGTGAAGGTACGCCATACAGATGCTCATGTACCCAAGAGTCAGGCCACTGAGGAACACCAGAACAACCAACAAGTGGAGTAAGCTGCTAAGATTGAAATGGCTCAGATGGACTTAGATTGGCAACATAAGGGTGAATTATTTTAGGTCCTGTGAGCCCATGACACTTCAGGCCATCAGGGCAGAGATGCAACATACAGATGGGCTAGTGAATGAGGGGTGGACTTAACAATGGACACTGTTGCCCTGGTTATTCACGACTGTGAAATGTGCTGCGATTAAGCAAGCCAAACGGTTAAAGCCTCTCTCTTATGAAGGACAATGGCTGAAGTACAAATATGGGGAGACCTGGCAAATTGACTATATCACACTTCCACCAACCCACCAAGGCAAGTGTCATGTGCTTACCATGGTGGAAGCAATCACCGGATGGCTGGAAACATACGCTGTGCCCCACGCCACTGCCCGGAACACTATCCTGGGTCTTGAGAAACAGATTTTGTGGTGACACGGCATCCCAGAGAGAATTGACTCAGACAGTGGGACTCATTTCCGGAAGAACTGTACAGACACTTGGGCCAAAAAGCATAGCATTGAGTGGGTATATTACGTCCCCTACCATGCCAGGCTCTGAGAAATCAAACGCTACAATGGGCTGTTAAAAACTACACCGAGAGCAATGGGTGGTGGGACTTTCAAACATTGGGATACACACGTAGCAAAGGCCACCTGGCTGGTCAACACCAGAGGATCTGCCAACAGGGCTGGCCCAGCCCAGTCATAGCTTTCACATACTGTAGAAGGGGATAAAGTTCCTGTGGTGCACATGAAGAATTTGCTGGAGAAGACAATCTGGGTTATTCCTGTTTCAGGTAAAGGCAAACCCGCTCGTGGGATTGCTTTTGCTGAGTGACCCCAGGTATACTTGGTGGGTGATGGGGTACGATGGGGAATTCCCGTGTGTACCTCAAGGAGATTCAGTCTGGGGGGAAAACAGACAATGAACTCAATTATATGCTGTTGCCTGCTATGTAGCACTTTTGTAGCCCACCACTTAGATGTCTTCAGGTCACCAGTGACTGGCCATGAATTCCCTCTGACCATCATCCCAATAGAGAATGAACTTTGACAAAACCAGATGAACTCAGCAGCAACCAGATGAGTTCTGTGGTATCCTCAGCAGGCAACAATCCAACATTGCTCACCGTCTCTCCAGCTCTGAAAGACTGTTGCAAGGGATGGAGCCCAGCATCATGGACTGGATGAACTTAGCAGCTTTATACAGATTGGTCCATGCACTAAGGAATGATATCTCTGTGTGTGTGTGTATGTATGTGTATATATACATAGGAGACAAGAGTGATGGTCTATTGAAAAATGTGGGATCTGAGCATGACATGAATGGTATGGAATGAGCAGTGGATACTGTCCTGGGTTCAGGAGTAGCAGTCATTTTTCTCCTTCTTGGCTGCTGGTGCAGTGATGCGTTTTTGACTTTCAGCCTGGGAACAGCGCTGATAACACCGATGTTTTTAGTTGTTGCTCAGTAATGCTTACTCTGACCAAGGACTTTCTGAGTCTCATGCTCTGCCAGGGAGGAGGGGAAGCTGGGAGGAAGCAGAGACAGGACACCTGACCCAAACTAGCCAAAGGGGTATTCCATACTGCAGCAAATCATGCCCAGTATATAAACTGGGGGCAGTTAGCTGGAAGAGCTAGGTCGCTGCTCAGGTCAGGCTGGGTATCGGTGGGTGGTGAGCAGTTGTGTTCTCTCCCCTCATTATTTCCCTTATTATTATTATTGGTGGCAGGAGTAGTAGTTTTGTGTTATACCTTAGTTACTGGACTGTTCTTATTTTAACCTGTGGGAGTAACATTCTTTTGATTCTCCCCATTCCTCCGAGATGGAGGGAGAGGAAGAAGTGGGAGAGTGAGCAAGCGGCTGCCTTGTTCTGAATTACCGGCTGGGCTTAAACCACAACAAGCTCCCAGGATTTCCTTATTACTCTCCTCCTAGTGTTGATAAGGAATCAATTCCACCATAGCTGTGTAAATGCAAACAACCAAATTCTTAAAATAAGTCATCTAGGAAAGAAAATTGAAAACATTTTATCCTGCATATATTCAAAAAAGCAGTTATTTTCTTAATTTTCTCCCCTATAAAGAAATGCTCAAGTGAAAGTAACTGATTTTGTGAAGTCCTTTGATTTTGGCAACAAATCTTCTTTACCTTCAGGGGTTCAGTAAGTAGGTTTCTGACTGACTTGAGTTGCATAAACAGACTTTTGTAGGTCCACCTGACAGCCAGGAAGCCTTATGGTGTGTGATCACTAGCAAGATTCTAAACCAACATCCATTCACTTCCAGAAAGACAGAAAAAGAGAAAACTCTATACTCATCTACAAATAAATATATTTATACATATACATTTATATTTACATATATACATATATATGTAAGTTATATATATATACATATATATATACAGATACATTTACACTATATATATATATATACACACACACACACACAAATGACTTTTAGCTAAATTAGCCCTAAAACAATTTTCCAAGAGATTGTGACTTTAGAGCTGCACATGACAGGAAACAGAATAGTCACTGGACAAAGATGGTGAGGGTATAAGGAAGGCAGCTATCAGGAAAGAAACCAAGTCAGGAAGCAGAAAACCTGTGGGAACCTCGCAGAGAGGTCATACAGAGTGAGCTAATGGAATCACTGGGAAAGGGGTAATGTGGATGGCCTCCTTCAGTCTTTTCCAATTTTCCAGAAAGACTTGGTTTAAATCAAAGAATGAAACTGTAGCTGGTTTGTTTCTCTCCTTAGACATAAGAGTTCTACTAAATTTCAAATTTATCTTTGATACACACAAAAATATTATTTTTTTTAAATCAATCTAACTTTCTGAAAAAAAAGAAAGCCCCTTTTGATAAAATGTCTCCTCAAATCCTGTCATCATCAAGGTTTGCTTCAAATGAACAATTTAAAAGCACATTTACCCTTTGGGCAAATACCACTGACATAGTGGTGCTTGCAAATAAATTTGAAATTTAGCCTCTTGGATGTACAGCTGAGGTTGATGTGACCCTAACTAACCAGCAGTGCCCTGTCAGTAGTGCAGACCTACAGTGATGTACTGATTATTACAGAGGAGACATTTTGGACACTACACTACATTTTATTTTCAAATTGCAGTATATGAAAAAAATAGTTCAAGATACAATAAATCTTGATTATTAGAGCTGAACAGAAAAGACTTTTGGAAAGTTAATTTTTATTTAAATGACAATGGAATCTTTGGGAGAGATGATGAATAATGCCCTTCATAACTACTCAGAGGATCCAACATCCCAATAATGTGTTCATTTGGATGGCAGTGGAAGTAACCAAAGTTCAATTTTTTGTTCTTGTAAAATATGCCAAAAGTCTGCATTGCTCATATCCCAGCTGGTTCCTGGACCACTCAAGATCTGCCAAGCCTGAGCATGTCTATCTTGATGTTCCCTTTTAGCCCCTTTACAAAATACGTCGTGAGAATATCCATTGAGTTTTGTTTTTCTACAAACCACTTGCAAAGGAAGGTGAACCTAGGAGTTAAGAATGACAGATGCATCACCTGGGAATGTACTCTGTTAATCAGTGATAACTGAAAACTAAACTGGCAACCTTCCTGAGGACTCTGTCATCTGATTGAATACCTCAGATACCAACATGATAAGCAGCAACTACAGAGCTACTACCTATTTTGCTGCAAAGGAGGTATCTTGCTGGAAATCACACTACTAGTGAAACTGAGAAAAGTTTGATAGAAGCCACTATCACTGGAAGATTCCCCATCTACTCCTCTGCAAGTGGCTGTTTTGCACAAAACCAGAAAGTTGTTACATGGAGCTACAGAAAAAATTCTGGTGTACAGCAACTTGTGTGGTAATTGCTTCTGTGGTTGTTGTACAGTAAGAGTAGAAAAGACAAGGCCATGACAGTGGGTCACTATCATAAGGCTTTGTCCCAGACTCTGGCAAAAGCTTCAGTCGAACAATATAGTCTGTATTTGCACACTGTTAGCTAAAGGTTTTCATTAAAATCAATAAAACCTCCCTAGCATTCAACAGAAAACTGACTTGTGTTGTTGAAAACTCCTATTACTACTTTAAATAACCCAAGAAACTTGAACACTTTTCTGAATATACTGTAAGAGAAAAATGTTTTCCAAATATTTGAAAGGCAGGCAGGCAGGCAAAAAAGGCTAAATATGTTAAGTTAAACTTGCATAATACCCTCCCAGTACATTACTAAGCAGCTGTCATTCTAAACACTGTACATTTGAGATCAGTACCACAAAATAAAGTATATGTATATACTTTATATATGTAAATAATGTACAACCAGACTATTTAGGAATAAATCTGGTAACAGAACTCAGGCATGCTATAGCATTTAATGTTTAGAAAATCTTTTGTCGTTGCAGTATTTGTAATCCTATTATGTTAAATTTAGCTGGTCAAATTCTGGTCTTACATGAACTTCACATCTGTCAACACAAGAGTGTACAAGGCATACATTAAGGCAGCATTTAGCTCAGCACAGGGAGAGATCTGATATTTGAAATACATTTTATCTTTTGAAAGCCATACGTTTTCCCAGTAACAAATGTTGAAACAAAGTTCCCCAGAGTCATGCAATCTCTGTTCTTTTTTCGCTCAGCTAAAGATGGTATTAAGGAGCTAAAATAAAAAGTAATATTGTCATTTGGTTATGTAGTGCAATGTGCTTGATATCATTCTTCTGACACTTTAGACACTTTGTTTAACAAGAAAATCAACACGAGCACGCTAGCTGCTGACTACTTCCAGGTTGAGAGTTTGTGACAAACTGGATTGGCAGCTCGAAGGCTGTGTGCGTGCCACCAAGCTGACAAGCACAGGCGCTCAGCGGCACAGCGCGAGGAGAGAACTGGCTGCCTGGTGAATGGTAGAGCTTTAGCAGCTGGTCAAGCAGCAGCACTGCAGGCAGCTGCCAGCCCTATTTGGCAGACAACAGCTGCAGACATCAAAGAGAATAAAAGAGAAAGAGGAAGGTGAAAAGATTGAGGAAAAAGAAAGGAATTAGATCTACACTGTTTTATGAAGTAGATTAGTTACTTTTTTAATGATATATGCATACACTTATCAGTTTGCCTAACTTTTAAAAAAGAATATTAAAAACACTTGCAAGCATACACATGGAGCACTAATTCCTAAACCATCTTACTGGAGTCCCAGGGGGCTAATCCTATTAAAAAATATTGAGTACAATTGAAAAAAATGCTCAAAAAAAAAAAAAAAAAAAAGGTAAAATTTGTAAGTTATTTTTCTCAGGTAAGCAGAAATCCTGAGAGCAGTAAAATTATTATGGGGCAGTATTTACTGTCTTTACAATGTCTTAGTTTTTTTATACTATGTACATGGAAACTGAAACCACTGCTGCTCAGAGTGCCCAAGATGAGAGAAGTCATCTATTAAGAAGACTTATTTTTTTTATTCTGACCCTTTACTGCAGTAAGCCAAAGTAGAAAACATAAAACACACTAGCTTAATGCCTGTAGTGTACACAGTGTGTTTTGGGGTGGCACAAAATTCAGTAGTTCCTTTGGGCTTTGTAACAGAGGGCACAAGTTATCAACGATGTTCTAACATGTAATAGCCACCTGTACTGAAAGATGGAATGATGATAGGGTATCAGATTAGTGTAGAGATTCGGTTTTAAATGTGTAAGCAGTGAAAGAATGGTACGTATTGCCCAACTTTCAAACACATGCACAAAAGACCCGAATTGGGCCTTATGCGTTATACAGAGGATTCCAGCCATTTCAGCTGAAATTCTCCCAAAATATTTTTCCAAAACTTACTGTAGTTATTTAAAACTTCAATACAGAAACAACAAGGTGGAAACAATAAAATTAGCTGAATTTCAATCTCTGGAACATATTGCAGTAACTAAACTTTTTTTTTTTTTGTTATTCTCTTTTAATTATTTTGTTTAGCAACAAAATAGAACCTGGTGAAACATTCCACTGTTACACTTGTTTTTTATTGCAAGCAACTGTATTTTTTTTAGTGAGTCCTGGGAAATGGAGCCAGATTTTCTTTCCAGTTATTTTAGGTCAAATATTTATCTACATAGCTAGCTACCTGGGCCACTTAAATCACACCTAAACTTACTCTGAGCTTGCTTGATGATTTATCTCTATCTCTATTTCTGTTTTATTTTTTGCTTTGCACAAAGGTATTATACTCCATCAAACAAACCAACTAAATGTTTGACTAAGTGGTAATTCCACTAAGGGGAATACAATCCTTCCCACTTACAAAGCTAGGGATATTATACTTCTGTTTTTTTTGACGCTATTCAACAGCTCATAGTTCTAATAGCAACAGTTTGGTGCCTGGTGCTGTCAGTTGAAACACTGACATTTAAATTTTGAGGCAAATTTTCACATATAAAAATATTAGGATAGTTCTATCAGCTGCAGTACTGGGGTGTGCATGAATACAATGTCATATTCAGCCGGGCCATTAGAAAATATCAGATAGTATATACAATGGCTTGTTTCCCAACTTGATTCCCACAAGAACCTCAACCAAAAATCATCAGTCTTTTTTTTTACATTGCATTTTTACTTTTCTAACTGTTTCAGATTCTTCATAGAAGCTCTTTCCATTCAGCTATCCAATATAATATAGCATACCTAATATTTTGTAAGAGACATTTTTGCAACTGCCTTCATACCTTTAAGCTTTGGGACTTGATATCATTATAGTCTTGATTTATTAGAAAAAAAAACAACTTTTCCAATGTTTTTCTTTTTAAATAGTGAACTGTAAATAACCAATTCAATACGAAAAATGCTAAATAGCTCCTTTGAAATTCTAATGAAGATTGTCTGCAGTTATATCACCCATTGCAGAATATGTCTTGACATGTGGAATGCATAGGAATGTAACCTGCATAAGTGTGCAAATTTCTGTGTTGGTCTACTGGAACATAGACATTTGGGTTGGGTGCAGTTAGCATGATAAAAATAGATTCAAAAAATAAAAAAGTTTTTTTTGCTGTATTTGGGGTTTACAGATTTTTACTTGAATATTCAATGACATGTTTGCTCTTAAATATAATTCAACCAACAAATTCCTTTTCTTTTTTCTTACTGGAAAATATTTAATTATTTTAGTTCTGTAGTCTTGCTGGTTCAGGGTTCCCAACTCTTAAATCTTCCCTGAAGGCTGCAAAGCTTGACTCCAGTCCACCCTACTTTTCTGCCAGCAACAGCACTTTCTGTCTACATTGACATTATATGTCGCACCTTGCTGTCCGCAACCAAGTCCGGCTGGAACTCGAACAGACTACGTTCCATGATCCTTGAGTTTAGACCTCTAGTCCTTACTTCGTATGAACTCCTAAACCACTGAGCCTTTCTAAGTACTCCACTGTTATATTTTGATCCTTATAGGCTCCATCTCTAGAGCATTCTACTACTGAGCTCCATCAGCCTTTATTCTATACACTATGAGCAAGGCTTGTAGAGCTTGGAAGCCCTTTTCTCCCTCACAGTCTTAACCAAATCACTATTCTAGGCTTGTTATTCCTCAGAACCCTGCCCAGCTTTGCTATCACCATACCAGCATTTCCAGAATGCAGTTAAATGCTTATCACTTAAAACTTTAAGTGCTAATTGCTTAGTAATGAAAACTTCAATTGCTGGGACATTAAACCTTTAACTGCTAAGTGGCTGGCAGAGTTCCAGCCCTCCATAACAACCAAAATTCACTAATATAACATTTTTTAAATGCCCTTTGTATGAAAACTCTTCTATACCCAAGTGTGTGAAGGCCTAAATGCAAGGCTTTTAAGTATTTCCAGGACTGCAAAGAAAATGTGGCTGAATTAGCAACGGCTAATTTGGGATTAAATAAAATCTCAGTGTTCATTTTAGAAACGCCTAAATCATTGAAAAACATTTTCCCCCCTTCCCTTATTTCACCCGCATGTTTTTACAAGTAAATTGATCTCTCCTGAAAATGTATGCCTGACCTAGTCTTCAGGATGGAGATTCTGTTGTGTCCTCACATTGATAAGTTTACTATTGATTGACAAATCTGCTATGTAACCTGAGGAACTTTTCTCACCTTCTGAAACAGTATTCTAATCTCGATTTTCACAACCTCAGAGGAAACACTGCCAGAAATGAAACAGCTAATTCTCTGTAGATTATATAGTCTGCTCTTTTACTGCAGGTATAATGTAGCTGAGTAGAGATGTTTAACGCAGTGCTACTTGTGAGACACAAAACGGCTTACACTGGATAATGAAAAGGAGCTAGAGGTAAACTGAATCTCTAACATGTCATTAACTACTCAATTAGAAACTGGGGGTCGGACTGAATTCTTCATTTTGCTTTCTAGTTTCTAAAAATGCAAAAAAGACATCATGAAAATAAGTAAGACAAAGTATCAAGCCTATCATAGAATAACAGAATCATAAAATCATAGAATCATGGAATAGTTAGGGTTGGAAATGACCTTAAGATCATCTATTTCCAACCCCCCTGCCATGGGAGCACACCAGACCATGTCACCCAAGACTCCCCCCACCTGGCCTTGAACACTGTCAGGGATGGAGCATCCATGACTTCCTTGGGCAACCTTTTCCAGTGCCTCACCACCCTCACAGTAAAGAACTTCTTTGTTATATCTAACCTGAACTTCCTCTGTTTAAGTTTGAACCCAATACCCTTTGTCCTATCACTACAGTCCCTAATGAAAAGTTGCTCTCCAGCATCCTTGTAGGCCCCTATATTGCTTAGCATCTTTTCACTGTACTTTGTCCATGTTCAAAATTCCAACCCATTTCTTTAAGATCTTTTTCATGTCACAGGAGCTTTGCAGAGGGTTTGGACAATGTTCCTAAATACAGAACAAGAATAGTGTCTTTTGCCTTTACCTTCAGTGCCACAATATGAGAAGCTTCTGGCACTCTAATGTTCTGTCACTTTTTAATGCAAACTCTGGAAGTCCACGGACACAACATTGAACAATCTAAAGAAGATAAATCACAGTTACTTCAAGCCAGCTGACAGCAGTTTAAGCAACTGCAATCATCAACCACCAAGGGAGTTTCTTCTTTTATCTTACTAAATGCAAAAGTATACAAGGAACTGGTAATATCACTGGACTATCAGGAGTCCTGCTTTTACATAAATATCAGCAAGCTGTAAGTAAATTCTGTTGACGAAATGTAATAAAACAAAGACGGTTTCAAATATGACCATTCCCTGATGCATTCTGTAGCCCTGTCTTACTCACTTATTGCATGCTGCTGAGATTATAAGGTTTGCTTTTATCTGTCAGAAATCAATATTTCAAACATCGGATAAAAGAGGAAATTGAACTGGGAATAGGCTGAAGTGCTGTAAAAACTACAAAGCACAATTATCAAAAAGCACTTAAAGTACTTAATAGGACACACATATAAAAATGCTCAAATTAATGTCAGGGAACTATAATGAGAACTTTTTCTATGCTTTTTGATCCAAATGCAATGTAATTCGAGTGCAGCCTGGTCAGTCAATACAGTTTTCAATTTATATGAAACCCTAAGGATTTCTAGCAATCCATTTGCTAAAACTGAACCATTACATATGATTGGTTAATATTTCAATTTATTGAAAATACATTATTTTGTGTAAAGTGTTTAAGTTGTTGAGGTTTAATCATTATAAACAGTTATGATAGAAATAGATCTTTAGGTAAAAAAAGACCTTACAGTCAAGCTTTTAATAAATACTACTATAACTAGAAAATTGGATTTTAAGAGGAATAGACATAATAAGGAAAAACTGCAGGTACGGGGTGGTAAGATGAGGGGGGAATGTTGTACAGAACTGATTTATATCAGCACAAATTAAGCTGAGAAGGGGCTTATTTGTAAAATGGTGGGAACCATAGTTATTTTATGCAAAAAAGTTCATTATTAACTTTGGTACTTTCCCCTTGTATTTATATATTAATTTATCATCTTTAATGGTATTGAGCTGGAGGTTTTCACAAAACTATGCTAGGTCAGAAATCACTGCAAATGAGTATAGAGTCTGTATGCACATACTAGCATATATAGAAACAGATTTTGTGGCCTTAAATAATGTGATATTACCTAAACTGCAACACATAGAGGAGTTACAGCTATGATTTGAGCAGCCATGACCTACACTAACTAAATGGCTGTATCAAAGTGTATCATTCTCTTTTCTAATCTACACCCCATATTTTTAATACAGAGCAACAAAAGATTCTTGGGAAATATTTTTTTTTTTGTGGAAACTATTTTTAACACACTTCACTTTTAACCTTAAACCATTACAATTAAAATGTGTTTTTTATTTGAACTACATCAAACTCCTTGAATGTTAGACCAGCCTGTGGTTTCCAGTAGCCAAACATCTTCCCATCACCTCTCATCAACTTTGGGCCTAATCCAACACAGCTTCTTGGTTAACATCGCTAGTTTGCCACACAAACTAAGTAAAAACTTTGTTGCTTCTTCATGATATAAAACTTGAATTTCAGTTGCTAGAATCCTGATTTGGGTCATAATTCACTGCTTCAAATTCATCCCTATTTTTACATTCTTCATATATTTCCCCTTTTCCTGCTTATCTCCTCATTAGTGTGTCAACCCCCTGGCACATAGCCACTTTATTCAGCAAAAAATGCCACCCCAACATGCTATACCATTCTCCTTCCTTTCAGTGTGCCATTTCTGGTTTTTCCCTGCTTATTTTATATGGCTTGACCTTCCTAAATTAGTTTGGAAGCTTGCTACCTTTTCAGATTTCACAGCTTTTCTGAATGCTTGCTTTTACTTTAATGCTTGTAAGAAGTTCCATGAGCTACAAAGATTAAGTGGGTATGTAAATGTAAAAAAAAAAAAAAAAAAAAAAGGTAGTAATTCACACAAAATATTATTTCTATCTTTTAACAGCATTTTTAAGACATTACCAAAGAACAAAGTATGCATAAGTCATGCAAAAATATTGTATTTGCATACATAAAAAGGAAATTGAACAAAAAGCCAGAAATGTATTCATGATTCTATGATTTAGAATATAACATATGGTTTACTATCTGCCAATGTGGCCTTTATATTTTCACAGAGTTACACATTATATAAATCATGTAACTGCTGGCTACCATAAAGCTGGATAATGCCAAGACAACATGGGCCAAACCCCAGAATCCAAACTCTGGTTAATGACATCAAAGTTTTGTTTGGATAATAGAAAAAGAAACGGAGAGTTGGGACAAGTGTATCTGTATAATTCCAGACAGCTGTTGTTTAACTTGTTCTTGCAGATCTCTAAAGACAGAACCTCAAAATTTCCCAGGCAATATATTTAAATGTTTTATTATCTTACTATTATAAAAATTGGGTTGAGGTTATTTTGGTTTTTTTTTGTTTTGGGTTTTTTTTTTTTTAATCTAATATGAATCTTTGCAACCCTAATTTAAGTCCTTCTTGCCCTATTTTATGTGATAGAAAACAGGCTGTAATATACTCTTTTGCAACAAATTTAACTGCATAAACAGTGATCAAGATTCCAACCCCACTCTTTCTGCACTTCCTCATGCATCATGTTTTCCCAAGAAGTACTCTCAGATCTGAAACATTATCACATATGGGAAGAATGGTTTAGGGTATTCACATTAAGTGAAGGCTCCTGTTGCTCTCCAACGTCTTCTGCAACTTCGAAGAAATCAGACTCTCATCCTAAAATGGATATAAAGCTGCTGTTGTTTCAGGTTGTGCAGTTTGAGGTCTCTTTACACCACACAGCTTCTTTTTCAGCACAGAAGTTGTATGGATAGTACAATCAGGCTCTGACCTAGACAATCAACGACTTACGCAATTCACTGGGTAAAAAACATGTCAAGGGCCTCTTTAAAGTTGAGCTGCTCAATACACAGCCAAAACCTATTTTCCAGTAACTCTGGTTTTGTGTATATTAAGCAAAATACAACATGATTTAATTGAGGGAACTGGGAAAGAAATCCCCTAAAAACAGAGTTTTCAATACATAAAAACAATGTTGACAAGACTAAAAAATTGCTTCAGGTGGCTACTATATTCACTTGAATTGTTTCTGGAGTTTTCAGATTTCCTGATTTAACACACAGAGCATACAATCTTTTCCAAATAGTATATATTTCCAAATAATAATAAACAAATATTTTGTTTCAAAAAACAGTCTGAATGGAAAACATAATATGATCTGCTAAGGTAATTGTAGTTATGGCAGTCATAATTGCACAATGCTTTTCACAGAAGCTTCTTCTATTGCACCTTGTTGTATTTTTCCATCAATTATTATGTTTAGAGGCCTAACCTCAAAAGCAAATGCACTTGTCTTTACATGCACTTGAATTGTTACTGCCATTTAAAACTAATCAATGTTTTCTTTAGTGCCATAATAGCTTATTTGCAAAGCACCTCTTTTAGCAAAATTTACTTGGTATTCCAGAAGGAAACATGTTTAACATTCTAGAACTCCCAATAAAGAGAAACAGGGCTTGATTCCTATCTCAAAGTTTAGTGCAACTAAACTGCTTTCAAGAGCTTTAAAATTTGTGCACAAAGGGAGTTGCTAGTAGATTATACCACTATGTTCATACACAATAGAAGAAAAACCCTTGCATTATACACCATCCTTATACCCCTAGAGAAGCCCAGGAAATTAATTTGAAAGGGCTGAGCATATAAATGTAGGATTTCATTAATGTTAACAGGAAAACAAATGGTTAAAATTTTATTATTAACCAGTGTTTACATACACATTCCTTGGAAATACACCACTCCTGACTTGGACGTTCAACTGCATAAAACTCATAAGACACCAAGGTCTCATTGAGTGGTGGAAAGCCCAAGCTGCACCAGTAAAGTCAATATATGCACTCAGAGTGCAGTTTGACACAAACAGGAATGTTCGCACCACTTTCCTCTAGGAATATAAGGGTGGTTTCTAAATTAGTCTCTGTAGACTCCTTCAGAAGGAGGTCAAAGAAACAAAGTTAAGCAATATGAGTACCCTAATGTCTCAAGATCTGCAGTTATTCAACAAAAAGAAGTCTTACTGAAGGAAAACAAAGTTTGTGCAAAACTCACAAGCAGGCTTTTTTTTAATTTCCAAATGTAAACATCTACTGCTTTATTAAGCAGATCAACTCCAGTTCAAGCTATGCCTGTACTTGAATACACCCAAACCCATTGATTCCAGGAGGGTAGTAAGTCTATCACTAGGATGAAAGTTATAAAACCAAGTTAAGCTCTTCTGTCTACAAATGTTCTATAGTGGGTTATAATAATTGAACACTTGTAAAAAGAAGAGCTATTACAATGCCTATGATCAGAACTGTGAATTTGATACAGTTTGTCCCATGCATCTTGGTTAGCTTCACAGTGATACCTGTCTGCTGTAGCTCTACAAAATATTTAGTCCATTCTATTTTGGAACACAGCCTTGTCTAATGTGACACCTTATGCTTGTACTTCCAGACTCTCTATCTTAATCTATACACTGTTCTCAGCTGAATGTTACTAACAGTAGTAGCAGGTGATTTGCTTTCCAACATTAGCCATGCAGAAGATGCAGAGTGGAGCTGCTCTTCAAAGCTTTGTGGCTTTACAAGTAGGTGTTAAAATCACACAAGGAGCTGAGTGCCTTAACTGGCGTACCTGCAGTGTGCACTGAGTAACTGCATTCCTGGGTAAGTACAATTGGCAGTTCCAGAAGTGAAAGGCCTTGTGCGCAAACAATTGCCTGTTTAACATACACCGAGGAGTGCGATCCTGTATTTCCTTTCTCCTCTCCTTAAAATGTATTTTTAAAAATCTGACTCTAGTCCAAACATAATGAGTGAAACCGTCAAATTTAGAAGTAAGGATGCAGGCTTTAAATGACAAGAAGTTATTCACATGACCAGACAGTTCACATGCAGAATTGCTTACCTATGGAAAGTGTGTGGTTCAAAAATATGTGTATATCAAGATATGTGTATTTCCAAGCCTGGAAACAAGAAACAGACATAAAAAAATAATTAATCAAATCTTCCCAAAGTTGCAATTAACAAAATTAGTTCAGCTGAGGAATAGAGAGTGCCAAGCTTTACCAAAAGGAAGAAATAGAATTATAATTTAAAACATTGGACAGAGTAACTGTCCACAAAGTAATGCAACAGCCTATGCCAAAGCATTTGCTACCGATTTATTTGCTGCTGAAGACTGAGTAGACTGAAGTCTAGCTCCTTTGTTAAATTACATGTTTCAGAATTAATCCTGTAGCCTGCAGCAGGTAGCAGATGCTTTATAGGGTGACTTAGAGCAGACAGTCACCTATTACTGCTCATTATTTAATAGCACTGCTTTAACTCTACTGTGATTGCATTCACTGCTGGGTAGTTGCTTTTACAGGCTCATGTTTTCACAGTTCTTTTCCAAGATTTCACACCTGATTCCAGAGTATTACACTGACTCCAGTTGGCCTAGTGTATAAGCAGCAGCAGCTGGGAGAAATTTCCTGTACAATTTGTCCTAGATGGGTTTCACACGAAAACCATGAATTTGCTTTCTTACTGAGTAGTTATCATGAGATCCAGGATACCAAAACTGTGTATATGTTTTTAATATTATTCACCGTCAGTTATGTGCAGTACAAAATGAAAATATGCAGCTTATGACCAGAAGGCAGAGTCAATAATATAACTCATTATTATATAATGGATAAAGTAATTCCATTTGCAAAGTTAAAAAAAAATTGAAAACTTGCAATGTATGGCAAAGTTTACCTGGCACTAGCAGAAAGGACAGAGATGACAAATTTTCTTGTATTTCCTTATCTAGAAGTTGCAGAGAAATTGCCACACCATTGATCCAGCGAACCTGAGGCAAAGCCTTAGAATGTACTTATTTTTTGGTGAACTTAATTTTTCTTTAACAAGATGAGATGTTTTTATTTTTCAGTGATTTTTATTTCTGTAAACATGATCTCCATTTGGTTTGTCTCTGTGGTTTTAGAGAAATACTCAGTGGAAAAGCTTATCTATTTCAGTGTTCAAGAAACTCACTGAATCCATTAAAGTTATTCCAGATTTTTTTCATTATAACTGGCAACAGGTTTTGGTTCAGCTTTTTCTACATCATCAATAATCTGCTAAGGTAACAGCTTTCATGTTATGTATAATATTATTTCCTGCACAAGCTTTAAATCATAGTTTTCAGTTTTGCGTTGTTATCAGTTTATTGTATCTAAGTGCTGATGATATGTAGCATTTCTCACTTATGACATGTACTCTTACATTATAGAAATATGTTCATCCCCTGATTTCTTTTTATTAACCAAGATTGTTTTTCCAGGTGGTCTTTAATTAAGTATTTCATTAAGGACCATTAAGAAATTATATATGAACTTCACAGTTCTCATCATAAATCATAAGCACTTCACTCACAAGCAGATATAAGTCTAAAATTTATTTTCCAGTTTTACTAAAAAGCCTTTTTATAATATGTATGGAAAATCAAACCAAAACCAAAACCCCCTTCATTTCCAAAAGAGAATTTTTAATGATATTAATTTAAATAATCAAGAATCTACTTAGAGAGTTTAAATAAAGTAATTAAAAAATGAATTTAAGGATGTTTCCATTCTTCTTCATTCTGGCTAAAGGCAGCTCAAAATTATAGATTATTCCCTCTCTTTAAACAAGGTAGAAGGTGGCGAAACAATGCTAGGTAGATGCACAGTAGTAATGGATTATGCAGATTTTTCTCTCCTGGGTCACTGTTATGAATCTGATCCAAGATAGCAGTGACGAAATGTCACTGTCATTTTATGGCTTTTAGCGTGAAATCCTGACCCTGTGAGGTCAATGGCAAAACATCAGCAGTGCCAGGATTTTCACCTTTCGAGTCTCTAGGGTGCAAAAAGAATTAAAGTCTGACTCAGCATTCATTGACTTTAATGGGAGTTATACTAAGTTCAAGGTCCAGATTTTTAAAAGTCCTTAAATGCTGCTTTGCTCATGCTTTGAGCATAAGAGCTGCATTCTTCACATGATTCAAACACTTAAAACCTTAGTGTTAAAACCATAAACTTTCATCTTTAAAGTAAAATGTTCTGATAAGCAAGATAATATAGTGATGCTAAATCATACACAGTGTCAAAACAACACCCACATGTAGATGTGGATCTGCCATCACTCCCCTTGTCCACCTCTACGTTTAGTGCAACGGCACTTCTAACTCACACCCCACTTCCAACCATTTCTCTTTCCTCTTCTACAATATAAGAAGATCTAAGGGAGAAGAACTAAGTCCTGAAGGCAGAAGATCTAAGTCCTGAAGGCAGAAGATCTGAGTCCTGAAGGCAGAAGATTTAAGTCCTGAAGGCTTCTCTGCTACAGCTATGCAGGTACTATGCCCTCCTCAGTGTTCCTCTCTGGACAAGAGAATGCCAAGTGGGCATTCTCAGAGGGTTGTGTTTGGGAAGTAATTCTATAGTGAGGTGTTAAATGATGTTGCCCACCCAGAGTGTAACTCATATCTGCACCAGCCTGGGCTCCCTCTTAGTGCACTGAGAGAGCTGAGCGCCTTAGAGGTGATTCACAAAAGCTGCCTGCTGCTCCAGCCAGTGTCAGCAAAAGTCCAAACATTGTTGCCTAAAGTGCATCAGTGAGAAAACACTGAGGAAAGAAACAAGCTTTTAAATCAAGTTCTTTTCAGCAGCACAAAAGACTCAGCCAAGTGGAAGCCATAGTCTAAGATAAATTTATGAACAGAGCTCAATTTTTAAAACTGTGATGGGAGAATCTGTTGCCAATTGCTCTGCTAAACATGATGCAAAGCTATCTTTTTATCTAGAGATTATATTGTCCAGAGGAATCTCTGACTCTTGACCTTTGTTATCAGATGACATACATCTCATCGCTCTGTTGTCTGGATTATTCTGCTCCACTAGGCTAAGCACTGGAAAAGGGCTGCTTTCACCATATTTATTCACTCTTTTGCTTCTTTATCTGAAAGCAAAATCCTTGTCCCAGATGACAGGAGGTTCAAAACCTCTTGGTCTACCATGTTTGTGGCCGTCAAGAAATTTAGCATAAAACATGTATTCTAGTCTGCATTGTGTCTTGTCTGACTTATGGTCAATTCCCAGAAAGTTCACTACTACAGAATGTGAGGTCTCTGTCATACAGGAATAGTAATCCTTTGTGTCAAAGTAAAACAGGAGAAGTCATCAAACACCCTTCCAGGAGTGACCAATTCAAACAAAGTCTGTATCAATTCCTTAAAAGCAGGCAGAGATGGTTTAGTAGCAGCTGCTTTGTAGAAAGGACATTACAAATCATTTTAAACCAGCAGCTGCAGAACCCTAACTCTCAAATCTTGCAATTTTACAGGCTTGAAAAGGTTTGATTCTGAAAAGGAAATAATATAATCTAAATGAGTTGTCAGATTTTGAGTGTTTATCCAAAACTAAACCAAAATCCCAATACAAGATTATTTGTTCATTCCAAAAAAATAAAATTAAGGTACACAAATACAAAAATTATATCTTGCTGTAAGATGTGCTTTCCAGACATATTTTACTTGTACAAATGCGCAATTCAGGCCTGTGTCCCTAAAAGTATTTAGCTCTGCTGAAAACCACCCAGGAATTAAACTGGATGAAAGCATGCTTGAGAAGATGTTGGAGGTTTAATTACCTTTTCTTTTTTTTTTTCTCTTTAGTAGGAGTTCTGAATTCTGGAGGGGTAAAACTCCAGTCTCTACTGTATTGAAATGATATTTTTTTAGCACTCCAATCATTGTCTCTACTTGACTAAGACATTTCTGTGCTAAAGCAGGTGCATTTACTTTTCAAGTATTATTTTACTAATCAATTGAAAAATTACCTCCATGAATGACAGAAGCGCAGACCTTTGGAGTATTTCATTAAAAGGAGCAAACATTAATTACAAATCCAGCCCAGCCTTTGCAGACATAAATTATGGGATGGATCTATTTTCTCCATGCTTAATTGCAAGCAGTGACTAGCTCTTTAAATTATTATCTCCAAGGCATGAATGAAATTAGAATGGATTTGATGATATTCTCAAGTCTTATTTGTATCTAAATAACTTGGCCATGTACTGTCTGGTAATATAAGGAAAAGTAGATGAAATACCTTTGATGCTTTAAAGAAAGATTAGGTTACCATGTAAAAATTGGGATTTGCAAAATGGAATTGGAACCTCGAAGTCTTTGCAGACAGGGACTCTAGTTGCAGATTTAACAATGGGACACTTAATACTGCCCAAGTATTTTTCTTCTGAAGTCTAAGATTTGTAGGTGTTTGTAGTTTTGTGAAGCATTCACATTTCAGACAGAATTTTCCAGGTAGTATCTTTTCTGAAAAGTAATATTTACATTTCAAGTAAAAGAACTGTTTTTCTAGTGAAGTAGAACACCCTTTCCACAGAATTAAGAAGGCTGCAAATTTTGATTTTGGAATAGTTATAATGCTGACACGTTTGTGTTCAAACTGAAAGCTGGCAGGGAAATAGATGAATAAAGTGCCTTTAACTGGTCCATTGAAAACTGATTTTGAATTAGCCATGTTTGTTGATGTGAAGTAGGATTTCAAAGACGTTCAACAATGGCCAATTTTCACGTGGTCTTTTCTCCCAACTAATACATGTTTTTACAGCATATTTTCTACTTGACTTTTTGACTTTTTTAAATACCAAGAATCAGCAGGTTTTTCTTTGTGTCCTAAAACTCAGATGAACTGTTAGGCTAATTTTTTAAGGCGTTTGAAAGTAGTTTAAATTGGAAACCCTGAAAACAAATTTCCCAATTTTAAAACAAGTTTTACTTAATATATGTCTTTTCTGAGTTCTACTTTACCTATACCAGTTTTATGACTTCATCTGTTTTCCAAGGGAGAAGTATTCAATAGTTACCATTTATGATGGTATGACTTAAATTATTGCCATATAATGAAACTCACTCCCACTTTCTAAAAAAAAGTTTGCTCAATACATGAGAAAGAGATGGAGCAGAATAAAATTAAAAATTGAACATGCATAAAACTCAAACAAATGAACATGAAACTATTTGATAAGCCTCAGTATAAGGCAAAACTGATCTTGAAGTTTCTGAGAAACTCAGATATGGAGAACTTCAGTCTTTTTCTGCTTAAAATAATTTAAGAATTCATTCCCACAGGAACAGAACAGCACAGTATATGTGTAGATAACAGAAAAGGTGGTTTACTATGACCAGTGAGGAAAAGATGTAGACTGCAAGAGTTTTTCTTTTTTAAAAACAATGATGAAAACTTTTTTTTTTATTTTTATGCATTTAATGGTTTAGACTTTGCACTTGAAAAAGAAAGCATTCTTCATAAGGACTATGACCTTTATATACTACACAGAGCGTGGACAAAGGAGTCTGAACAAAGACTCTCAATGGGAACTGCCTGCCCCATGTTTTTACTCTTCTTCTAGCAAAAAAGTTAATCATTTTGCATTTCATACTAAAAGAAAAATAATAATAAAATAGATAATGACTTGCTTACAGCTCAATTTACTTGTGTCATGATATAATAAATACCAAGCTGAGTTTTCACGATATTAATCATTAACTTAGGCATTCGCTTAAAATGCATTCCTGTTTCATGAATACATTTGTAGATATTTTAACAGCAGTTCCAAACATGCTGAAGACATAAATAAGCCCAAGTGCCCCCAGAAGCCAAACTCCTTTCAACTTTTGGATATAAAGTTAATATCGATCTCCCCTGACAGAACAGTCTCTGAAACCTGAATAACTGAAGCAAAGTTGGATTCTGGGAGGTACAGAGGAAGCCCAGCTCAGACTGAGAGCTTTATTAGTGCAAGACACTGAAACATGCAGGGCAAAGGTACATATACATATTTTGACACGGTACTGATTTTTTTCCAGCTTTTCCTCTGTGACAGACTTAGGCCCACAGCAAAATGTTTCTGGTACTGAACTGAAAATTCTGCCACATTAGACATTTACTTGGAAAAAAAATCTATTCTACTGGAAGGCTAGAGATTGGTTCAAAAAATTTAGAAATAATTGGTCCAGCACAGAAACTTCATGGGCTTAATATTGTATCTTGTTTAGGAGAGAGAAGAGTGAAAAATCCTATTTGCTTGGATTTTGTATTTATAATAAAGGTGGAATTTTCTATTTAAATTATTTATGTTCCCTTTTTTCTCCATGATATTTCACCCTACTTTAAAAGTGAGGAGTTAAAGATTGATCTGGAGCTTGGGAAAAGCAGTCAAGCAGTGGACCACTGCAGACAGGGTGAAACCTTTAACAATATTGCCTGAGAAAGGCAGTACTTGGCAATCTATCCCTGAGAATGATAGTATCATAGGTAACCTATTTGCTCTGGAATCTAAACCAGAGTACCACATTTAAACCATCTGCATCTAAAATTAAGGTAAATATGTTATGGGAATCTCCCCACTTACACAGGCCTGAATGGAATGTCTGATTTTTAACAGACCTGGCCAAATTCCTCATTCTTCTCAGTAACTCATTCAAAACAAAATTTGGTGACTTCTGTTTTTTTTTTTTTTTTTGTCTAGAACCATCCGATCCTAAAATCTCATTTAGATCTAGTCAATGAATATCAAGTCCTTTGTTTTTCTTTATAAGAAAAATATCAGTAGCAATTATTGGTTTTAATACCTTGCAGGATATATATATATACATATATATATATGAGAAAGAAACATCTTAGGCACTGTTTGAATGTAACACCAATGTAATTTATACCATCTAGAAAGGTTGGAGTAGAGGAGGTAGGAAATTGGTTAAAAAGGAGTTTTAAAAATTAAGATAGTTTCTTTATCAAGGGTTATGGAAAACATATGAAGGAGGAATATTATGTACCTTTAGTCAGTGGATACATGACTTTGCCTCTGAATACAAAACTGCAGAGAGACTGTTTCAAGTTGCAAAAACTGTTAATGGAAATATTGAGAAATCATAATTTCCATCTAAATATTAAACACTGGCCTATTAATGCCTGCTTTTTAGTCTAAATGTAGGCAAATATTTATTCAGATATTGCTATGCATTGAAACAACATGCATTAATTATAGCTAAGAAAGAATATGAGCAAATACTGCTCTGAGGCAGATCCTTAGTCATAAAGCATGCAGCACAGCTTCTCTGACACATGGATGTTATGGCCCTTCTAACATGCGTTTCATTGAGTGGGCTGTACCATACTAAACAGTGTAAGTCATAGAAACTTTGTGTATGCCACTGAGGACAACCACATGGGACTAATAACCAGCATCAGGACTACAACATGAGTGGAACTTTCTAGGGAGGAGCCAAAGCGGGACCTTCAGGAGAGGAGCCAAAGTGGACAAACAGTACTTTTCTATCTTTGTGTGTTTCACAACGGGCCATTATCTATCGTCCCTAACACAGACCCATGATGTACGGGAATAGGTGGCCCCTGATGAGAGCTGCCCAGAGTCTCCCTGTGCCCCTCAGGGCTGTGGTGTGTGGCCCACAGCTGTCACATTCTAGGATCGAAGCACATGTCTGACAGGAAAGCTGGTCACTCTCATCACTGCTGGTCTACGCAGATAGAGTTACAGACACACAAAGATGACAAGGGTGTTAATGATTATCATACTGGGGGCCACAAAACACAACAGTACCTTCCTATAAGTTATGTACACAGTTCTCATTCTGAACTTCTCTCTTTGTCTCAGTCCAGCAAATTCTGAAATAACAAGAGTAGCATCAGTACGAGGGAGATGCATCTGTGTAGTGATTTTGAAATGAGCTGACTCCTGTCTGTGTCATCTGTCCATCTGTTACCTTCCTCCAACTGAGTTTGTTCTTGTATTTTTAAGCTGAAATCTGACATGGGGAAAAAATTATTATTATATCCATCTGAACCTTCCCAACCATTTAAATAATCATGTCACCTGTAAATTGTGAATAACCTTGTTGCACATTGTGTAATTAATGTGGGTTAAACTCCTGAGGGATAAAGGCCCAGAGTGTTTCAAATAATAGTTCTTGGTCTGTCTTTTTCTGACAGTGAAATACGAATAACAATTTATTTTAGCCAAAACAACCAATTCCAGGTGAATTTATGTCCTTAATGGGAGAGCTGCCACGACAAACAAGAAGGGGATGTAGCTATACAATTCAGTACATTCTAGTCAAAAGTGAAACATCTTAAATCAAAAGTTTCAGTAGGCTTAAAGGTTACTGCTAACTCCCTCTATTAAATCTTCATAATAATGTGACAAGCTAGAATTCCTGTCTTCTACTTTATTAAGAAGAGGGCAACCACTACAATAAAATAATATTGAGAAATAAAATTTACCTTGGATCAGTTACATGTAAACATAAAACAATCAACTTCTCAGGACTTACATGAAAAACATAATGTAGTTAATAGTAAATACGATTATGCAACCTATTACTTTTACAGTTTGTGTTTGTGTGTCCTTGATTTCAGCCCTGTTTTGCTTATGATTAATGAATGACTAACCTTCAGTACTCTCGTTTCATACCTCATTATGAATTTGAAAATGTCAATTTGTTATTTGAAAATAGCAAAACATGGATGGAAATTGAACAATGTTCATAAATGCAACTGACACCTTTATAAAAAGACTCCCAGTGCCAAATACTGTATCTTGTTTTCATAGTTCACATTTTTTGACTGGTTTTGATATAACTTTGAAGGGTGTAGATAACTTGTTCCCATAAAACAACCAGTTACATTTCTGTATGTGTTTTCTAAGAATATCAGGAGTGTCCTTGCACACCCTATGCAGTTACTTTCACACAGAGATCCTAGAATAGCACCTGGTACACTTAACTGTTTTCTATTTTGACTTGTCAAAGTCTTATGCTAAAATTTCCCATGGCTTCTCATCTGTTTTGTTTGGAACTATTTTACCAAGGTTTGATACTTTATGATGTTGTGTGATTATACTGTTAGCATTCAGGTAGGGACAAAATCTAGGCTAGAAAAAAATGAAGGAATTTTGTGTATTTTAAGCTCATAACTGTTAAAGCAAAACCAGTAACTTATTTATGCTAAAACCAAAGTTTCACACAAACATGTCACAGTACTACTTTGTTGTTGTCATTGTTATATTCTTTTTCCGTTTTGATAATTACTTGCAATTACAGAATCTGGTACTTGCAAAATACTTACTTAAGCAGGAAAATAGGCATGGGTGGCATCAGGATGAAATCATACTCTGTGGAGCACTCAAAGGCATAAACCAAAAAGTCCACCTGTTCTCTCAGTTTACTGGAGGTAAATACTTAAATCACTTGGGCACCACTGTCAGAAGATGACAGTTACCAACTATAGAAGAGCACCTGTGATAAACTGATAGTTTGAGGAGTGGATTATGGTATCTAGGGAAGATCAGGGTAACTCCATTCAAAAGTGTCACTATCGTAGCTGGCAAGCTGCCCTGGGGAAGTTGGTAGTGGCACAGAATCTTCCTTTGGACATAGGACAATCAGTGCTATTCACAGTGTTCACCTCTATGACTATGCAAGAACAGGGCCTGCGCTGTCTACAGCCTGATAGCCTGTGAGGCTGTTAATGGACTGAGCTACATTTCAAATTGTATAGGCATGCCCAGGCTAACTTGGACAAAAGTGGACTGTTTGGTCATTTCTGGTACTGTAGGTGGAGCTGCATAAACTTCAGCATGGGCTAATACAGTCCATCCAGAAGACTCTGCAGTCTGCTCTTCTCTCATCACTTTTGGCAATGCTGTCTACAGGAACAAGTGGGGTTTAAAGTTCTGCAAAAGAGACTTCACTGCATAAATGTATTACCCCTAAATCCCCAGTGACAGCTGCACCCAGCTGCTTCTCAGAAGATAATCTGTCTCTATAAACCTTTTTCTGTTTCTGGCTCATAATGTGCAAGCAGCAGCACCCACACTACTATTTTTGTCCTGTCTTATTTGCAGCTGGATTATGGCTGTGAGGTTTATTCACGTGAGGTTTATTCAGGTTAGATGCTGAGGCTACATTTGACTGAGAGTAGACCAGAGTCCATGGACTTTATAAACAGAAATGTAAAAAATCAACCCCTACTGATTGCATACTACTTCACTCTGTACAACAGACATGGCTGTCTGTGGTGCCAAGTTCAATAGCTTAAATGTTATGTCATTTATAACTGAGCATGGTTACTAACTGCAGGCTGACCTTCAGCTTTGGCTTTGCTTAATATTTTAGCTTTATGTTTTCCCCCAATTTGCTCAGAACTCGTTGTACCATGGATTATTAATCTATAAATAAATATTGTCCTTGGTGTTCATCTAGGTGACGGTATTTGGAACTAATGGAACTAAATCAATTACCTTTTCTTTGAACTTTGTAAGTAGCTTCATTACAGGCTTTTATTCTTACAATTTCAGTGAAAAGTACAAGAAAATAAAGTAATTGTTTACTTAGGCTCATTGTTTTAAATCACATCCCACCTATGATGCACTTTAAGGTCAGTGAACTGTTTGTCCTTAAAATTAACAGAACCAAATACCCACATCAATGCTGTACCCTTATTCCTAGCTAGCTCTATGTTAGTTTTCAGTGTGAATAAAGAAGAGAGCATCTTTACATGTGACAAATGTAAGGAGGTAATAATAGATGGTAAATCTGACATGAGTTAGGAAGTATTTGGGGGTAAGGGTGGGGGGGGAAGAATAAACAAAAACAGTCTATGATTCTATGATTCTAACTTCCTGAAGATAAAGGAAAAATGGAGTTTGTGGTGGACATAGCATATTCGCAGAGTAATAGGGTGGTTTGAATAGATTTGAAGGGACCTTAAAAAAAGAATCATAGAATCATGGCACGGTTAGCATTGCAAAGGACCTTAAAGACCACCCAGTTCCAAACCCCTGCCAAGGGGAGGGACACCTTCCACTGGACCAGGTTGCTCAAAGTCCCATCCAACCTGGCCTAGAACATTGTCAGGGATGGGGCAGCTTCACTGGGCACCCTGTGCCAGTGCCTCACCACTCTCATGGTAAAGAATTTCTTCCTAATATCTAAACTAAATCTATGTCTTTCAGTTTAATGGCATTCCTCCTTGCTCTATCACTATGTGCCCTTGTAAAACTACCTCTCCAGATTTCTTGTTGGCCCCTTTAATTACCTGACGCCTGCACTCAGGTCTTCCAAAAACCTTCTTTTCTCCAGGTTGATAGATTCCCTCCAGCTTTTCAACTGAACCACACAGCTTGGTGTCATCAGCAAATTTCCTGAGGGTGCACTCAGTCCCACTGTCCATATCGCCAACAAACCGTGCTGATCCTAATGCTGACCCCTGAGGAGCACTACTTGTCACTGATCTCCACTTGGACATTGAGCTGTTGACTGCAACTCTTTGAGAGCAACCATCCAGGTAATTCCTTACCTACTGAGCAGTCCATCCATCAAATCCATATCTCTCCAATTTAGAGACAAGGATTTTGTGTGGGACAGTGTCAGAAATCAGAGAAAACTACACAAAGCAGGTCTGAGTATATTACTGGAATAAGTATTACCTTCAGTATAGAAAGATCAAACCCAAAACACGTATACTATGGAAGAACTGAAGTTATGTGAGGTAAGGATGGCTTATCTTTAATATGCAGTCTTTAATAAGTGGCTTCCCATTTAAGCAATGAGAACATTTGGTCTCCTTACTTAGCCAGAATGAGAGTTTACTTCTTGAGGAAAGTGCTTAGAGATTACTAAACCAGCCTGAAACTTAATAGGTGTTACTTTCATTACTTGAAGCACAACTGTTTCAAGATGTCACTTATTCATTTTTATTATAAAAATACCAAGGAACTACCCAGTCTTCATTTTGACTCAAACCAATCTATATGGCTTAACTGGATGTTTATACTAGTATTTTTGCAAAGTATTTTAAACCAGAATGTATGGCAACTCATTAAAATAGCCTATCATTTCTACACAGTATTTTTAGGTAGCTATTCTCTCATATCCTTAGGAAAGCAAATATAATCAGGTTATTCCTGTTTTCAAATCCTAAGAGAATGTAAACAAGTCTCCTCAGACTATCAAGAGCACTACATGTTTTTGCTTCACTGCTGACATACCAAACATGATTTTCCCAAAGCATTTTTAAAAAGAAGTCTTCCCATTTTATATTTCCCCTGTAGAAAAGCATGTGTATCAAGCTAGTGAGAAGGGAATATTGTTATTTTCAAGTGATAACATAATACAGTAGTGGATTACTGGGATATTTCTTCCAAACTGCACTTACTATGGTTGCACAAAACAAATAGCATAAAAAAGCAGCATTTAAGAAAAATAATCCATTTATCAGCATCTGAAAACATGAAATGCAAACAAAGTCCATAAGAATCCGAACTCCCACCTTACTTTCCTACCTTCATCTCTGCTATGGACAGTGACTCATGAAAATACCATGCCACAAAGCCTCTATCACTTACAGTCCCTATTTTCAGCCGTAGGAAAGTGCACATTAACTCTTTTAATGCAAACCCTGAAATTTATGAGCTCCTCAGGGGAGCGGTGGCAGTATTCTCACTTGTGTATTTTTTCATGGTTACTGAACAGAGTAGGTTTAATGCCTGGTTCCTACACGTATTGTGAATTGCACAGAAATTAACTTTTAGGAAATATATTCCTGTGTATTCCAGAAACCAACAGTGCTTTTATTTGCAGGTAGCTGACATAGCTAGTTACACAAGAAATACTCAAACACATGAATTTAAAGAGGAGAGGGAGAAGGGAACCACATTTCATGAAAGCACAATATTCAGAAATCTCGAGTGAGTGTTTGCCTTTGGATTGACGTTGTTCAGACCACCAGGCCTGTATCTCTCCCAGCTCTACCATAAGATGGAATTCAGCCATTGCTAACACTGAACATAGAACCATAGAGTCAACTATGTTAGAAAAGACCTTTAAGATCACTAAGCCCAACCATTAACCCAGGACTGCTAAGTCCACCGCTAAACTATGTCACTGCGGGCCTCATCTACACAGCTTTTGAACACGTCCAGGGCTGGTGATTCCACCATTGCCCTGGGCAGCCTGTTTGAATGCCTGATCACCCTTTCTGTGAAGAAGTTCTTCCTAATATCCAATCTAAACCTTCCCTGGCACAGCTTGAGGCTGTTACCTCTTGACCTACAGCTTGTTACTTAGGAGAAGAGATGGATCCCCACCTCACTACAACCTCCTTTCAGGTAGTTGTAGAGAGCAGTAAAATTCCCCCTGAACCTTCTCTTCTCCAGACAAAACAATCCCAGTTCCCTGAGCTGCTCCTCCTCACACTTGTGCTCTGGACCCCTCAACAGCTCTGTTGTCCTCCGCACCCACTCCAGCACCTCAATGTCTTTCTGTCATGGTTTAAGCCCAGCCAGTAACTCAGAACCACACAGACGCACGCTTACTCCCCCATCCCACCTTCCTCCCCTCACTCCCAGAAGGATGGGGAGGAGAGTAGAAAGAATGTTAACTCCCACAGGTTAAGATAAGAACAGTCCAGTAACTAAGGTATAACACAAACCACTGCTGCTACCACCAGTAATAATAATGATCAGGGAAATAACAAGGGGAGAGAACACAACTGCTCACCACCCACCGATACCCAGCCTGACCTGAGCAGCAATCTAGCCCTTCAAGTAACTGTCCCCAGTTTATATACTGGGCATGATGCGCTGTGGTATGGAGCACTCCTTTGGTTAGTTTGGGTCAGGTGTCTGCTTCCTCCCAGCTTCCCCTCCTCCCTGGCAGATCATGAGACTCAGAAAGTCCTTGGTCAGAGTAAGCATTACTGAGCAACAACTAAAAACATCGGTGTTATCAGCGCTGTTCCCAGGCTGAAAGTCAAAAACACAGCACTGCACCAGCAGCCAAGGAGGAGAAAAATGACTGCTACTCCTGAACCCAGGACAGTATCCACCGCTCATTCCATACCATTCATGTCATGCTCAGATCCCACATTTTTCAATAGACCATCACTCTTGTCTCATATGTATATATGCACATACATACACACACACACAGAGATATCATTCCTTAGTGCATGGACCAATCTGTATAAAGCTGCTAAGTTCATCCAGTCCATGATGCCGGGCTCCATTCCTTGCAACAGTCTTTCAGAGCTGGAGAGACGGTGAGCAATGCTGGATTGTTGCCTGCTGATGATACCACAGAACTCATCTGGTTGCTGCTGAGTTCATCTGGTTTTGTCAAAGTTCATTCTCTGTTGGGATGATGGTCAGAGGGAATTCATGGCCAGTCACTGGTGACCTGAAGACATCTAAGTGGTGGGCTACAAAAGTGCTACATAGCAGGCAACAGCATATAATTGAGTTCATTGTTTTCCTCTAAAATCACGTCCTCTAGAAGTACACATTGGACTTCCCCATCTTCCTCCATTACCCACCAAGTACATCTGGGTCCCTGAGGAAAAGCAATCCCACAAGTGCATTTGCCTTTACCTGAAGCAGGAATAACCCAGACTGTCTTCCCCATCAAATTCTTTATGTGCACCACAGGAACTTTGTCCCCTTCTACAATATGTAAAAGTTCTGACTCGGCTGGGCCAGCCCTGTTGGCAGATCCTCTGGTGTTGACCAACCAGGTGGCTTTTGGTAAATGTGTATCCCAATGTTTGAAAGTCCCCCACCCATTGCTCTCAGTTTTTAACAGCCCATTGTACCGTTTGATTTTCCCAGAGGCTGGTGCATGGCAGGGGATGTGATATACCCACTCAATGCCATGCTCTTTGGCCCAAGTGTCTATAAGGTTATTCTGGAAATGACTCCCAATGTCTGACTCTATTCTCTCTGGGGTGCCATGTCACCACAAAATCTGTGTCTCAATGGCCAGGATAGTGCTCCGGCAGTGGCATGCTCAACAGCATATGTTTCCAGCCATCTGGTGGTTGCTTCCACCATGGTAAGCACATGACACTTGCCTTGGTGGGTTGGTGGAAGTGTGATATAGTCAATTTGCCAGGTCTCCCCATATTTGTACTTCAGCTATTGTCCTTCATAAGAGAGAGGCTTTAACCGTTTGGCTTGCTTAATCGCAGCACGTTTCACAGTCATGAATAACCAGGGCAACAGTGTCCATTGTTAAGTCCACCCCTCAATCACGAGCCCATCTGTATGTTGCATCTCTGCCCTGATGGCCTGAAGTGTCATGGGCTCACAGGACCTAAAACAATTCACCCTTATGTTGCCAATCTAAGTCCATCTGAGCCATTTCAATCTTAGCAGCTTTATCCACTTGTTGGTTGCTCTGGTGTTCCTCAGTGGCCTGACTCTTGGGTACATGATCATCTGCATGGCGTACCTTCCCCACCAGGTTCTGCACCCGAGAAGCGATATCTTGCCGCAGTGCAGCAGCCCAGATGGGTTTACCTCTGCATTGCCAGTTGCTCTGCTTCCATTGCTGCAACCACCCCCACAGGGCATTTGCCACCATCCATGAGTCAGTATAAAGTACTGGCCCCTTTTTGTCATTCAGCAATATCCAAGGCCAGCTGGATGGCTTTCACCTTGGCAAACTGACTTGATTCAACCTCTCCTTCAGCAGTTTCTGCAACTTGTTGTTGAGGACTCCATACAGCTGCCTTCCACCTCCGATGCTTTCCCACAATATGGCAAGACCCAGCAGTAAACAAGGCATACTGTTTTGCACTTTCTGACAGTTTATCATATGGTGGGGCCTCTTCAGCACCCATCACCTCCTCCTCTGGCGACATTCCAATCTTTGCCCTCTGGACAGTCCATGATGACTTCTAGAATGCCTGGACCACTAGGATTTCCTATTCAAGCTTGTTGTGCAATTAGTGCAGCCCACTTACTGCAGGTAGCATCGGTTGCATGATGTGTAGAGGAGACCCTGTATTTGAACATCCAGCCCAGCATGTGTAACTGGGGTGCCAGGAGGAGCTGTACTTCAGTGTCAATCACTTCTGAAGCAGCTCAAACCCCTTCATAGGGCTGCCAGTATCTCTTTCTCAGTTGGGGTATAGCTAGCCTCAGATCTGCTGTATCCCTGGCTCCAAAGGCCGAGGGGTTGACCTCAAGTCTCCCCTGGAGCTTTCTGCCAGAGGCTCCAGGTAGGACCATTCTCCCCGGTTGAGGTGTAGAGCACATTTTTTCCATCTGGCCAGGTCTGGAGTGGTCCAAGGGCTACTGCATGAACTATCTCATGTTTAATTTGCTCAGAGGCTTGTTGTTGCTCAGGGACCCATTTAAAATCATTCTTCTTCCAGGTCACATGATAGAGAGGGCTTACAATTGAACTGTAATTTGTGATGTGCATTCTCCAGAACCCCACAACACCCAAGAAGGCTTGTGTTTCTTTTTTATTAGTTGGTGGAGACATTGCTGTTATCTTGTTGATCACACCTGTGGGGATCTGGCAACATGCATCTTGCCATTTTATTCCCAAAAATTTGAATCTCCTGTGCAGGTCCCTTGACCTTACTCCGGTTTATGGCAAAACCGGCTTTCAGCAGAATTTGGATTATTTTCTTCCCTTTCTCAAAACCTTCTTCTGCTGTATCACCACACACAATAATGTCATCAATATATTATTGCAGGTGTTCTGGAGCTTGCCCCTGTTTCAGTGCAGTCTGGATCAGTCCATGGCAGATGGCAGGGCTGTGTTTTCAGCCCTGAGGCAGTCAGTTCCAAGTTTACTGTACGCCCCTTCGAGTAAAAGCGAACTGTGGCCTGCACTCTGCTGACAAAGGAATTGAGAAAAATGCATTGGTAATATCTGTCGTGGCATATCACTTGGCTGCCTTTGACTCCAGTTCATACTGAAGTTCTAGCATGTCATGTACAGCAGCACTCAATGAACTATTGTGATTTAAGCCCAGCCAGTAATTCAGAACTGAGCAGCCACCTGCACTCTCTTCTCCCTTCCTCCCCCTGCTTCCAGAGGGATGGGGAGGAGAATCAAAAGAATGTAACTCCCACGGGTTGAGATAAGAACAGTCCAGTAACTAAGGTATAACAGAAATCACTGCTGCTACCACCAGTAATAATAATGATAAGGGAAATAACAAGGGAAGAGAATACAACCGCTCACCACCTGCTGACTGATACCCAGACCAACCCGAGCAGTGATCTAACCCTTTTGGGTAACTGCCCCCAGTTTATATACTGGGCATGATGTGCTGTTGTATGGAATACCTCTTTGGCCAGTTTGGGTCAGGTGTTCTGTCTCTCCTTCCTCCTGGTTTCCCCTCCTCCCTGGCAGAGCATAAGACTCAGAAGGTCCTTGGTCGGAGTAAACATTACTGAGCAACAACTAAAACCAGCGTTTTTAACAGCGTTGTTCCCAGGCTGAAAGTCAAAACCACAGCACTGCACCAGCTACTAAGGAGAAGAAAAATGACTGCTACTGCTGAACCCAGGACACTTTCTTGTAGTGAGGGGCCCAGAAATGAAGACAGAATTTGAGGTGCAGCCTCACCATTGCCCAGTACAGGGCGATGATCACTGTCCTGGTACTGCTGGCCACCCTATTGCTGATACAGGATGCCATTGGTCTTGGCTGCCTGGCCACAAGCTGCTTGTGTTCAGCTGGCTGTCAATCAGCAAATACAATAAGTAACGCTTGTCTTTACAACAGAGTGACCCTTGCTATCTATCATGCACACGTTTACATTGCTGACTGCTAGTTATTGACACTTACCAGGCACCCATGGTATCAGGGCAGCCCAAACAGAACATGCATTATATAGACTCACAGAAGATGAAAATATCAATGTCATAAGAAGGAATGGTAAGAAATAATAGAAGGCCAGATTCTTCTCTAAAACTCTACTAAAGCAAATTTGCCAGTGGTACAACTTCAGGCCCAAGCTCACATCTGACTGTGTAAACTACACTTTTGTCACTCTGAACTAATAGACACATCTGCAAAACTATGTGAGCTTAAGCTCGTGTTCAGATGCCTGGATTCACTTTCACTGCTTTTTGAAGATTGACTTACCCGTGAGTATAGAGTACATGAAGCTTACAAAGAGGAGGTCTTGGGAAAGGCAAAGTACTGGAATGTTTAGTACATTTTATAGATAGGTCTGGAATATAGGATGTGGATGTTGTGAGAGGCAATGAGCTGACTGGCAGTAAAGAACTCTGAGCTGGAGCAAATGTAAAGGTAAAACAGAATCGAAATAGTGAACCATCTGCTTTCTAATGAAAGCAGCTCTACTTGTCAGCAATGTCCAGAAAAAATGATTTCTTAGTTGGAGTGTATAACCGAGAGAAGTAGCTTTTTTACTATATGAGGTAATACACTCAAATGATGTATGACTTAGAGAATAGTGTGGGTTAATGATCTTCAGCTGGATCAGGGAGTAAAACAAAGTAATTTCATAATACAGAACATGATGGATTAAATCATGTTAATACTGGGTATATACATTAAAGAAAATGATCTTTCTGGCATACTAAATGGCAAAATAAAAAGCACTTTTAGTAAGTTATATGATTAATTAGTCTGCCCTTTTATTTATGTACCATGATAAAGTAAAATGTACTTCTGGTTACCTCCCAGGCAATTATTCTAAAAGTTATATTGAATACACCAGCTTCATTGTATTGCACCAGTCCATCAGGAACTGCAGAGTAGGTCCCTGTCTTTGTTTTAAGTCAGTGGTATTTTTTTCTCTCCCTTTCCTATCTTCCTTGAAGGTTATTGAGGTTTGGTTTTGTATGTTTTTTAACTCACACAAACATGAGTTTGAATACAACATGTTGATATATTGAAATAATGTGAACATTTCTTTGTCTTGAGTACTATTAATTAGACAGAATGCAAAAAATTACAGAGTGCAAAGTTATAGCTCAGGTGCAATTCAGGCAAATATTTACATACGAGAACGCAAATGGTCCAGAGCCTGAGCTTTTCTGTTTCCTGCCTTCATGACTTAGTTGTGTATCTTACAAATTTCCACCAAAGATTCAATAGCATCCAGAATTTTTGAGAAAGAAGCTGAAAATGGATTTTCAAAGGAGTCTTCAAATTCAAGTAAAAATCTCAAATTTCAGAAATAATGATACCTACAGAGAAAGGAACATTATTTTTGAGAACCATGTCTCTTCCAGTCTCATTTTAAGTCCTTTTCAGTAATTATGCCAATGATGTAAGACACAGAAGTTTCCCCTAGTACCAAATTTGCCTGGAAGAAAGAAAAGATATTGTTAGCACTGAATTTACATCTTCCTTAACATCTTGTGAGCCTTAGAAACAGCTAAAATTCAGGAGTTAATGAAAAGTCCATTTCAATGATCTTTTTTTAAACCAAAAATCAAACCAAAACCACCACCACCACCACCACGACCACCACCAAAACACACACACACAAAAAAAACTCTGGAAAAACAAAACAAAACAAAACAAAACAAAACAAAAAAAAAAAACAAACAAAAACAAACAAAAACAAACAAACAAACAAAAAAAAACAAAAAAAAACCAACCCCAAACAAAAAAAAAAAAAAAGAAAAGATAAAAAAAAGAGAGAGAGCTTTAGCAATCCATAGTCTATGGACTATGAAATTCAGAATTCAGGTCGGAAGTGTCTTTGACAGTGAAACGTATTTCCACGAAAGGCCCAGAACTTACATGGACTTATGCTGTTCCACAAACTTGTACAAAACAGTGGGTCATGACTCTAAAACATAAGGTTGAAGAAAATGACTTTTAAAAAGAACCAGACAAGAATAACTTTTTAAGCTAGTGCCAGACATTTGTCTGCTACAGCAAATGCCTTAAATTTCTGCATGAGATCTTCCTGATGTTCTAGTTCTGGATTCTCTCACACAGAGTTCACCAGCTGATACAGATTCAGTATATGCTGACTAATCTTTTATTTGCCATATCACTAATGCTTTCATCCAACTCCGTGTTTTTGCGTTCTTGAATGCAATGTGAAATTAGTCTTTACTGGGAATTAATCATGGCAAATATAAATCTATATATTTTCAGTATTTATTCCATCTGTCAATTTTGTGTTTATGTACTAGAAAAAGGAAATGCTCTATCATCATGCTCCACCAAGGCACCTCCTATATCATTCTGTGCTTTCCTCCTGTAGTGCTGTTCTGTGTCTAGTTCTCAACACCATTCAAGGAGCACAGTGCAGTTTGGACCCCTCTCAAATTTGTATTTAGTGTGGAAAGGTGCACACAAATTTTCCTCTTGGCAAAGGGATCTTGTTAGTCCCATCCTTTTCTACAATCAACAGTCCCAAATACTATTCTGTACACATTTTTCAAATGGTCTTCCTTATTCTGATGATCATAAAGGTATTAAACAAGAAGACTTCTGCATGTTACTCAGCAGTATCGTATCTGGACTACTTTTTGAAGTGAACAGATTTATGATATTTGCTTTATTTCACCAATTTGTTTAATGGTATTTAAATATTTCTAATCAGCTTTTCAGGCTAGAAATACTCAATAGATACTGTCTAGAAATTCCAAACAGATGCAGAAGTTCATAAATAGAAAGAACCTGACCACCTATTTACAACTAGTAAATTAACTTTAAAACAGACTTCTTTAAGGCATGTGAATTATTAGTTGCTAGTGAGACACCTGTAAGAATATAGAAAGTGGGTGAAATTTATCACAAAAGAAAACTGTATAAGCACAACTTCTTCTAAACATTGGTCTAAAATAACATTCAATTAATGCTCCATGTTAAACTTCGTAAGAAATAACACCATGTAGAAGTGTGACTTCAAAATTACTGTTTGCAAGTGCTTGTGATGTGGTTGAGGGTTTTTAGCAAGCATCAGGTTTTAAACCTAGAATTATATTAATTTATTTGCTGTAATAAAATTAGGTAGATTAGATATTGTTCAAACTGATTTGTTACATAAAAAAACAGCTTTATATTACAAATATATATTAAAAAAAAGCTAATGGGAGAAGCATTTGTGCCCTTCCACTCCACTACTGTTGGAAAGACTAACCTAGAAATGCAACATATGTATGAAGAGTAATTTTGTCTCATTAAATGACAACACTAGTGGTTCCTCTTCATCTCCTTAATTCATTTCTTATAGTTTTCTTGTCACATCCACTTGTTTTATGGCTTACTAACTTGCAAGTTATGGTCGTAATTTATGGTCAAAATTGAGCGGTGGCAAATCACAGAATATTTTCATTGATTACCCTAAATTGTCTAATCTCCTATATGTTTTTAGGAGTTGATTGGGTGGTATTTACTGATTGCCTTCATCTAATTTAAAAATCAATCAATAGCAACAATGAGAGGTGGTGGATAAATCGAGTCTAATGCAGCATAACTGCAGCAAATATCCATCAAAGGCTCATTATCAATCAAATTTGCTAGAAGTTTTAATACATAAACCAAAATGTCTAAAAGCCTTACTTCTAGAGCACATCATTTTAAAATTGTGCTCTGCAATGTGACATCTTATTGCTCTTGTGCTGTCTGTTTAGGATGGTTTTCCACTGCTAAAATGAACATATTTCACTACAATAAAGCTGTAGAAAACAAACAAACAAACAAAAAAAGTCATCAGATTTTGTTTAAAGGCACTTTGTTCCATCTTCCTCAATATTATCTGTATATAGTAACGGAAATTAACGTAACATCAGCTTTCCATATAAACTGTGTGCATTTTGCCTGAGATAAACATTCTAGTATGTGTCTTGATAAGAAATGTGTTTTCTATATTGAGAAATCAATTAATTAAAGTTGTTCCTAACACTGTTCTTTTTTTTTTTTTAAAGCATAAATAATTATGCTTTAAAAAGAAACTAGAAGTCAGTATTCTAATTTTTTGACACTATCAGGGCAAAGAAACTTCATGCAGCAAAGTAGAACAGAGAATAAATGCAAAACTTTTCTTTCCCAAGTGATGGCAGTATAAAAGTAAAATGCTTCTTTATAATTTGTCATGATAAAACATGAAACACACACACAAATATTATTTCTTCACTAGGTGTAGGCCTCCAGTTTATAGTAACTCAAACTAAGTTTTGTGTAGGCACACAGGGGTAGAAACTTACATAGGTAGAGGTCAGAATTACGCCATCATATACAGCTCAATCATAGTTCAATAGCCTGGAAAAACAACTTAAAGCTGCCTCTATTCTTTAAATAATTTTAATGCTTACTCAGAATCAGATATTTAGTACAAGAATGTACTTAATAAATACTCAATATACATAGCTAAGGAGATTCAGCTTATATTTCTTGACAGTGGGACACATGATGTGGTGTACTTCTTGGGCAATAGAAGCTCTGTCTTGTGCCTGAAGGTATTTAATACATGACCAGTGAAAGACAGAAATCTGGAGGATTTGGGCTCTTCTGTAATTTTGCAGTTATTTGATTTTAATTTGAGCTAAAGATGCTTATTAGTAGATATTGGTTTTTGCTGTATTTAAATTCAAGCATACAAGATAATCAGTACAGCCATGGAACAAACTCTGAAGCATAGGTTGGATGGGGCTTTGAGCAACCTGGTCTACTGGAATGTGTCCCTGCCCATGGCAGAGGAGTTGAAGCTAGATGATTTTTAAGGTCCATTCCAACCTAAATCATTCTATGATTCCATGAATACAGAACTGAATTTGACAAAAGATGTCCATTAAGTGAATGCGAAAGCACATATATACCTTCCTAAATATCAAAAAAGGACAAGGGTTCTCAGTTAACAGGAACACATCTGCAGAAGTTGCACACGTCAAGACCTGGGAATTCTTTGTGTTAACGTTACAGCTGGCCACTCTCTGAATCACAACTATGATTCTTAATTTTTACATAGTCCAGATGAAAAGACAGAGAGAATCTTTATCAGCATGCTTTCACAGACATATTTTATTTAAAGTATTAAATATGACTTATATTTGTAAGGATTGCTCTTATTAATGTTGTTTTCATGCCCTTTTACAATTTTGATTTCATCTGGGATTAAGAAGAAAGACAGGATAATGCTAAGATATTAAAGCAGGGGTTTTCCTCTCAAGTCTACTACATTTTCTCACCAAAACAAGTAAGGGTAAGGCATCGTGTGAAGTGTTTTTCTGTATTAAGAAAGAAAACTCCAAGAGCTTTAGATGGTCTTGAATCCATTTGGATGAAAATTGCATATTTTCATACTTATCTAAAGAAAGTACAAGTTATATGGCTACAATCCACCACTACTACAAACTAAACTGCAGATCAGTTGTACTAGATCAGGCAAGCACCACCACTGGCAAATAATTCTTCTGTTATAATCAATTTTAAAGTATCCTTTGTTGCTAAACACTCTTAAAAAATCTCTGGCCCAAGCAACAGATCACAGCACACATTACACATTATAACCACCAAAGAGAAGCCTACCAGCAGCCTGCTGTTTATTAAAATTCTGACATTCTGAGATATCTTCTTGCCAAGGGCCCTCTTACAATGACATCTGTACACTTGTCATTACATTGCAGTTCACATTACTTACATAAACATGCCACAGGGAAACCATGACTGATATAATTTTTATAAGATTGAAAGGTAGCCATTGTGATCATTAAAACAAACCTGAGAGAGCCTTCCTGATGATGGAACAGATTCAGTTACTTCTTCCTTCTTTGTGGGTCATTAGTTAAAAAGGCAAAGGGGGAGGGGGAGGAGGGAGAGAAGGCCATATACTGCAGGTGTTTTATCCTTTGTAAGTAGACTGCACTGAGACAAATGATTCTAGCTGGCATTTTGTACACACCGGAGATTGCTTATCGATCCAGATCAGAATATTCAGGCTGGCCCCAGGGAAAAGGCAGAGTATTTTCTGAGGGAGTTAATAACCTGGCAGCTGAGCTGTCTTGTCCAATTCACTGAACCTAGGGCTCTAATCAGGCCGGAGTTTTTATTTTGAGAAATCTTGCCATATGTGTCTGCTAGCTGCCTTCCACTCTATTGGACCAGTGACAGTGATTGAAATGACAGCCTATAGATAGAGCCTAATCAAATTGTTTATTATCAGCCTAAATCAATATGTATAGATTGTTGAAACATCACTGTCATGCCATGGAAAAGTCATACTAATACTACATGCTGCAGGTGTAATACTTAAATGTATTTTTCCATCCTAAATTACATCTGAATTTAACAAAGTAAAAAAAAAATTAAACAATCATGTATGAGACAGTGAAAAATATACATGTTTACACATTTGCAATAAAATAACATTAAGGATTAATGTTAAAATGTCATGTTGTGCACCACTTAAATACATTATCATGTTCCCCATATAGAAGAGAGGCAACAGAGCTGTACAAAAGGAAAAGCGGATTGAAGAGAGAAGCATTCTGCCTTTTGGATAGAAAGGTTAAAATCTCACAAAGGTCTGTATGCATATTCAAATTCCATTACACCTAAAAAGCAAGTTTTGAGACATCTAAACTACAGAGGTGAAACATATAGTAATGTGAATTCCTTTGGTACTACACAAATAATCCTCCCAACAGCCTTCCAAAGAGCTTGGACCACGAAGCCTAACAATTTGATGGGGAGGCTAGAGGGCAAACAACTTATGTTCTGAATTTAGACAAGAGACTAATTGCAAACACCTAAAATGTAACCCAAGAGTCAATTTCATAGAACAAGCTGTATCTTCTGAAGACTCTAAGATACCCTTTTTGCACAGGAAATGTATAAATATGTTATATGGAGAAAAGTAAAAAATATTTGATAATATACAGTGAGTCAGATTATACAGGCTTAATTAACATCTCAAGCAAAATTGTTCAAACACTCAAAAATGAGCTGAAGAAGAGATACTCCTGAAAGCATGGGACAGGATGGAAGTCTTGGATTTGGGAGAGGGCCAGTAAACTTTCTGTCCCTGTGAAGCTCACCTGAGAAATATGCATATGCAATTCTTCTCTAGTGCAACTGACCTGGAATTGAGGCCCAACAAGAGTCAACTGTGTAGTTTATAACGTTTGAAGTAGGCCTACTAGCAGAATTTTGCACTGCCCAACATGACCTGTGAAGTAATTTATTGCCTTGCTCTTCAAAAGACTGTTTTAAAGTACCTTGGCAAGGTAAACAGGACGTAACCTTAAAGTAAGTAATCCTTTAGCCCTGAAGAATGGTGTAAAGTAACATTCAGGTTAAATAATCTTTGCAATGCAATACACTCCTGTTTCAATATCATTTACATTGTGTGATTATGGGGTTGAGTCAAACATAGAACAACTTTAAGGATTACAACATATGTGTTAATAAAAATAATATTGCCTTGGTTGCACTGCTTTAAAGTGGTATGTTTTTCCTTGGATAAAATCTACTTTTCTTAGTGTGTGCATTCAAAGCTCTCCAAACAGCCATTACCTTTGACTGACTGATTCTAGGAATTTTCCTATTACATTCAAAATAAGAATTTCTTCATTGCCATTTTAAGAAATAAAGGTACTCATTCACCATAAAGCTTTAGTATGTAAGTCTAAGTTTATGCTTAAGTCTCCGCTGAGTTCAGAAAGCAGTTATGCAGATGCATATCCTTAAGTTCTAAATTATTTTAGTGTGACTTTCCCTTGTCTTAAGTTTTGAACATACTTGTGGCATACTCATGGCTAAGTATACAGTATGAATACAGGTGGCTGAGTTTGGTCCACAGCTGGCACAAACCCAAAATTTAGCACTGCTTTTAAAGTGTTTTGACTAAAATCCGGCAAAGCACTTAAGTCTACAAGCAGTCCTGACTTAACTATCTCAGTTTATAGTTACACTGGTGCAATTTCCTGGCATGGATATAGTTCTGCTAGTATTTATCTTGGCATAACTTATCAAGATGCTTTTACAGAAATGAATGCCATTGAAAGTCATGGAAGACAGGGCAAGCCTGCAAGAGATAATATCAAGATTGCACAAACTCAAAATGCAACAGCAGGAGGGGCATAAGTAATGGAAAATATCTAGTAAATGAAAATATTCTGACGTCTTTCTTCAAATGCACAATGAAGCATTCTGGAGTTTTAAAGTCACATTCTCTCTGAAGGGTTTGTCCTGTTCCCTAAAGATGGAACACCTGCCTGGTGATGTATTTCATTCACACAGTAAGAACAGTATCACTAGCTCCTTCACCCTTTTTGGCATGGAAGTTAGAAATCCTGCAGAGAACAAAGACAGAAAAATCTCATGATTTTCAGCACAGTGATTCAGCCCCTTCAGCACAGTGGTTCTGCCACTGTAGTTGAACGTTGTTTTTGAAAACTGCATTTTCCTTCTTCAGCAAAAATCTTCTTATAATGCTGAAAGAACATTGGTCCTTTTCTCCCCTCCCATATCAGCAATGGATAGGCATAGTCATGCCAAACACAATTTTCCCAAGAAGTGACTCATTAATTTTCTGGGTCTGTGACTTGAGACTGCAGTCATCTACTGAGCAGGCAGCACTAAGCCATTAGGGTTCCAAATGAAATGATACATGATTTAAATAGAGTGAATGCTAAATCACCTGAAAAATCAGAACTTTGGGGCTTTTATTTGAACTTGGAATTTCCTGCAAAATATATATTACATTTTTTACTGGTGCTCATTTCAAGTTAAAGATGATTTTGGCTTTAATTTACACATGCAGGTTTGTGCATGTGTATCCTGTATCTAACACCATGAAACAAACTCACTGCTGATCACGAAATACACAACCAGCTGACCACAAAACTTCTGATCTTCTCCAGTAATATTTGACATGCATATTTGACCCATATTTCTCAAATATTGATACTGAGATATTTTTTATGAAATTGTCAGTTTAGCTTTTGCACCTTGCAGTCATTTGTTACCTACTTAAAGTATTTGAAACTGTTTGCTAAACTTTTAAAACCTTCAACAGACCAATTTCTTAGCACACTTCTGCCAATATGTCTATTGATATGTGAATTCATTTCACAAATAGTAGCTTCTTCTGGAAAGCATGGGTAATATGCCTGGTTTGTACCTTGTATTCTGTTAAGACCCGTTGAGCTGGATATGCTTTAATTGTTGTGTTGAAATATGGAAACCTCTTTTAGTTTCTGTATGGCATACAGCAAAATCCCTGTTACAGTCTTCTGCATCTGTTGAGAATACATTATTTTTTATGTTCCTTTTTTGCTTTTTGTTAAATCTTAATGCAGCCAAATGACTCAAGAGAATGGAATGCATTCTTTTTCTTTTCAAAGGAACTTCAAGGGAAGAGTTTGACCACAAATAAAGGTGACAAAAATGAAGAAGAATGATGACCTTATTATTATTTACAATGCATAATAGTGGTCAACAGTGCCACTGTTATCCAGCTTTCCAGTACTTCTGTCTCTGTTACGGGTATCAGATCCTAACAGGAAACACACAATAGCTTAGTACTGCCTTGAGAAAGGAGTGTGTCGAGGACTCTCCAGTAAATCTAGTAAAAGTCTTAGTGCTTTGTTTATTCCATTTCTCTAGGTTCATTCATTTTCTTTTTGGTGATTTCTGTTACGGGCTTATTTGTTTTGTCTTTGCGTTAAATGGGATGCAAAACTAAGCACTACTGATATACGTTCTAGAGGTTTATCCGTTGCCTTCTGTCACCTTGTTTTGTACAAACAGCAAATGTATTAAAAGATGAGCAGCATACCAAATTCTCATCCTATTCAAAGAACATAATGCTTCTAAATTAAATTCTTCAAGACAAAAAGAAAAGACAGTATTAGAGTCATCAGTGCAAATCTTATCCTGCCTTCTTCCCCAAAAATATTCCAACTGTCAGACTGTCAGATTAAATGCATCACTACCTATCAACATGTGAGCATACCAAATGACTTAACATTAATCCCTATATACCTGTTCTTTAACTGTACTTGACAGTACAAAATAAAAATATTCTATTTAGTATTTTCAATGATCTTTAATATGCAGTAATTGCCATAATTTTCTATGAAAAATAATAATTCCAAAATTAAGACTTTTCATTTCTATTAATCCACTATTAGTTTTCATGCATACCATAAAAAATTCAACAACTTCCTTTTTTGTCATATGAATCATACAGCCAGTGACTCTAAGATTAAGTAGATTTCTCTACTACCAACAACTGAAGCCCTATGCTGAACTATTTCTGTTGGGTTTTTTTTCAGTTGTATTATGATGTTGCTAACTAAATCCAGTAATGTCACAAGAAGGCCTTACTATTCCAATAAGGGAAAATATACTATAATATAGCTCCATGCCCCACAAAACCTGTATACATAGTACTGTTTTCACTTCAGATGCACAAATAATTGATGTACTGTACAAATCAGGCCTGCAAATAGGTTTGCCTTCCAAATCGCTTCAAACCTCATTACATTTAATGGTTCCATACCCGAATGCCAAGTCACTCAACAAAAATTCTGGCCAGATTTACATACTTAAAAAAATAGTACTGAAACAGAGAAACATGAAACAGTGAAATACTAGAAAGTTCTAAATTCAAACTACACTTCAGCAGCATAAAGGGGGTTTTAATCAACTGTGATTGCGAAATCTTAGAAGAAAGAATTTAAGATCCATTTCAAAAGTGCCATGTCATGCTGCTAGGCTTAATTGCAGCACCTTGTCTCCATCAATTGCAAAAACACTCTCCGTGCTGTTTGTAGATAGTACTGGTAACTGCTCTGCTGCATATGCTGTAGTCTGACTCTGTGTGGAGCTACACATAGCAGAGACGACATGTGATCCCCTGAACAGTCCAGATACACTTCTGGGCAGCTAATTTTATTTTACTTTAATGAAAGATACAGGGGTAGTACATGCTGATCTCATATATTAAGATACATCTGTAGACATGTAAATCAGTCCTAAGTTCATATCAAAATCTTTTATTTTGTACCAGAAGGAGGTGGGTATAACCTAAAAAGAGAGACTTCTGAAATACTGTGTGAAACTGTTGATACACACTGAGGAGAAATCCAGGGATTTTGTCTGCAGAAATAAAATTGTCTAAATTGTCTGGAAAAAACTCATTGACCCAGTCAGATTGTGTGAAGCTTGTGATTAGATACAGCCCCGGGCTCTCCTGCCTTATGCATTTGTGCATCTTGCTCAGAACATATAGCTCAATGGAAAAAAAACACTATTTTACTGTTATAAACACTACAATAATACGATGGTGTTTGCAGAGGTATGTGTGAGTTTCTCCTCTTTAGCAAGTTGGAAACATTACAGTGAAGGTTTGTAAGGTGTAAATTTATAGACACTGCATGCATAGAATTTTAAGGTTTTGGTATTCAACTATTTTAAGTAGAACAATGAGTACATCAATGCTACAACAGTACCAATTAATCAAACAAGAAAAAGTAAAGTAATTAAAGCTGAGCAGTGAGACTGATAAATTCACAGGTGGAGAAAACTTCTACAATGCCTATTCAAGAGCCTGAGTAATTACGGATAGCTTTAGAAAGATTGTGTCCTGGGTTCAGCAGTAGCAGTCATTTTTTCTCCTTCTTAGTAGCTGGTGAAGCGCTGTATTTTTGATTTTCAGCCTGGGAACAGCACTGATAACAGCAATGTTTTTAGTTACTGCTCAAATATTTGTCTGACCAAGGACTTTGTGAGTCTCACGCTCTGCCAGGGAGGAGGGGAAACCAGGAGGAACCAGAGACAGGACACCTGACCCAAACTAGCCAAAATGGTATTCCATACCACAGCACGTCATGCCAGGAGGTAACTGGGAGTTACCCGGAAGGGCTGGCTCACTGCTTGGTCAGGCAAGGTGGTATTGTATTCTCTTCCCTTGTTATTTCCCTTATCATTGTTATTATTGGTGGTAGCAGCAGTGGTTTGTGTTATATGTAGAATAACCCAAAAAGCCAACCGTATCCTGGGCTGCATCAAAAGGAGCGTGACTAGCAGGTCGAAGGAGGTGATCCTGCCCCTTTATTCTGCTCTCGTGAGACCTCACCTGGAGTATTGTGTACCATTCTGGTGTCCGCAGCATAAAAAGGACATGGATCTGTGGAACAAGTGCAGTTGAGGGCCACAAGAATGATCAGAGGACTGGAGCACCTCCTGTATGAAGATCGGCTGAGAAAGTTGGGGCTGTTCAGCCTGGAGAAGAGAAGGCTGCATGGAGACCTCATAGCAGCCTTCCAGTATCTGAAGGGGGCCTAGGGGGATGCTGGGGATGGACTCTTCATTAGGGACTGTAGTGTTAGGACAAGGGGTAATGGGTTAAAACTTAAACAGGGGAAGTTTAGATTGGATATAAGGAGGAAATTCTTTCCTGTTAGGGTGGTGAGGCGCTGGAATAGGTTGTCCAGGGAGGTTGTGAATGCTTCATCCCTGGCAGTGTTCAAGACCAGGTTGGACGAGGCCTTGGGTAATATGGTTTAGAGCGAGGTATCCCTGTCCATGGCAGGGGGTTTGGAATTTAATGATCTTAAGGTCCTTTCCAACCCTAACTATTCTATGATTCTATGATGCTACGATTCTATACCTTAGTTACTGGACTGTTCTTATCTCAACCTGTGGGAGTTACATTCTTTCGATTCTCCTCCCCATCCCTCCGGGAGCGGGGCGGGGTGGGGGGAAGAGCCGGGGGGGGAGTTAGCAAGAGGGCTGCATGGTTCTGATTTACAGCCTGGGCTTAAACCACGACAGATTGTTAGTATGCCTTTTATTGTATATTTATGGAATCTATTTCACTGAGAAATCAAACACATTGGGTTTGTGGCTCAGTTCGGACAGCTACAAAAACTTAGCAAATATGGTCCTATCATTTAGGGCATGGAACAGGAGGTAGGAAGCCTCTTGAATCTTATGATTTCCTATTATTTCTTTGTATTTCCAGTCACTAGATATCATCAGATAGTCTCATCTGCGGAAGCCCAACTAAGGCTGTACTGAGTTCCACAAAGTGATGGTTGTATGTGAGAGAATTTGAATTTCTGTGGTATGTATGAGACAAAGGTTAAGTTTAACCTTGTGAATTTAGCACCTCCTCCAGAAAGTGTTTCAGATAATCTAGTTGAGGTTTCCATTCCAGCAATTATCATACCTGTAGTTTATAACTACAAAATGTAGTAACTCTCTGATAGGATTTAGGTAAGGTATCACACATGTATTTCAAATTAAAGTCAGTTTACCCTAATGTAGCACTGCAATTAGGAATGATCTTCACTTACTGCATTCTGACCAAACATGAGCTGTCCTGGGTTTAGCTTAAACTAAGCCATCAGTCTAGGTCAATACTCCTTTGGAAAAAACATGCTAAATGATATAGAGAAAATGAACAGCAAGGAAATAATTGTGGTAACATAGAAGTGAGAGAATATGGTGAAGATTTTAGATAGCTTCATTTTTCAAATCATTACATATTTTTACATTTTCATACCTTAAAATGATAAGGACAAATTTATAGACATGTATATAGTAGTTGAACCATGTTGAGTAATTTTTGTTGGAATTCTTTGGAACAGACATGGACCATAATAACGTCAATGATGTGAGGTTAGCTCTTATGCTGAACATATAGGGAAGTCTGTGTAATAATCTTATCCTGTGAAGCTCCAAAACATAAGTAATTTTTGTTGGAATTCTTTGGGATAGTCATGGGCCATAATAATGTCAATGATTTGAGATTAGTTCTAACACTGAGCATATAAAGAAGTCTGTGCAATAATCCCGTCCTGTGAAACTCCAAAAGGTTAAGTAATTTTTGTTGGAATTCTATGGAATAGACAAGGACCATAATAATGTCAATGACATGAGATTAGCTCTAACACTGAGCATATAAGGAAGTCTGCGTAATAACCTTATCCTGTGAAACCCCCAAACATTAAAAAAAAAAAAAGAAAGAACTTCTCTGCCTTGACAGTAGTGTGTTAAATTATTAGTCTTTGTTTCCAACCCTTACCATCCTCACTGTTGATGCCAAGCTGTACAGCTTGGTAAATCACATCCTACCTCTATGACAACTGTGGAACTGTTCTGTCTCTGTTCCTGGCACTGTGTGCTGCTCGTATTCAGTGCTTCCAGTCTGGAAGCCCTAGGTGACACAGCATAAGGTATTTTCTTGATGCCTGGGTACTGATTGTGAAGTTCTGTTATGTTCTTGTATTTCTCTCCTGAGTCTGATTTTGTCACTTACAATATGTCTGATAATATTTTCAGTAGCCCTGGCATGCTGTTTACTGGAAGTCAAATTTTGCAAAAACCAGAACTTCCTGCACCTTTGTCTTTTTTTATGTTTGCTAACTAAATAAGGAAGGCTGTTATGGAGTATGTGTCCCATGTGACAGTGAGAAAATTAATTTCACTCTGTTCTTAGAAATGCAGAACTCCTTTTGGGAGAATAACATCAAAAGTCACCGTGAACTGTATGATTCTGAAAGGGAGATTAAAAAAAGAACTTACAATAGGAGAGAAAAGAAAAAAAAAAAAAAGGAAGAAAATAAATCCTTCCATCTAGCCTTAACATATTCAAGGAAAACACAAAGCACATTCTTAACCAAACACTGATAAAGATTTACTTTGCAGTATTCCATAGAATCATAGAATCATAGAATAGTTAGGGTTGGAAAGGACCGTAAGTATACACACAGTCACACCATGTTAAAAATAAAAAAGTGAAGAGTAAAAAAATGCAGCTACCAAAGGAAGGTTATTTATGTTCAAACTGTACTGGAGAAATTAGTCAAGGGTAATTCATGCATGTGAAAATATGATTTCTAACACTGTCAAGGTCGATAAGACCTTAGGGAGTAAATGCTAAACATACAAATCAAAGATGCCTAGGGGCAGTTTTGAAGATGAGTAGAATGGCTTTAATAGTTTCAAAAAGCTGTTAATAATTCAAATAAATAAGCATTGATACAAGAAGATCATGAAACTTGTTTATGAAAGGAACCAACACTGCTAGATGTTTTTCTCTCCTTGGACTGGATTACCCAAGCCCAAAATTATTGATGCACTTTTCTTCTAAATTTCTTTTCTGTCCCACAATTCCTGACACACTTAAACCACAGAAAGCAGTGGCACTTACCAGGCTGTATAAAGAGAGTTCAGATGGTTCATAAGGTTTTTGCTTGACTGCCTGAGCCTACCCTGCCATTTGCCCTATGATAAGGTCCCATCCCACATTTATGGTAGGAATATAAACACAGTATCTGATTCTTTCTCCAACCTGAAAAATGAATGAAGATACCACCAGTCTAAATGAATCTGAGATACTGAATTAGTTTATTTAGTAATATTGTAAAGTGACCAAAGTACTTTTATAGGAATGTTTCACCTTTTCCCAAAATGTCTGAAAAGAAATTAATGTTATATGAAAATGCATGTTGGGTGCCTTTTGTTTTTTTTCTTCCATTTTCCAATGGCATATGAACAAAAGCAAATGGCTTTCCCCTCTTCCCTCAAAAACAAAGAAAAAAAGAAAAAAAGAAAAGAGAAGAAAATTGACAATTTTTCATTTTAAGCTCAGACCCTGAACTAAGACTTCTGATTAGCTGGCTCCAGATACTCCTTTGGCTGCCACTGTTGTAATATTCAAACATCCCTAAATTTTCAAGTTTTCTTTTCGAAATGTTGGGTAAGTTGGAACATAACATTTCTCACACAGCTTAGATATCTGGAATATACATCTAGTCAAAGATATCTGAAACCAAAGTGATTTTCAAAACAAATTTTGAACCAACTCAGTTTGAGTCATTAAAAACAGCGCACTTTGATCAGCAAGGGTAGTAGTCATAAAGAAGTGCCATAGCCTCCTACTTCTTTTCCCTGCAGAGCCGTGCATAAGATAATGTGTTGAAGTTAATAAAGAGGAGGTTTTCAAAGTGCTCTCGCAAGTGCTGGGTAAGCTGTATAGAAAATACAGATGGAAAATACAGTAAGACCCCATTACAGTTATTAGTTAATGGTTATCCTGGCAAATATCTCATTAAAGAACTTATGGAAAGCCCACTGTCACAGCTGTCCAATACTTCTTGGGTGTCTTGGCTTTTGACCTGTATACTTTTAATTCCTCACATAAAATGTCTCCTTCCCTCCTTTCCTCACTGCAGAGAAGTTAAAAATTGGTTCAGCTTCCTTGAGATGAGTTGGTAAAGATCAAACAATATTTGCATGAGTTTTCCAGTGAAATTTTGCCAGAAGACAAAGGGCTTTATGGGACTGTACTTGTTGGCTGAGTTTGGGAATCAGTTGAAGCCAGACTACAGAGACAAGAGCAGCTGTTTCTAGACTTTTTTTTTTATTATTTTTTTTTTTTTTCTGAATCTCAGCACAGCATTCAAGTAATCTGTTACAAACTTGAACTGGAGAAGCCAAGTATACAGTGTTGTGGAAGTGAAATCCAAAAAAAAACAGTATTTCAGGTTAGGAGACCTGGAGCTGGTAAGGAGAAACCACTGTTTGCATTCCATTTTCTGGCTTGGTCACAGCACTCTTGTATCCTTTTCACCCCTTGAAGCCAACCTTATGTAGTATAAAAGACCTTGTATGATCCTCTGCCTTGGCATGGATTATAGTCCAGTTCTTTCTAATGAAATTGAATTCACTGTCCAGTTGTATTTAACTTAAATCATAGAATCATAGAATAGTTAAGGTTGGAAAGGACCTTAAGATCACCCAGTTCCAAACCCCCTGCCATAGGCAGGGACACCTCACACTAAGCCATGTCACCCAACGCTCTGCTCAACCTGGTCCTGAACACCGCCAGGGATGGAGCATTCACAACTTCCCTGGGCAACCCATTCCAGTGCCTCACCACCCTTACAGTTAAGAACTTCTTCCTTATATCCAACCTAAACTTCCCCTGTTTAAGTTTTAACTCATTACCCCTTGTCCTGTCACTACAGCACTCAATGAAGAGTCCCTCCCCAGCATCCCTGTAGGCCTCCTTCAGATACTGGAAGGCTGCTATGAGGTCTCCACACAGCCTTCTCTTCTCCAGACTGAACAGCCCCAACTTTCTCAGCCTGGTTTCATACAGGAGGTGCTCCAGTCCCCTGATCATCCTTGTGGCCCTCCTCTGGACTTGTTCCAACAGATCCATGTCCTCTTTATGTTGAGGACACCAGAACTGCACACAATACTCCAGGTGAGGTCTCGCAAGAGCAGAGTAGAGGGGCAAGATCACCTCCTTTGACCTGCTGCTCACACTAAATACACAGGTCTTATTTCACATGCACTTCTTTGGTTTTTTATAATGCATTCAAATACGTTCACAATATTTTAGAACTACCATCAGATTTTGCTACCAGCAAAATCAGTTTCTAGTTTTTTTGTTAGACTGCAGTGAGGACTTCTGCCAGTGGATACATCTAGTTTGCTGAAACATTTTCCATTTTTGATAGACTTTCCCATGAGCCATGCAAGGAGCATAGTTTTCTCCACATATAGGTTAGAGGCCTATATGTGGCATCTTCTCTGGAGACATTTTTAATCCTGCATTTATTCCTTAGCCTGGTTTTACTACTCCAACCTTCCAAATGGCTGGCAAAATCCACATCACTATCTTGGATGTGTTAACAGTGAAGTATTAAATTAGATGGTCCTAAATGCATATTTGATTGCCCAAAGAAACAGGCAGGAAGATGGGTATTTTCAAAGAATATTTATTGTTATGGTAGCTAATATGAAGTGTTTCAGAGTTACTTTAGGACAAATTCAGGACTAAACCAAGGAGAAAGGACTAGAAAAAAATGTAACAGCCTGTACCTTATTTTCTTATTTAATATCAAAGTACATAAAATATGTTATATAAATGAGTAGGAGTAATAAATCCAAAGGGGTATGATCGATCAAAATTAACATTATTTTAGGACATGAAGCAGATCAATTTAGATGATGTTTCAACCCATCTACAGTAACTTTTTTCTAAGTTTAGACTTTAAAGGCACTTTGCAGTTCAGCAGTACAGTGTAAGAGAAACTATACTTCATTTTGCTTCTGGGTGATAGCACAACTGTCATTTGCACCAAAATCTCTACAATATTGTTTGCGTTTTCTGAAAGATGGAGTGAAGAATAACTACCTAACTATATACACAAAGGCAATTTTAGCTAAGTAAAATACACTTATACTAAGCAGAATTACTTTTGGACATGACTAGTAATAAATGTCCTTTGTCCTATGAAAATGTGCCAGGAAATTTTAATTGACTGCAAATATCCAAGGTTGCAATCTAACACATCATCTGAAAGATAGATTTATGGGTCCACACTTGATTACTATGTAACCTGCATTCTGTTATACAAGATGGAATGATTTTGTTTTACATGACAGTTATTGGTCCTAATTCTACTAACAGTTATGCCAGTGAAAAATTTGTAACAAGTCCTTTAAAGTCAATGGCTCTATAAAGCTGGAGTAAAATTACACTCAGACTCAACATGCAACTTCAGCATCTAATAACAATAATTGGTATTACAAATATAGAAATAGATTTGTAACAGTAATCTAGTAATCTACTAATAATAACTTGTATTACAAATTTGGCCAGTTTCTGCTTTTCCAAGTGGTAAAAAATGGAATCATGCACCAGATATCACATAAATTTAAAAGATGCCTACATTAAGCCTTGGTCCTTCCACAGGGACATGGGCCATATATCTTGTCTGACATGACACACAATGTGCTGAGACCACTGCATGCATGTATATTTCCTAGCACTTTGAGAGGACACCAACATGAAAATGCAGAAGCAAAATGAGGAATTCAAAAAGGGATTTTTATTATAACAGCTTTTACCTACAAATCACGTATGAACTACAGGCTCTTTTCATTAATATCAGAAGTTTTGAGCCACTGTCTTTTATGTGGCTTGAGCTTACTTTTTCTTGTGAGTTCAGTGTTTGACACAGCTTTAGATCAGGCAGGACTTTGTCTTCTGTTTCTTGGCAGGATTATCATCTTATACAGAATCTTTTCTCCTAATATGGACATCTGCTTTTTCACTGTTTCTTTAAATTCAGAAGCTCCAGCCCTTCTTTGGGACAGCAGTACAGATCCAGCTTCAAAAAGTGGGTCTGCTCTGGGGTGCTTTCAAAGTGGATGCCCTAACTTGCGGTCTTTACTTCTCTGCAGTAAAACATCCTTGCAGGATTTACTGAAATGAAGAATCACAGATTACACCTCAAGAAAAAAAAAAGGCAGACAATTAGCATGTGCTGCAGTACAAGATGACAAACATCCACTGCCCACAGCCAGTATTCATGATCTCCAAATACCAAATAGTAAACACTCAATAATAGGTACTTCAGTGCTCTACATTTTAGAAGCTTTCTTTATATATCAGCCATTAAGATAATGTATTTCTGTAATTTATATATTGTAATACTCAAGTCAGAAGCCCAAATATCTGAAAGAACTATAAAAGTACTAGTAAGTAAATTTTAAATTCAGCATCTGGTCAGTGTATGTTCTAGGAATGAAAGCTAACAGGTGGAGAGGAAGAGTTTGCTGTTGTTTTCAACTGTTGTTCTAAAAATAGTAATTTTAATAGATACTCAATTTGTAAGCTTTTGAACAGAAATGAATATGCTGTGTTATTCATAATGTGTCTTGTACAAATTGATCCAAGCATTAAGTCACTGTACAAGCCACGGTACTTAAGTGCAGTGATGGGCCAGAGACAGTGGAAGTAGAAAGGGACTAAAATGGAAATGAGATGCTGTTATCAAGATAGAAGCACAGGGATTTGCTGCCTTCCTTCAGAAATGAGCTAAAATTATCATTACTTTCTTGAGAAATCCACACTCTGAAGTAAACAAACACAACCCAGTGACTCCTGTCCTCTCCCTTCTGTTGTTGGTGTTGCATTACTAAATACTGCTCATTCTTGAGTTTTTATATTGTTAACAGTTGCCAACCAATATTTGCAATGATGCATTTACAAGGATCACATATATATAAAAACAGTGTTTCCTTCCCAATTCCACAAGCAACTGGCTGACTTGAAAAAGTATGTTTCTATCTATTACAGCACAAGTACAGGTTGATAGCTTTCAAATGATCCCATTTATGTTAGAACTGGTAAAGTGATATTCTATTATTTCATTGAAAACAAAATGTATTGAGACATTCCATATTGTTTTTCATTTTGCTTCTGTTTCAATATTCCTTTAGCTTTGATTTATGCCATCTAACAACTAAAAGTTATCCAAAATAATTGTTGCACATTACATCCATTACATTAACGATGATCTGTGTTTGGAAAATGAGATGTTTTATGAATAAAATACATTGATAAAATATAGCTGTCTCAACAGCAATTTTGTCAGTTAAAAATGCAGTGATATAGCTTGAATTTCTACACTTCAGTGCATCTCATGAGAAGTGAAATGCTTATTTGATTGTTGCATGCATTATTCTCCAAATCTTCTTTTATATGCCTATTTCAAGTATTTGATTATTGCCTGGCTAATAATAGGTGCTTCCTCAGTCAAAGAGCAGACTAGAGAACATAGTGTAAATTGTAGCATATAATTGTTCACTGACTGCCACTGAAAATGTTTGGCTACCACTGTTTGACAATCTTCCTCTGATGTCTGCAGCCACTGTTTCATGTAACAGCAATTAAAGCTGTGGGAATCAGGAAAAAAATCATCTAGAGTGCAATCCTACCCCATTACTTTTTAAGTGCACAGAATACTCCAGAGGACAGGCAAGCCCACCTGGGGCCAGTGAAAAGAAATCACACCAGTCACTGATATACTGGGAGCAGGAGATGGGTGCTGAAAATGACATGCACCGCTCAGTTTCATAGTGCTGCCTAGCACAGCTCTTTCATTGTCTTTCCTTCTGCACCTTCACCTTGGCCACCACAGTAACCACAGAGACACATTTTGGCTGCATCATACATTGAACATGCACAGAACTGCATCAGAACTGAATCTGGAAGAAACCAAGGAACTTGATAGCCAAAAAACTATTTCTGAGGCTGTGTTATGAAGGAGAAACCTGAAAGCATGGCAGTTTGGCAAAACTGAGCAGTGAGGGGCCTCTGAGCAAACTACCAATGGATTAGCATTTTGCAGACACAAACAGACTGAAAAAAAACCCAAATAAATTAAAGAGCTGCTCAGAAAACAGCAAGGTATGAAAGAACTGAAGCAAGAAGTTACTCTTGGAGTCTGACGATTCTCTTTCAGCATGTTCAGAGATAATCTTCAAGTGAAAGGTAAATGGATAACCCTACTTTTGAACCGAGAGATATGTAGCTCCTCCCCTAGCCTCCAAAGATTTTAATGATGTGATTGGAGATGGTTGTATGTAAAATAAAAAGGAAGCATTTCAGCTACTCTTCTTCCTCCCTAGTGTCAACAAACACTTCAGAGCTAGACTGGAAACACCACTAGCTGATCTCAGTGAGAAAAACTATATAGGGTATTGTGAGACAGAAGAAAATGTGTGTCTTTACTTTTATGAGTGCCAACTCACAGGCTTACTGCTCTCAAACCATCCTGCCCCATTTCTTCCTACTCCCAGTCAGAACACTCACAAATTACTGTGGGCAATTTTGCAATAAGCCAATCGTGTTATCCAACCCTTTAACACTTAGAGGAGCCTTTTTATCGAGCAACAATATAACAGGGAAAGTGCCAACAGATCCAAATGGGCTCTGGAATGATTTATTCATCCCAGGCTTCCAAGCCCCCTTTCCTCAGTATTAATACTAAGATTAATGTGTCCCATCAGTGTGCTGCCAACAGGAACTTTAATAAAAGCAAGAACAACTAGTTGCCTCAGTTTGCTTTCTACTTAAGGTTAGGACATCATAGAAACAGTAGCCTACAAAGCCTTTCCCTTTAATTTACTTATTACTTTACAAAATGAAAATAATTTCATTTAATTTAACAAAACCACACAGATTACAGGAACATTAAGTACATCACTACCTAAAGTCATTCATTGGCCAGTTTTTTGAAAGGATAAATGTAATATATTCACATATCTTTAAATGGTGCATATGCATCTTAAAATTTTTCTCAGTGTAGACAGATGTATTTTAACATAACCACAACATGACATACACTATACTTAGGAAGGATGCCAGATTAGTAACAAGTTAAACCCATGGAGTAAATAACAGACACATTATATTTGCAACTAACTAAAGAATTCATTAGATGTGAAGGAATATTTATTTACATAACTATGGTCAAAACTGGGTCTCTTTCAAGCCTAGTTATCCACATCTATTGCTGTGGACAATGCAAGTGTACCATGTTGATGGTCTCCGCAATATGGACGCTTAGCCTTTTTTTCATATATGCCATTAAAATCTTCAACTGCCAGTGAATCACTGCCAGCTGGGTTAGATTTTGCCCAGGATGACCTTGTGCTTAAGAGCTCCTGCTCTTCAGTAGCCCTTCAACAACACTTTATTTATACTCAACATCCTTAAGCCTCTAATTTAAAAAAATCAAACCCATCAAAGTGTGTCCAGAAAAGCTTGAAGAATGCACTTAATTAATGCTATTTGAAAATAAAGAGAAAACGCAACAAAAAACTCTGTGCCCAGAGTTTCTGAGACAGTTTAGTGATATTTTAACAAACTGCAGTGTGACAAAATCACCTAAACGAACTGTGAAGGATACTGCAGACTGTGTATTGCATATTTGAATGCATAAAGTGTATCCATTTGGCACGTAACTGCAAAGCTGCCTAAGCTATTTAAAAGTAAGCTTTCCGATTCATTCCTGATCACATTGCTACAAATTGTACCCACTTGAATCTCAGATTTTTTAAGTTCTTTTCTTATGGTCACCAATCTTCTTACTTTATGAAAAATTATGCATGCATATTCGCATACTTTTCTTTCTTCCCATCCTCTGTACCAATTGTTCACCTAGATCAGGCAGAGAAACTGCAGAATTGCTGGGTGGTGGTGATGGGTGAGTGGAGCAGAAACTCCATTTCCCCCTAAAAGGCAGTGGTCGCTCAACTGAAAGAACAGAAAGGCCTTTCATTCCTATAAAGAAAAGAAGAGGAAAAAGCTCTTCACAGTGAAGATGAAAAATATTGTATTTGAATCCTGGGAAGAACTTGTTCTTCCTACACTGGAGAATAGTCTATTCACAGCACAATTCAAATAGCCTTTAGCTTTTCAAATATCTGCAATTGGCAAAAAGGATAATACACATCTGTTTGCATTTAGTTTTATTTTTATAATTTCTTCTATGATCACAGTATGTATGTCAGACATTTTGTGTTACTCCATTAAAAAGAGGAAGCGAAAATTTCTTAATCATCTCAGGCACTTAGGTTTAAAACTTCACCTGTTGGTTGTTATTGCAACCATAATACAGTGTAGGCTTTGATATGTTGCCTTAGGTTTTTAATGATTACTTGCATACTCCTACAAAACTAGGACTTTCAACTGGCAAGAAAAAAGCCCAGGGAACATAACTTATATCTAAAGGTCTAAATGGATATATAAAACTGACAAATATCAACCAAATTCAGAATAACACAGTATTCAGTGAACCTCTCTTGTTCCTTTTCTGAAATGTCTCATTTGAAAATTCTCAAATGTTTTCTAATAATACATGAAATTTAATCTTTGAATTGTTAATGATTTATAATTACAAATGGCAAATGCTTACAAAGAAAGAATTTTGCACAATGTTGGTTGGTGATATAAATTGTGTTGTATTTCTAGTGTTTTACTAGATATATATGTAACGATACATATGCAAATCAGTCAACAATATACAAACTGAGAACTGTAAAAGTAACTGTTTAGAACAGAGAAGTTTCAAAGAGAGGTAATTATATAATTTCTTTAATCAAAGGACACAAGAAATACCACATGACATGTCTAATCTAACCACAGAGGTGCATATTTGGTTAGGAATACTTTACGTTTAAAACTAGATTTCTCAGTTTATGCTGTGCTCAGTGAATACCAGCAAAATGGAAATTCAGAACATTTCAGTCAGAACAAAAATTTCCTGCATACAAGTTGTTGAGGTTTCCATTTTAAGCTTTAGATTTTGTAAACATTACCATTACTGAGATTTTTACTAATTGTACTAAAAAAGAGTGGCAGATGTACACTATTGCTAGTAGTAACCTGAAAATAATAATACATGTTTAATTAAAAAGTATCATTTCGTCTGTTGGAAAGAGAGGTAGACTCATTGAGCCCCAGTAGAATGATTTATCCCGGTTTCCAGTGAGTTTGGAAAGAAGTCAGATATATTGCTTAAGGAATCAACCTACCTCTAAATTTTATTTTACCAGCTGAAACTACAGCCAATGATTTCTTGTAAAATACTATGCTCATCTGTATTTGAAACAGGGGTAGACCCAAAGTCTGGTCTTTTTGAACAGAAGGATAATGGCCTGCCTCTACTTTCCTGCTTTAAGCTGTTTCTGTTAGAAGTTGTTCAGTTCTGTTGGAATGAAAAAAATACCATCCACATGTCCTATTGTATTTCCATATCATGTTCACTTCTCCATTTTACTATGACTGTTGTTTTTTCACTCATTTGCATTTCCTATCTCATGCTGTCTTTGAATAGCAGCTGAAGACAATTTGTCCCAGTTGAATACCTGAGATCTTGATAAAGCCTAAATATGGAGGCAAAGGTTTGTAATGGGATAAAAAAAATCACCACTGTAAATACGCTGAAGCATGCAGCAATTCAGGCAGAGGTGCCTTACAGTGTGAGCCTACTTGATCTTGAGCTAAGAGCAGAATATGTTTGGCACCAATAGGATTATTTCATTTTTGGAGAGCAGACCACGCAGGGTATGGGGAAGCCCTACAATTATGTTTTTCTGAACTAGTTAAACCATCTCTAATTAATTATGATGGTTTCAGCTGAAACTTTCCAGATGAACAGTTCAAGCTGGCCTTGAAACTGAACAATCATTGTGTTACTGAAATGCTCTGGTATATTCCAAGTCCTAACTTCAATGAAAATACCAAAAAATGAGTAGCATATGTTATCTCAATCCAGGAGATTTATACAACTCAGATATCTTGTGACTGTGTTGCTACTTTAGCAGGATAAAAATTCCTTTTCACCCCCTTAACTTCCGCTAAATCCCCCCCTAGCTATGTCTTAAAAATGTCAAACATACTTTACTGTTTCCAAATAAACACATCATTTTTGGCAGAATTAGTAGACAAGAAAGGTAGGAGCACTGTTGTTACAGGAGTTCATATAAAAAGCAAATTTTAATGTTTCAAAATTTAAGACTTTCCTAAAGTTTTAAAATACATCCTCCCTTACTCCATGTGTATTATTGTCAAAAGCATTATGAAGTGTCCCTTTGGAAAAGTAAATCTGATTAATTAGCATCAGTCTGCACTGTAGAATTCAACAACTATATAAACAGCATAGACTTTTCTCAACAAGTATTCTATTATTTTTTTCAGCATTGTTAAAATTTAAAATGATTTAATTGTTTAACCATTGTGTTCTGTGCATTGTTTGCAAAGTTTGTCAAGTGAAAAGAATTTTTCTTAGTGTTACGGAATGATCCTGAAACCCTTTATCTTCAGAATTGCTCTAACACAGTATACAAAACCAGGATTGCTTTTAAGTAGCAATTCTGCATAAAAAAGGGAAAGAAAGCAGAAAAACTGTAAACAACTGAGAACATAATAATGACAGAAAAGGGTTTTCATTGCAGTACTCTATTTCAATGGAAAGCTTTTGTGTATCAGTCAGATAAAAATTGCTTCCTTCATAGTTTGCAAACAAGAACATAGTGATTTCATCTGCAGTTCTCCAGCAAAAAACTATCACTACATGGTAATAGCATTTGGATATTAACTTTCTCATGGTAGTTTAATGTTTGTGCAAGAGGTTAAGGACCAGGAGGCCACTACCCACAGAAATCACCACACCTCACCGAAATGACTGCTTTGAAGGCACTACTGCCCCATATCTTTGCTGATCTCAGCTCACAGCTGTATTTAAGCAGGGGTGCAGGTCTGACCCAGCAGCAAGCTCAGAGAATGGATTCCTATCACCACCTGATGCAGCTGACTGTGAGCCAGTGAGGAGTAGTTTGTACTGCCTGCATGATACCACCTTAATGCTGGAATTGCAAAGGCTTCAGTTTTTAGCTGTGCAATATAACAACACCTTTATCTGCTATTAAATTCATACAATTTCAGGAATCCCCTGGCACTCTGCAAAAATTTTGCGAACAGTCCCATTAAAAATTAAAAGAGCAAAAATATGTGCATATGTTTTCTTCCATATTGATGCCACAAAAATGTTTCAGCTGTGAACTGAAAATATAAATATAAATGAGGTGAAAAAAAGAAAAATGCAAACCCTCCCAATGTTTACTTGCTTTTAACACAAAAAGCAGGATTTCAGCATTCACCAGAGCAACCATAAATAATATGGCCGTCTTTAATTTGGCCTCCAATATCTGACCAACCTTGATTTATCCACAGACAAAACCAAGCGTCTCTAATTTGCTAACCAATCACTGCAATTCTTTTCTTACCAACCAATAATTCTGCCATCTCTAATTTACCAATAAATAATTCTGCACTCTCAAATTTACTAACCGATAATGTGACCAATTTGCTGACCAATGATTGTGTCAACTGGTAATAGTGCCCCTAGCAAACAGTAATTTGCCAAGCAATATTTGGACCTTCCCCCCCCCCCCAGCAATAAAAAACTTTAGCGGTCTTTGATTCAGTATCTACTATGTTGCTCTGAAACTGTTTAATGTGGATAGTGAGGTTTTTACAAAGTATTTGCTTTCTGTGGGAGTATTTATTTACATCGACTGCTTAGAAAATGCACAGGTCTCTTGAATGCCTGTGAACGAGAATATTGTTTCCCCTTTTAACAATATTAGCATTTGACGCAAGCCTGCTTTTAATGTTAGCAGTATTCCTTGGCCTATTGCTAACTCCTCTGTTAGTACTGTTGTCACCATGCTGGGATTTGGCGACAATTCCTCAGTGCTTGGACAGTGTGCATTGGTAAAGCAGTGACACCGCTAGCCAGCTCTGTCACCCGGCTAACCTTACCACCCAAGTTGATCCTGTCTGAGCAGAGATTTGAGCAGAAGGAGCTCATATATAAGGGCACATGATTGATTTGTTTTTTCTAATTTCTATGTCCCTTGGCTTGAATGAAAAATAGGTCTTGAATTATTGGCTTCCTTAAACAATAATAATAGCATTTTGAAGTCATGTAGTAACTTCTGCAGTCAATTTTACCTCCAAGAAATGTTACCAATTTTGTGTGATTTTATTAGTTCGTATTAAAGCCATTAGCTAACACACCACTAGCTCAGTGAGCAACCACTCTAACACCCATTTTACAGGGAAAGTCTACAGAGAATGAGGACATAGCAGGAGTGACCATCAGTGCCGAAATTAGTAAAGAATTTCCAAACTCCAAGCTGCTGGCTCAGAGAGCTACAGAAAATATCCATAGGCTGTTGGAGAAATCACTGCAAAATTATACAACAGAGTATTTACAAAGAGAGAAACTGTGAGTTCCGGCACAGCTGTCTGTGCAAGACAGTAACTGCACCAGCTTACCATATATTGTTCCTTGTAACGAGCCTCCTAAACCAGTTTACTGATTGATTGCATATTCCAGTAAATTATTCAAAGAAATATTAATTCCAAAACAGAATAAAATTTTGAGGTTTACTAGGGAAAACAAAACAAAACAAAACAAGAAACTTGTATTTTAAACTCATATGAAAATATGAATTGATTTTCTTAAAATTTCGTCGTGGAAGTAGTACATAGGAAGCACATTCTAAAACTGCATTGCAGGTTCTTTCTTTATCTTTTTCTTTCCCACCTTGTGGGATAAACAGTACCCTTACTTCTCACTTTTCTCTTCCTGAAGTCTCCTGGGATTCTTGAAAGAAGAGGCAGAAATGCCATTCTCGGTGTCTGTTCCTTTAGAGTAGGTTGTGAATAGTGAAAGGCAAGTGAGCCAAGAAGGAAGAGCAGTTGGCCAGGAAGGCAGGAATTCCCAGAAGCCCAGAAGTTTGGGTATATTTAATGTTCTCTTGGTGCCGGAGGAACAAAGTGTAATAAAACTTAAGCTGTGCTAAAGCTTATTTCCTTAACTTAGTTATATGACAAAAGTAAAATATAAAAATTCACTATCTGAGTTTTAGGATAAATAACAATTGTGATGCTAGTTCCAGTACTATTTCTGTTAAAGATTTCATATATCCATAATATTGTTTTTTTTCCACAAAAACTGTCTGATTCACAAGCCTGGGCCTGTTAATTTCAGCAGCAAACATTTCATTAGCCAATACTGGGAAGATTAACTTGAATACAAAAAGCAGTACTGTTTATTTGAAAACCATGAAAAGTAGGTGTGGTGAAATAAAGGTGGTGCATGTACTTCTTCCCCATACAAAGTGGTAGAGGGTGAGAACATGTCCTAAGTAGAAGGTGGGCATTGCTGAGGCCTAAAATGTGAATGAAAAGTAATGGCAGAGGACAAGATACAATGGCTGTGAAAGCAGAAATCACAGAATTAGCAGAGGAACAAGATGGTCAATCAATAGTGCAAGTGACAGAAAACAGGAATATGTCTACGCCTTTTAAGAGTAAGCATAAGTTTCTAGACGTGTGTAGCTGCCTGTTTTTCTCTCTTCAAAGTGGGCATGAAAGGAGAAAAATCTACCAGTTCAGGAGTCCTGAAGTTTATTTTACAGTAAGGATATGAGCACATCCACAGTGTTACAGAGGTAGTACAAAGAAAAGTCTCAAAGGAAAAAACACATTAAAAGCACATAAGCATATGCATATAGTATTAGTATAATGTTTTATGAGGATTGATGCAGGTGGGAAGATGGGTTTTGCCCTGCCTGGTTAAATTTTCTACATTAGAGTACTATTGATTTTTGTAAGTATATAGGATACTGTATATACCCCATTCTGCTATCCTTACACAGGTTAATTCTTTTATCCATTTCAAACGCAGTCAATCAATAACAGTGGTCAGGTAGGTTGTGAAATTGCCTGGAAAACACATCCACAAAGTAAACCAAATACATTGGCCTGTCTATGTGACTTAAAGCTTAGCACAGCATTGAAAATCACTAATGGAACACTGTGCAGTTTGTTCATGCTACGAGCAGTCAAGAATCATGCATAATGTAATAGTGCATCTGCTAACAGCAGCTCACACAAGCAAATTTAATCTTGTTTTACACTAGACACGAGGAATTAATCTTTAAAGCTGCTCCCGTGATTCTCTTTGGCCCTTAAAATATCGAGGGTCTTTTCACCTCCCCATTTACAATACTGTAAAGGGATGCATTTCAGTTATCATCGTGTATTTACACTTCATCTACATTAGCTGCAAAATGGATGAAACTCCATAATTTATTAGTCTTAAAAAGCACATTGCTGGCCCAGTCCAGAAGCTGTTTTTTTGTGTTGTTGCATCTGAAACTGGTATTAAGTCTCAGGCTAGACTGTGAAAGTTGGATTCCCTAAATAATTAATATTTAAAAAGAAAGAAATTACGCTTTCTCTCCCTCCCTGCTTGAATTTAGTTTGGCTGTATTAATTACACAAGACTGTCTCACAGCTATTTCTGGCATAGAAGTTACCTTTAATGTTGTTATTATTGTCCTAATTACTTGTATTACCACAGTGCTATTGTGTTTGGTACTATGCAATGCTGAGAAAGACAGTCTTCACCCCAAATAACTTATCCCTGAGTATATAAAAAGATACAGGCAGATTGGGCAGTACAAATGTAAAAAAACCAACCAAACAACAACAACAGCAAAAAAAAAAAAAAACCCACAAAAAAACCCCCAACCAAACAAAAAAAACCCAAACAATCACCAACCAACCAGGAAAAAAACCAACCAAAATGAAAACCCAAAGCAATTTCAATGATAAATACAAGAATTAACATATTCATGTATAGGAAACTTGACTTTGGCAAGACTTCAAATTTCAAGTTGAGAACTCAAATTTTTTGACCTTTAGCCTAAGAGAAATTTTATCAGGGCTGTGAAAGGTAACAGAGAATTACCTTTGCAAATGTTCATGGCAAGTTTCTTGTAAGCTTAAGGAAGACTTGACAACAAAACAAAAATGCTCAAAGGAAAAAGTAACAAGTGGAAAGTGGAGACTGGTCACTCCTCACTCATCAAGATTGGTAAGGCATATGATAGATACCAGTATACTTCAGAGAAGCTAGAAGTAAACCTGTAAGATTTCTGACTAGGGACAGTTGTTGAGCTTGCGTTTGTGAATTATATCTCAGAGATAACGTACAGAAAGAATAGCAAAATGTGAGCAAAGGACGCATGTGAAAATGAATAGTTAGTGAAACCTTTCAACCTCCCTGCTCACTGCAGGAGGGTGCAACTAGATCACCTTTGAAGATCTCTTCCAATCCAAACTATTCTGATTCTATAAGACAAATACATTGGAATCAAATGATGAAGGCTGAAATTGATTTAGAGGAGAACATTATCAGAAAGCAGTTCAACAAATCTAGAGCAGAGAGAGAGAAGGAAAACAGTGAGTAAAAGTTCTAGAAAAGAGGACAAGAATATTTTTAGATAGAAAAAGTTACATTGTGTTTGTATGAAGTAGGTTTAACCCAGTATAGAGACACATGAGAAAGATACACTTGTCAATATTCTAAACATGAAAAGGTCACCAGATGGAGATGAAATTAGAGGAAATGGACTGAAATGGAGAAACAAAACAACCATCATGAACTGCAAAAGAGGAAGAAAATTCTTTGTGAAGGAAAGAAAAAGCAGGACAGGCAAAGAGGTGGTTTCAATTTTTATTGGGAAAAATTAGTAGTAATAACATAAAGGTGACCTGAACTGTTGGCATAGGCTCCAGATAAAATGCAGAACAAAAAAATACATTGCAAAAGCCATGTGCTTTCATTTCTGGTAAAATTTGATATTGATCTGTAGGTAAGCATGCTAGCAGGCAGCAAACATGACAGAATCTGCTTGTTTAGTCAGGGAAAGAATGAAGAAGAATACTCTGCTTTTGTGCCGCATTAGTCTTGTAGGAATAGTGGAGTTAGGTCAATGCCAACCTTCCACAATTTCCAATTTCAATTTTAAATTCAAGCCAGCCTTCCAAACCCAGTTAGGATCCTCAAGTTTTACTTTGCATCCTAAGAAATACAAATATTCCCCAGATCTTCTAGAAAACTGTAAATTGAAGTCCTTTGAAGCATCTTCAAGATCACTTCAGAAGCTGGTGAAGTGTTGCAGTTGGAGCATTCACCAAGGACTGTTCATAAAACACCTCTGCTTAAGCTTTAGCTTTAAGCAAGCTTCATGAGATCCAAACCTAACTATCTCCCATTTCAATTTATAGTAAATGTTTAAGGGACAAATAAGAAAAAAACAGAGAGCCTGATAAGGACAATCTTTATGCAGATACAAACTAGTAATCAGAGAAAAAAAATCCCTAAATCCGTTCAGACTATTTCTTGTTAACATGTTTAAAAATACATCTTTAAACGGTTTCTGAATACTTGGACATGGCTGTGACCTTAAAAATGCACAATCCCAAGATAGTCAAGTAGTCAGAGAGTACTGGAAAAAGAATAACAATAATAAAATTATACAATTTATACATGTCAACTTGATTCACAATAAGCACAGCAGATCTTTAAAAGGGACTTAAATGTCAACAAAGTGTTATGAATGAAAGAACAGAATAAACATCCATTACGTTACAGAGTATGTGAAAAACTGCATGGAAAATAGAAATCAGATTTGATTTAAGATTGTGAAACCATAAATTCACTTGTACTTCTTACATGCTTCTCTTGTCTCATATGGTACTTATTGTTATTTCTAAAGGGAAAAAACCCTAACATCCTGTGTAATCATTACAATTTACTGGTTCCTTGTGTTTCCAAAAAATACTTTGTTGACTCCATTCTCTTTTATAATTAATTTTAAACTCCTTTCTGTTTGTTTTAAATGCATCTTAGTAAATAATTACAGTGATAAAACCTCTTTTTGTATGTACATATGCACACATAAATAATATATAATACACACATCTAAAAAATGCTTTTTCTCTCAGATATTTAAGGTAATTTTAATACAAGGTATTCAGTATAAACAAACACTTGAAAACAACATTTAGCAGAATTTCTTGTAAAATTAGACTTGATGCTGTGAGGCCTGTGTTATAAAGCTTCTTGCCATAAAAGGAAAGTTTAAGTAAACAATACACTGTTTTTATTACAAAAAAAGAAAGAAAAAAGAAGAAAAAAAAAAAAAAAAGAAAAAAAAAAGCCAAGCCCAGTCAAAATGCATTATTAGGGTGTCCAGGAAATTATAGCTTGTGTCCATTAGTCCTTTCAGGGTTAATATTGATGCAGATATTATTTCTATCCACGGTACCATTTATTTGAAATATTATGACTGGGAGTAGCTGCAGCAGTGAATCAAATCAATTGATAGAGCAGTTAGCCCCGCAGTCAAGGCTGCCTTTACACCATGCAGCGAGCATGAAATATTATGGAGATTGTTCTTTAAAGTGATCACTTTATCATCATTTGTCTGCAGCCCAGGCTATTCTTTCCTGCCTCGCTTCCCTGTTGGGTTAGAGCTGTCATAACTCAATCAGCCGTATAATGCTGTTCATAGCACCTCCGTAGCAGGTATTGAACTTGTCAAGGGCCACTGAGGGAATTATACTTATCCATTTTGACAGCTAGCAACACCACTCTGATATTTATGTCAGTTTATATATGTATGATATGTATTTCTTAAATGTAATTAGAAGCCTGTTTTTGTGTGATATATCTGAATTGCCCAGAGCTGCACATGATTAAGACATTGATTTCTAACCTTGTGCATTACTGGAGAAGGGAATATGACAAGCTCCATCACTCAGGGGTTGCAGCTAACCTCTTCTGTCTATATACATCATATGAAATTGTCACTATGGTTTATCTGTCCAGCAAAGTTGACTACAAAGCAACTGGTTTTTTTTAGCTTGCTAAATAAACTGAAAGACTGTAAAACAAACCATCATCCCTGTCCCTTCACGGCACTTGTGTTCTGCAGCCATGTTACCTGGACTAAGGTGACAAAACAGACCACACTCTGAAAGCCGAGTGAACATCACCATCATGTTTGCTTTATCTCGTGTTCTCATAGGTAGCTAGAGCATATGATTTGAATTTCAAAGTGAAATTTTTGTAGATATCTCATGTGCCAAGCAATAGAAAATATACTCTATTTCCTTTAGAAAGGGAATAAAGACAAATAACAAGCAAAAAAACCCAACCAACAACAACAAAAAAAGGCCGTCAAACTAAACCAGCTCTTTATGCTTATTCATCTATTTTGTTATGGTTACAGAATGAGTTATTACACAAAATAGTTACAGTATGTACAATCAGCCTCATGACTTTTTTCCCTTTTGATATCCTACTGGTTTGATATTATATTTTCCAGATTATTCTTCCTCTTATTGCAGGATTAACACTGAAGCAAATCTTTTTTGTTGGTTTTGGTTTTGTTGGGGATTTTTCGGGGGGGGGGGGGGGGATGGAGTGGCCATTTTAGTGTTTTATTGATTTTGTTGTTCTCAGTTTGTTTGTTTTTTTTAACTTCCTAAAAATTAGGTTAGGATTTCTGATTTATAATTTAGGCAACTCTGATTCTCTGGCTCCCATGGCATACTCTATTGATCTTTATCTCTGAAAACTGACACCTTTACTCTTACCTCCATTTCCCTAAAAAAATAGTCTCATCCTGAAGATATCTGGGGTCAAAAGTTTCAATTTGGGTAGATTTCAAAAAGATCTGCAGATGATTAGATTTTGCAAAAATCTCTCTATAGTTCTGGTTTGACAATACAAGATTCAGAGGAAATTTCAAAGCATCATTTTAGAGAATTAGAACTTCCCAAATCTTTAGATTCAACAACATAGGTGGACAGTTTAAGCTGTCACTCATCATCAATACAAGATTCCTTGAAGCTTGTGGAGATCAGAGATCAGGGTAAATTGTAGGGTCCTATTTCTGTTTGTTTTGTGGTTTTTTTTTTTAATAACAGATGAATCCAAGAAAAACAAGAAGCCTGCAAACAATGTTTACAAACAGATGCCAATTTTGGAAAATATAACTACCTTTTTGCAAAAACTCCCACCACAACCTTAACATTACATTAACTGCACTTCATTTTGAGATTCAAGTGCTTACATGAAATATAATCTCAGTGAAATACAGAAGCAGCATTAAAAAGGTCAAAGGATCCATCTGTGTCTCTATATATATTTGTGACAGATCCCTAGAAAAAAAATCTAGAAAACATCTATTCTACATACCAGTTTCCCACAGAAAACCATTTTCTTTTCTCAGAGGAGAGAAAATATACCAAAAAACTACAGACTGTCATAGAAAAAGCACAAGCATTCAAGCTAAATATTATTCAGATGTCATTGTTCTGACCTTCCCTTAATAAAATCTGAAGACCTTTGTAATCCAAAGATCTACGATGAGAGCTATGTGGTTTATGCTTCTGATGTAATTCTTCTAGATTGGTTAATTTATACTGAAAATGGAAACATATAATTTGTTTTCTGGTTACAGCATGATGTGTCTGTAGCTGATGACTTTTATGTAACTAGGATTTAAAAAAAAAAAGACAGAAAATAATTTTCCTTACCTCTGAAATAAGAGGGCTGGGTAAAATGTATTTTCTTTCTGATTTATCACATAAAAACATGATAGAACAGAGTAAAATAAGGTGGGTGCACCAAGGAAAGAAAACAAAATCGGTATTATCTAGCAAAAAAATTAGTTATTGAATCTAAAGCTATAAATGTTAATCGGAATAAATCTGAAAAACTTGCTCATAACTTCTGTTAAGCTACACCAGGTAAGGTTTCTACCATTAGAAAACAGATGCATTAGTCAAGGGTATAATCACACAAGCTACATCTGGCCACATTATCTTGGGAGACAAATATTTACACAGGCTATAGTGCTAAATGACACCGACCTCAGTGACCACACAGGACAATCCATACAATTATTACCCCAAAATGTCTCCAGTGTATTAAGATGTAGTTTCCTACAAATTTTCTTATGCCAATTCCACTTTGCAAAGCTTTTCTTTTTTTTGAGAAATAGATGATCTAAGATGTAGTTGGAAGCAAAACCTCAAAACTCACTGATAGTAAATTGCAAATGATCTTTCTTACATTCTCATAAAGACATGAAAAAAAGGAGGGGACCTTTTAACTACTTTTGGTTTAAAAAGACTTTTCCAAAAAGAGCTCAGAATTGTTCTGGTTCTGCCATGTAAAAATAAGGACATGTCAAACTTGAGAGTTATGGTTTATCCTTTGGATGCTAAAAAAGTTTTCTTCATTTCGAAACATTCCAAGATTATTATGAATGCACCTTTTATACAGCTATTGGAATTACGAACCTTTTAGTTTTAAACACTGGAACTCTTTAACAGTGTACAGGAGCAATTCATAAGGGAGTAAGAGGTAGAATTATCTAACACATTTAATACAAAATTTTATGTTTAAAGTGTCTAAATCACATCTCATAATTTCTGATGACTTTCATTTGATCAGCTGTGCACTTTTCCAGGAGAAAATAGATGCATAGAAATAACAAATTCTCTCATCTGGAAATGGCCTGAGCACTAGTGTTAACTAAAAGCACCACCCCTTCTTCAATAACAATGATCAAGACTCTCATTTTACATCTCCACAAAAACAGCTCACTTCCAGGAGCAGAATGCCCCTTTAACACTGCTGGTTAAGATCTGATGCAGAGCACAGAGTCCCAGCAATGAATCACCCGTGTTAATTCCATGCTTTGCATGGAAGATCAGACAATTTCATAGTGTTATGTTATTTAACTGTCATATTTCATTGTGTTGCATAGAATATGATGCATTTTGTATCTTTAAAACACTGTACAAACATTATAAATGTAAATAAGGCAGGAGTTATTATTTTTGTTCCTATGAGGAAAGTGGGGCAACTGAATCAATGGCACAGCTAATGCCCTTGAAAGCACCTTGCTCCTTTTGCTGGTAACCAGCATGTTGCTGCATATGCTTTCTATGTTTTACCTATAGCATGGCCACCCTGAGAACGCCCAATCTTGTCCGATCTCAGAAGCTAAGCAGGGTCTGGCTCGGGCCTTGTTGAAGGTTAAACAAATATTTAAGAATACCACCAAGACATTCTCCCCCAAGGCTGGACAGTCATGAGTGGTAGGGTGTGTGGTTTTGTACGGGCAAGCACTTAAGCCAGTGGGCCCCTCCAATACTATGGAACTTCACCCCTGAACAAAAGCAGAATCTGGAAAAATTAGCAGAACACTTAGAGAAGGTGTGTTGCTGTCCTGGCAATACCAGAGAGAGACAACTTGCTGCAATGTGCTGGGGCTTGGCCTACACCTAGAGAGCCCTGCTCTGTAAGAAACAGGAAAAAGAAGTCTGATGGCAAAGCAACAGGCAATGCAATTGCTCAAACCCCCAAGCACAGCAGCTACACCAACGCCAGTGACAAGCACAACAGCTGCTCAAACCCTGACAATAGACACTGCAGCCACTCCAATCCCAGTGACAAGCACTTCAGCCATCCAACCTCAAGGAAAGACATTGCAGCTGAACCAAAGGATCAATCAATGCCAGTATCAGTTGCCCCTATAAGCAAAAGGAAAATCAAATAAAAGGCACAAAAAAAAAAAATTAATGGAGGGAAGGAAGATGTAGACTCAGGGCACAAACTAGAGGGGATGGCACCTAAACAAGAGTTATTATTACATGAATCAGAGGAAGATGAAAAAAATAGGTAACTTCTTGATCCCAGACCTCGATTGAGCTGCAGAATATATAAAGAGATTTCATCCATCTTCCAGGGGAGCACATCATCACCCGGTTGCTCCAATGCTGGAACAGTGGGGCTGACAGTCACGAACTATAGGATAGGGAAGGCAAACAGCTGGGATCCCTTGCAAGGGAAGGGGGAATTGACAAAGCAATTGCAAAAGAGAAATGAGTCCTCAGCCTCTGGAGGTGGCTTCTGGCAGCTGTGAAGGGTGACGTTATATGTTGCCCAATCAAGTGGACCAAGATAGAGAAAGGCCTCTAGTACCTGAGAGAATCAGCCATTCTAGAGATGATCTATAGTAGGACAGATCTAGTGGCAATTACAGAGACATGGTGGGACAGCTCACATGACTGGAATGTGGTCATGGATGGCTATGTCCTTTTTAGGAAAGAAAGGTCAGCAAAGCGAGGTGGTGGAGCTGCTCTTTATGTGAGAGAGCAACTAGATTGTATTGAGTTCTGTCTGGGGCCAGATGAGGAGCAAGTGGAATGTCTGTGGGTACAAATGAAGGGACAGACTGGTACGGGTGATACGGTTGTGGGGGTCTATTATAGATCTCCTGATCAGGATGAAGGAGTTGATGAGGCTTTCTACAGGCAACTGGAAGTAGCCTCGCGGATACATGCCTTAGTCCTCATGGGGGATTTTAACTATCCCAATATTTGCTGGAAGACTCACACAGCCAATCATTCACAGTCTAGGAGGTTCCTCCAAGTGTATTGATGATAACTTCTTAATGCAAATGGTGGACAAACCAACTAGGAGAGGAGCACTGCTAGATTTAGTACTCACCAGCAAGGAGAGTTTGGTTGAAGAGGTGGTGATCAATGGCAGCCTTGGCTGCAGTGACCATGAGATGGTGGAGTTTAGGATCCTGTGTGAGACGAATAGAATACCTAGCAAGGCCACAGTTCTAGATTTCCGGAGGGCCAACTTTGGCCTGTTCAATCAACTGCTAAGAGAAGTCTCGTGGGAAAGGGTACTAGGCGGTAAAGGGGCTCAAGATAGTTGGTCAGCATTCAAGGACCACTTCTTCCAAGCTCAGTATCTGAGTGTCCCAATGGTCAGGAAATCAAGTAGGGGAGCTAGGAGACCAGCGTGGTTAAACAAGAAGCTGCTGGGCAAACTCAAGTGGAAAAGGAGAATCTATGGATTATGGAAAGAGGGGCTGGCCACTTGGGAGGAATATAGGACAGTTGTTAGAGGATGTAGGGAGGCAATTAGGACAGCTAAGGCCTCCTTGGAACTTAATCTTGCTAGTCGGGTTAAGGACAATAGAAAGGGTTTCTTCAAATACATAGCAAATAAAACTAACACAAGAGGCAATATAGGCCCACTGCTGAACGAGGTGGGTGCCCTGGAGACAGAGGATATAAAGAAGGCAAAGGTGCTGAATGCCTTCTTTGCCTCTGTCTTTACTCCTGCAGACTCTCCCCAGGGGCCCCAGATTCCTATTGCCCCAGAAGGAGTCAGGGCAAAGGAGGAGTTTGCTTTGGTAGATGAGGATTGGGTTAGGGATCAGCTATGCAATCTGGACATCTATAAATCGATGGGTCCGGATGGAATACACCCACGGGTGCTGAGGGAGCTGGTGGAGGTCATTGCTAGGCCACTCTCCATCATCTTTGGTAAGTCGTGGGAAACTGGAGAGGTGCCTGAGGATTGGAGGATGGCAAATGTCACACCAGTCTATAAGAAGGGCAAGAAGGAGGACCCGGGTAATTATAGACCGGTCAGCCTTACCTCCGTCCCTGGAAAGGTGATGGAACAACTTATTCTTGACTCCATTTCTAGGCATATCGAGGATGAGGGGGTTATTAAGAACAGCCAACATGGTTTTATGAGGGGGAAGTCATGTTTGACCAACCTTATAGCCTTCCATGAGGAAGTGACTAGGTGGAGGGATGATGGTAGAGCAGTAGATGTGTTTTTCCTTGATTTCAGTAAGGCATTTGGTACTGTCTCCCACAGCATTCTCATAGATAAGCTAAGGAAGTGTGGGCTTGACGATCAGGTAGTGAGGTGGATCAAGAACTGGTTGGAAAGAAGAAGGCAGAGAGTTGTGGTCAATGGTGCAGAATCTAGCTGGAGGTCTGGGACTAGTGGAGTGCCTCAGGGGTCGGTGCTGGGACCAGTGCTGTTTAATATTTTCATCAACGACCTGGATGAGGGAACCGAGTGTACTCTCAGCAAGTTCACTGATGACACTAAACTGGGAGGAATGGCTGACACACCAGAAGGCTGTGCTGCTATTCAGCGAGACCTGGGCAGGCTGGAGAGCTGGGTGGGGAGAAATCTGATGAAATTCAACAAGGGCAAGTGTAGAGTCTTGCATCTGGGGAAGAACAACCCCATGTACCAGTACAGGTTGGAGACTGACCTGCTGGAAAGTAGCGAAGGGGAAAGGGACCTGCAGGTCCTGGTGGATAGGAGGATGACCATGAGCCAGCAATGTGCCCTTGTGGCCAAGAAGGCAAATGGCATCCTGGGGTGCATTAGAAAGGGTGTGGTTAGTAGATCAAGAGAGGTTCTCCTCCCCCTCTATTCTGCCTTGGTTAGGCCACATCTGGAATATTGCATCCAGTTCTGGGCCCCTCAGTTCAAGAAGGACAGGGAACTGCTTGAAAGAGTCCAGCACAGAGCCACAAAGATGATTAAGGGAGTGGAACACCTCCCTTATGAGGAGAGGCTGAAGGAGCTGGGTCTCTTCAGCTTGGAGGAGACTGAGGGGTGACCTCATCAGTGTATACAAATATGTAACGGATGGGTGTCATGATGATGGAGCTAGGCTTTTTTCAGTGATATCCAGTGATAGGAAAAGGGGCAATGGGTGTAAACTGGAGCATAGAAGGTTCCACGTTAACATCAGGAAGAACTTCTTTACTGTGAGAGTGACAGAGCACTGGAACAGGTTGCCCGGGGGGGTTGTGGAGTCTCCCACATTGGAGATATTCAAGGCCCGCCTGGACAAGTTCCTGTGTGATGTACTCCAGGTTACCCTGCTGTTGCAGGGGGGTTGGACCAGATGATCTCTTGAGGTCCCTTCCAACGCTTGTGATTTTGTGATTCTGTGATTCTGTGAAATGCACCTGTGGATCCAGATGAAGTCAAATGTACACAACCCATGTGGTGTGCAACATCATCATGTGCCCACTCATTGGCATCAATGTCCTATAGTGAGGTAGCAGCAGCAACAGAGGATGAAGTGATTCGTCAGCTCTGGGAGTCTGAAGACAATCTCACCCCTTCCATCATTTCAGCTGTGGAATAGCTGTCCCAGGAGGTCAAACAATTGAAAGATAATCTATCCAGCTCCCCGTGTGTACTGACCCACATCTCAGCTATTAAGAGGTGGAGCCTGATACCATGGACTGAATGAATTCAGTACTTTATAGGGATGGTCTATGGACTAAGGAATAATATCTGTTTCAGTGTGCGTGTGTGTGTGTGTGTATATATGTATATACACACACACATATATATAGTTTCATATATGTATGTATATATGAGACAAAAAGTGATGGCATATTGAAAAATGTGGGATCTGAGCATGACATGAATAGAATGGAATAAGAGGCGGATACTGTCCTGGGTTTGGCTGTAACAGTCATTTTTCTCCTTCTTAGTAGCTGGTGCAGTGCTGTGTTTTCGACTTTAGTCTGAGAACAGTGTTGATAACACACCAATGTTTTAGTTGTGCGTTTGGTTTAGCTTAGTTAGTTCAATAATGCTTACTCTGATCAAGGACTTTTCAGTCTCATGCTCTGCCATGGAGGAACAGAAGCTGGGAGGAAGCAGAGACAGGACACCTGACCCAAACTAACCAAATGGGTATTCCATACCACAGTATGTCATGCCTGGTTCTGCTGGGTTCAGCAGTAGCAGTCATTTTTCTCCTTCTTAGTAGCTGGTGCAGTGCTGTGTTTTTGTCTTTCAGCCTGGGAACAACACTGATAACACTGATGTTTTTAGTTGTTATTAAGTGATGTTTACTCCGATGAAGGACTTTTTGAGTATTCTCTTCCCTTGTTATTTTTCTATTATTATTATTATTATTGGTGGTAGCAGCAGTGGTTTGTGTTATACCTTAGTTACTGGACTGTTCTTATCTCAACCTGTGGGAGTTACATTCTTTCGAATCTCTTCCCCATCCCTCCAGGAGCAGGGGGAAGAAGAAGGAGTGAGCAAATGGCTGCATGGTTCAGAGTTACCGACTGTGCTTAAAACACGATAGTTCTTTGTGGTGCATGAGGCACAAGGGTTGAGACAATGACAGATCTGACCAGAGTGTGTCTAATTGTATTTGTGATAAGCATTCATTGTTTTGGATTAATAGTCACTCGTCAGAGTGCTGATTTATTGGCTCTCAAAGTTGTTGCTCTTGATCTCAGAGTTTCAGCATGTTGCACCCTACTTACAGACAGTATTTGCTGTTTTAGCATTTACTGGCTGGGGGCCTTGGGCTAAGGTTCTAGTTTCAGTATACTTTATGGTAATGACTTGTAATACAATAGACTCATTGATCATTAAACTGGTCTGGCTTACGTTCCCAGTGTGGTCATCACCTCTATAGTTTGGGAGGTATATAATGGAAGTGTTTAGCAATTACACACCTTTTATTCCCTCTTTGGGTGGTCAACCTATGTAGGAGGCATTCTCTTACATTTCCAGGTCCCCCACCAGACTATTTACAGCATCATTTGAGAGCTCTGAAGGGTTTGAATGGCCTTTGGATATCCTTGAGACCTGCCTGCTGATTGTGATGGGGATCACCATGTTGGCACACATACAGAGTGTGCTTTACCTATGACCATTTTGTCTGATCTTGAAAGTTAAACAGAATCAGGTTTGGGCCCTGTCTAGGGTTAGTCAACAATATAGGAGGACCAAGAGACAGTCATGAGTGGCAGGGTATGTGGGAAGGTATGGGCAAGTATCTAGGCCAGTGCCCCACCCCCCGCCCTGTGCTTTGGAACTTAACCACTGAACAAATTCAAAATCCAGAAAAATTAGCAAAATACTTAAGTGAGGTGTGTTGTCATCCTGGTCATACCAGAGAGGGATAAATCATGGCAACGTGCTGGGGCTTGGCCTATCCTTACAGAGCCCTGTTCAACACTGTCCAGCACCTTCAAAGGGAAAAAATTGTCTCTGGATCTGATGGCAAAGCAACAGAGAACACAGCTACTCTAACTCCAAACATGGCAACTACACAAATCCCAGTGACAAGTACAGCAGCTACTCAAAACCCAACAGCTACAGACAGCGCTGCTGCTGGTGCTACTCAAACCCCAAGCACAGTGGCTCTGCCAATTCCGACAACACATACTGAAGCCACTCCAACCACAGAGGTAATCACTGCAGCTAAACCAAAGGACCAATGGCATAGTTGGTATACTCAAAGGTATGCTTTGTGGGTAATGCGGGAAGATGGGGAATTCTGATTTCTGATTCTGAATTCAAGGGGATTCGATTTTAGGCGAAAACAATGAACTCAATTATATGCTGTTACCTCCTATGTAGCACTTTTATAGTCCACCAACTAGATAACTTCAAGTCACCAGTGACTGGCCCTGACTTCCCTCTGACCATCATCCTAACACAGAATGAACTTTGACAAAACCAGACAAGCTCAGCGGTGACTACACGAGTTCATGGTGTCATCAGCAGGCAACAGTCCAACACTGCACACTGTCTCTCCTGCTCTGAAAGACTGTTGCAAGAGATGGAGCCCAACATCACAGACCAGATGAACTCAGCAGCTTTATATGGATTGGTCCATGCACTAAGGAAAGATAGCTCTATCTTTGTGTGTGTGTGCATGTATATATATATACATATATACATGCACACACACACAGACACATATATATATATATATAAGACAAGAGTGATGGTATATTGAAAAATGTGGGATCTGAGCATGACATGAATAGTATGAAATAAGGGGTGGATACTGTCCTGGGTTCAGGACTAGCAGTCATTTTTCTCCTCCTTAGCTGCTGGTGCAGTGCTGTGTTTTTGACTTTCAGCCTGGGAACAGCGCTGATAACACCGATGTTTTTAGTTGTTGCTCAGTAATGCTTACTCTGACCAAGGACTTTCTGAGTCTCATGCTCTGCCAGGGAGGAGGGGAAGCTGGGAGGAAGCAGAGACAGGACATGGGATTTAAGCTTTTTTGCTTCTCCTCACAATGCCTCCTGGAGCAGGAAGAGAAGGGGAGAAATGAGCGAGCGGCTGCATGGTTCCGAGTTATTGGCTGGGCTCAAACCATGGGAGAGGAATTCTGATTCTCTGTCCTGAATTTTGCAAAACAGTCCCAATAAAGTGTTTACTTGTGCAACAACTATAGTCTACTGTCAGACAAGTTGAACTTTATTACAGTGTCTCAACACAGATACCTATGCCATTTGCTATACCCCTGGGGATCCCATCAGCGCTAAAATTGCTGTTACAAACCAGCAGAGACCCATACCTGCCCATATACAGATTTCCTGAATCACATAAGATATTTCAAGGGCATCAGACATCTACAGTTAGACAACTGAATCAAACCCTCTCTGCCAATATTTTGTGTCACAGTAATAAATTCCTGAATGTGCTGAATATATCAGTACCACTTTCGTAACAGGCCCATGCAAGCACTATGAAGGTTTTTTATGCTAGAATTGCACCCAAGGTTTAGATCTGAACTCAAGAGTTCAGATCAGTTATTAGAAAACATCAGCAGATTACAGATTTGAACACTGAGAATTGTGGATACCAAAGCAAATATATGCCAACATATGCTTGTAGAGCAACCTCTATGCCTTACAGATTGAGGTCTAGGGACTGGGAGAAAAAGCTCTTGCTGTCTCAGAGAGAAAAGCCAGGCTGTGAGGGTTGGGAGTCCTCCTGTTTCTGACCAGCAGAGAAGAATTCGGGCAGAGAGGTAGCAACAGGGGCACAGAAGCAAGTAGGATCTAGCAGGAGGCAGGTACGATTTCTAGGTAAGGTGAGCAGCTTCCAAGAAGCCATCCACTCACCCTCCACTCCATCCAACTCTCACTCATGCAGAAGTCTTCTGCACAAGGAGGTTGCCTGTTAGACAGCAGGTGCGCCTGTAGTTCAGCAAAAATCTGGGTTGTTTGTTAAGAAGAACCATGAGCAAAAGACTGGTAAAGCAGCTGGCTATGGTCTGTGTTTGGTTGGGGAATGTGTGCAATACAGACAGGCACAGAAGACTCAGAACTCTGTGATGCTCATGTTTAACTTTGGCATTTAGGTTACTGACTCATCTACTCTCTCTGAACACTGCCAGAACCCCCCGAGAATATTGCAAAAGGGACTTGCCTATTCAGTATACACAGCTGCAAAACTCCCTTTGCAAATGGAGAGAGGAAGTGCCCATAGCTACTAGGAAACAAGAGGTGTTTCTGCAAATCAATTACAGGATTACTCTGGCACTGAATGCTTAGCAGTTGCAAACAATAAAACTTTTGGCAAAATAAGAAACTCTGCATTCTACTCATCCCACGCAAATTATTTTTCCATAATATCTGGCAACTTTTGAAGGGGATACAATAGTCTGTCAATAAAATATGAACACCAAAGACATTCTAGTAATATAATATCTTAGGTATCCACTAATTAATATGTAAATACAAAGAAACACCTATGGAAATATACTTAAGCTGTTACCAATACCACTTATGCAATATTCATGACTATTTTAAGGATATTTATGACTGTGTACTACTACTCTCCTCCTCTTTTAACATAACCCATTCCTACAGATCTTTATGAACAAGTGGCTTACTCTAATGGCACTTTTTTTTTTTTTCCCATTCTGAGGATATCTTTATTCAGAAAATAAATCATCAAAATTCTTACATTGAGATGTTGATGACATAGATGGGTGTTTTAAGATCTGCCTAATTCAGCCCACACTGAAACAGGAAAAGGAACCACATGTAATATTTTTATCCACATTCAGATTTTGAACCCCCAAAAGCCTGGAGTTCCTTGTCTTACAGTTTTCTCACTAATGCAAAGAGGGCAGGATGATGACTCGGATGTTTCTGATTCTGACAGATCTGCTGGGTGGACTTGAGCAAGGTTCTGCATCTGGATAGAATGGCAGTGACACAAATAATCCTTGTAAAACGTTCACAGATCTTCTTGTGAAAAGAACAATAAAACTATTGTGATCCACTTTTAGTGTAAACTAGGATATGTCATATAACAAATGTTCTTTCATTACTTTGATTTCTTTACTGAATAAAGTGGCTTATCCAGTTTGTCTCTGTCCAGCTGTATAATGGATAGGCATGTGAGGAAGGACAGGGAGGGGGAAGAAGAGAATATGGACTGGTAATTTGGGGCAAACAAAGTCATCACTGGCTATAAAACCTTTGGGCCATGTTTTCTAGACTGTTTCAATAGTCACTGTAGTGCACCTCCAGTGGCACTGTACGTTAGAGTCAAAATATAAAACAAATTCAGCTGATGCTCTTGAGAGCTGTCAAAACAAGAGCTACTGACATCCTGACCTTTAGCATGAACACGGACCTTCAGTATCTAACCACAAATGACACTAGAAACAAATGTATCTGCTAAATTGCTGCATGTTACCTCTCCCACCTTTTCCTTCCATGTTCCAGGTGATGGAAAATGTACATAGTTATGTAAAATCATTCTGATATTCTGAATTCATTCTTGCCATGCCATTTGTTTTACACAGCACAAACAACAATCAGCCAAGATGGAAATAAAGGAGATATTATTCATCATGACCATCTTCAAAATCTATTCTCATAACCTTCCTGCTCTACCCTATACCAATTCTTAAGCACTCTTCAAATCAAAAGCATTACATTTCACAAACTCTGATCCTGCAGTCATTTTGCATTTAGAAGTGCGCAGAGTAATAGCCAAATGTGATGTAATGTTACCAAAACTGTTAAAAGGAACTCTCTCTCGTGACAATAAGATGGGTGTTTACCATAGCTTAGTCATAACTCTAACCTACAGAAACAACTGCAGAAAGTAGGTGAAACATTAGAGCTATTTCTATTGCTGCTTAAAAGCATCAGGCTCTTCAATGTCAATCTACTATTTCAAAGAGGATTGCTAAGGAGAGAGAGAGGAAAAGAACAAACTCAGGGTTTTTAGCTGAGGCTCTGGGATTCACTCTTGTATTGGTCTGTCTGCTGATCTCTGAGCTACTCTGTCTCCCACTGTGTCTGATATCAGAAGTGCCAGAGTGGTTGAGAGATCAATGGAGCAGCTGAGGGAGCCAGCTGGCAGAGGAAAGGAGCAATGGATTGTGAGGGATAAAGAAATAAAGAGGAAAAGAAAAAAGATTTGTTGAATTAACAGTAATGAGGAAGGGACAGAGGAACTCACTAGCCCTTTTAGAAAGGCCACATTAAGTCCTCCACAAAACCCAGGCCCCTCTGGAGCATTCTAATCAGTTTAATGATGCAGATTCCTCTTCCACCCCCTGCATGAGTTGAGCTGTTTTTTTGTCTCTTTATCAAAGGATGACTCTTCTAACAATGATATCATTCATAACACATACATTTCTAGAGCTGAGGCAGCACTGATCTGCTGAGATGATCATGGTCACAAAACACACACTGCTCCACTACAGAGAAGTCTGACATGATCCTCAATTTGGGAAAGAGAAGACATCTCAGAGGCAAAGTTTGCAGTAAATGGGAATAGATCTTACCAGACCAGCACCTGTATGTGGGAAAAACGGATAAGCTTTCAGGCATGTAAAAATATCTTCACACCTGAAGCTGAAGCAAACTTTAATGCAGACTGGGAACAACTCTCATTTAACTCAGTTAAATTAATTTATTTGGCAGTTTGAGGGAAATGCCTTCTTTCAGAGGGGAATGCCAATAGGGAAGAGACTGATAAGAGAATTGGGCTCTGTTGGTCAGAGAGAAGAGAGATACAATCATAGTTATGGAAGTCTGAGGAATAAGGAAAAGATGAGTTATGCAGAAAATGATGCATCGGAATATATTGATACAGAGTTCATGTTCTAAATTCTGTATAGTGAGTATTATCCCATTATGCATGTTGAATAGTTGGTATGAGAGATTAACATTCACATGCTCATATTTGTATCCTTCAGTCAGCTAAGCTTGAAGACAGACAAAATCCAACATGTACAACTCTTCTGGGAAGGGAACACAGACATGGACACCCAGGCCTGAAAAAAACCACCCTCTGTAAATGTATTGATTCACTAGCCTAAAAGTGCAGCTTTGATACCTAATGGCCCTGTAAAACAGTGTGGTTCTGTGGCTGTAACAACACAATTGCTGGTTTACTCTGGTATATAACCCACATCCATTAGTTAGGTGAATGATCCTTGCTGCCAAAGACTGGATAACAGGAATCCCTTGCGTTTTCCCTATGTTGGCACTCATTGCAGAGGCAATATGAGGAACAAAGGCTTATCATGCTGGCACATGCATCTGTTCTTGTGTTCCCTTTACATTAACAACAAGAAAGAAAATTAATGATCCCATCATAGCCATCTGCAGAAAAGTTTTTAAAAATTGGAATCACCAAAATTTCTATTGGAAATCTGACAACTGACAGATTATATCACTGCAGACAAGAAAAGAAGAGCCTCAATGAGAAATACCTTTCTAGAATAAACCAAGATGGAAGCACCGAGACAGGGAATTGGAGGCAGAGTTCATTACCACTAAAACCTTTGTTGAAAAAGCAGATGAAGAGGACAGTGCTTATTACTGGAAAAGACAGTTGGACTAAAAAGAACACAAACTGTATTTGTGTATTTACAATTAATTACTTTGTTTAAGAAAGCCTGATATGCACAGGGACAGCTATAATAAAACTACTAGATGGCACTGTCATCAGGGGTTTTACGTAGCTGATGAGTCAACATATTTCCAAAAAATCTAAAGCAAACACAGTTTCAAAATACATGCATTAGCAGTATAGATTTCTCTAAAGCATACTACATAAGGAATATGAAGGAAAAACAAATGGAAGGAGAATTTAAATGAAGCGCTTGTAGATTTGGTATGAGATGTGAGTTGACAGGCATTCCTACCAATATGCATAACACGGTTGAAAAAGCATGGCAGGATGCTTCAGGCTCTCCACTGCTCAGTAGAATAATATAGTAAATATCCTCTATGTAAACGTATATAACCAAAAAGAAATATGAGCCCTTAACTGGATGCAACACATGTGAAGGAAACACTATATTCATTTCCACTGTTTCACAGAATACTACAGGCAAGGAAAATATCCATATTCCTATAAAGCCTACATAACTGTAGCTGAATAGTTCTTTTCTTCCCTATAAGCTGCAAAGCTTATAAAAATGGTCGCAAAAATTTCTACACTTCATATATTAACCAGCTACTAACAAATGCAGTAAATCTGACTTTTCTCTCACTGAAGTGGCACTAGTGTTCATCTCCACTGCTCTTGCATCTCAAGATGTGTTTAGTATTCCGGCAGAATACAAACTCAATTGTCTCAGGGTAGAGGTTAGTGGAAATCCACATGGAGAACAAGAATGCATAAGGAGTCAGACTAGATGCAAACAGGAAGATGAAGACAAGTGGCTCCTTTTGGCCAGAGCTTTGCATATATATATACACACATACACACACACATATATAAAATATGTATATGGAATAAAAAAGTATTTTTTGGACAAACCATTGTCCTAGATAGCACTTTTCCTGAAGTTTCAATATTTCTTTCTAGAGGCTTATTAGGGATGTATGGGCCACAGTTTGATGTTTCATTGACCTATTTCATCCTTGTGCTTCAAGAGCATTCCAGTATATGTTTGTTTGTAGGATACTACAGAGAGGGTAAGACGAAAGCAAATCTTCCTCCATCTCCAGGCATGGAAGTACCGTATCCACTGAATGGACAAAGGATGGCAAGTCTAAGATGGCTAAACCAGATCTAGTTGAACTGCCCTCTAGGTTTATTGATTTGGGTAATTCAAGAAGTGGTGTCCACAGGTTAATGCCAGCAAAAGAGAGCTGGAGAACAGTGCCCTTCCTCCAGCAATATTCCAAGGAACAGGACTGTAAGCACCATTGCCATGGTATTGCCACATAAAAAAAAAACCAAACCAAAAAACAAAACAACCCACAAACAAACAAACAAAAAAAAAACACAAAGAAACCCAAACACATACACACACACACAAAAAACAAACAAAAAACAAACAAAAAAAAACAACAAACAAAAAAAACCCCCACCCCAAACATTTAAAAATCCTGACAAAATACTTTCCGTGGGCTGAAGTTATCCAACTCAATGCCTTTTGGTCTTTACATGAGAATTCTAAATGCAAACATACAAATCTCATTGCTCTTCCAATGCCTTTTGTAGGCCTTTATGATGCAGAACCCTGGCAGCTTTACTTCAAGCATTCATAAACTATTTGGAAGGATATTTCTGCACAGGACATCTGGATTCTTATCTGCCTTTTTATCACTCAGCTAATTTACCTAATGCTATAGTGAAAGAATTTCTTTGTGGAAGAAAACACCACATCAATATCATCCAGCTTCCTCCACCAGATAAGAAAGACATTGAGAGAGAAAATTACTTATCTGTCTGCCACCAGTATACCTTTAAATAGACATCTGTGCCTCAGCTTCCCTATCTGAGAAGGGTGAAGACATATTTGTTTCTCAGATTTTCCATTTGACAGCAGGAAATATGTAGCAGATTCAGTTCAGTTTCATTTTACATTTTTTGGTTCATTTGATCTCGAGGCTCAAAAATATGCAAAGCCACATGACATTTAATTTAGAATATGGAGTATGAAAGAAAAAATGCACAATACTCAATATCAAAGCGATGCCAAGCAATTGTTTGTGATGAAGAAATAATAATGGTACAGTACAGCTTTGTTCACTCTGAAAACAGGAAAGAATGGCCATGAGCTTGCAAAATGGTGCTACAAAACCATCAGTCTATTTTGGTAGGATAGAAGTGGGTGATTTTGAAATTTCTTCCTCCCTTGCTACCTAAGGAAAGAGAATAGAATGGAAAAAAACAGACAAACAAACAAAAAACCACAAAAACCTGCAAAACATTGGTTGAAATATGTGAGACCTCAGAACAGCACAAACTCCATTAATGAAAAAATCTGGTTCTTCACTGTTCTCTTCTGGGAGAATTAATCAGATGTTGCAGTTTCAGATTTATAGATTGCTGTGAAAATGGGTAATCTGAGGGGAAAGCCTCATAAAAACTTAACAGCAACACAGAGATAATCTGTGGGCTCACAGTGGCCATGTCAGGGCTAATTGAAATGTTTAAGAGTAGCACAGCTTCCAGGCTCCCTGTGATACATGCTGAAGACACGAATAGAGACCATCTCTTTTTGTCTTGACTGGACATATTTTATCACTCTGTATCATGAGACTGTCACCCCAGACTTCTAATTGCTCAAACCTTTAGACACAGGGCACCTAATAATTGCAGTACCATGGCCAGCCTAATAATAAAGATAATTTACAGTTCAAAAGCAAAGGGTAATTTGTAATATAAATGGCTTTCTGTGTCCCTAAGCTCATTTCAGGATTTGAGGATCCATGCAGCAATAGCTACAGCCTTTGCCTGAGTGTATGACTTACTGCGCTGGTTTATTTAGCCATTTTGTTCCACAGAAACACAGAAGCCAGTGGATTTAGGGGAAATCAATGCAGTGTTCAGCACCAAGCAGATTCAAAATTGTGCTTTTGTGAATTCCTCCTGTACAAGGATATCTCCTGCACAAATACAAAAGATTTTAACTTTGTATAATATTCATACCTGTAAGTGTTACTGAGGTGTACAAGACCAAATGGAAGCTTAAAACTCATCCAGGATTAGAACAGTGTCAAAAAGTCATGGTCATTGCTGCATCATATTTATGCAGAAAACCAGTCTGAAAGCAAACCCAGGAACTTCTTGGAATAAGAGAATCAAGGGTTCTTGTCTTTATCAATAGGAAGAAAATCAAATGCCTGAGGAAACATTTTCTCTTGGTAGCTGCACACTCCAGACAATTTCTCCTACTTGCAGGTCCTTTCCAAGCAGTTTCCCCATGCTGCTCTGCCCCTCCAATGGGCTGCGGGGCAAACCCACCAACACCCTCGTCAGTGTTCTGCTCTTTCTGAGGAAGAATTTTCTCTTCTGCAGCACTAGGCTCCTATTACACAACCACAGTTTTTCTTTGCCTTTTTATAGTTCTCAGACTCAGAGCCCATGCCACAGCTTTAGACCACTCCTGACATTGCCTTGCTACCCACATTGCAAGCATTGCAAGAGCAAAGCCTCTGTAAAGCTTTAAGTCATGGCAATTTTAAAGGAAGTCACAGTGCACTCTGTGTGCAAGAAGGAACTCTTTACTCCTCAGTGAACGCTTGGTTTTAGAAGAGACAATGAGCAATTAGGATGTACATATTTACCTCATAGTGGCAGAGCTCTGGACCTGATAATCAAAGGAACAGGAAGTCTGTCTCACCAACTGTTTTAGCTTCTTGTAACTTTTTCCCCATTTGCTTGGCATGTCTGATTGCGCTGAATGTATCAAATGCACCCATTCATCTCACAATAGTAAATGGGTCTTAAAAATCTTGTTGACAATCTTACCATCAAGCCCATGTGCAATTTAAACTATTAAAAAAAAAAAAAAAAAAGAAAAAGAAAGAAAGGAAAAATCAGGAAGAGCACAAGAAAGAAATTAAACGCTAACAGGGATCCTCCAACTGTGGTCACACTGACGGGATGGCACTGGAATCTGGGTTTGTTTTAAGCCTACATTGTTTAAAAGCAGCAGGGGACCAAAATGGTGATGGCATCATACTGGCTGAAGGGAGGAACCTGAATTGAACTCTTAAGCCAAATTCTAATCTCATATTTCAGTTTCTGTATTCTTCATTA